>NC_087357.1:56304493-56607524 GCF_030014295.1 Loxodonta africana | reverse complement strand
GTGGACAGAAACAATGCAAACAGGGTGCTAAATTTCATCTGAAGCTAAGTGACAACTGTGTCTCAGTCAGATTTCTTTATAGTACCAGTAAGAAAATTCTAATTTTAACATGTAAACCATAAATGAAAACTGATTAGCTCACATAACCAAAAAGTCAAAACCAGGACTACCTACATCAGATGTTCAGTGGTGTTTTGGACTCTTTCTGTCTCCATCTGTTGGTCAGCTTTCCCTGTGCTGCTTTATTCTCAGACAGATGACTCCCGATGATGGCAGAGATGATTACAAACAACACTGAAGTTACTTCCAACCAGATTCTAACCTCATCAGCGGTTCACCTCTTTCTGAATAATCTCAGTAGCCATCTTGGGGGCAGGTCCAGGTCACCTACCCAGCAGCAGTTATGGACGTTTCTCTAAAGGAAAATGGAGATTCTATTACCGGAAGTGGAAATGGTTTAAGGGGCAGGTAACAATCAATAAACCAACTTAACTGCAGGGTGCTTTGAATGATTCTTTTGATCATCTTCCAACAGCAGAAATTTCAGAATCAGAAATAGCCTTTTATTTACCCCTTTTCACGTTGACTCATAATCTGTGATTTCTCCTCAGGAAAATGTCAAAGACATTATGATACAACACGGAAACTGGATGCTTCGTTTTAGAGCTCGGACAGAATGCCAGGAGAAATGAAAAGCTCTACCTGTGACTTTGCTGACCCAGGGTATGTTAACACCCATGCTAAATCAAACAGCAGGCTTCCGTAGCTACAAGGTAAAACAAGGATGCCTCAGTCAATTTCCCAACAGGAATTAATAGTTTGGGGTAGGAACCTCCTACTCTTTTCTTCCTGTGGAAGTGCCTTCATATTTCTGACCTTTTTCGTGTTTCCTCCTACTTTACTAACCACATCATTACCGCCATTATTTAGCTTAGTGATTCCTAACTGTTTTAAAAATGAGAACTCTTTTCTAACGTGGAAACCCTGGTGGCGTAGTGGTTAAGTGCTATGGCTGCTAACCAAAGGGTCAGCAGTTCGAATCCGCCAGGCACTCCTTGGAAACTCTATGGGGCAGTTCTACTCTGTCCTATAGAGTTGGAATTGACTCAACAGTAATGGGTTTGGTTTTTCAAATGTAAGATTTTATAAGTGTCTCATGATAGTAGTTGAACTTCTTGCCTATAGTGACTGTGAAAGTACATAATGTCAAATGAATTTAGTAATGTTAATATTAAAATAATTTTTATCACATTGATTACAACAGCATCTATTTAAATGTGAAAAATGGGTAGTACATGTATGTGTAAGATGTATGATTTATTCAGTCTATATGGGGATTTGTAGATCTCTTGCTCTAATTCCATAAACCCCTTGTGTAATACCAGTTACCATTGCCATTGAGTGGACTCCAAGTCACGGCAACTCCATGTGTGTCAGAGTAGAACCATCCTTCATAGGGTTTTCAGTGGCCAATTTTTCAGAAGTAGATTGCCAGACCTTTCTTTTGACGTGCCTCTGGGTGGACTCAAATCTCCAAACTTTCAATTAGCACCCAAGAACCACCCAGGGACAACTCCTTGTATTGTAAGGTCTAGAAATTGGGGGCAATTGATTCTTTGTTTCATTCATATTTGTTAATATGATTCTTTGTGTAGCTCTGGTGTTTGTTTTAACTCTGAAGGCCAAGGCCTTCAAACATAAGGTGAGAGCCCTACATCCAACCTCCCTTTTGCCTCTCTGTTTCTGTTTTTTTAAATACGGAGCTCAAACTCTAATTTCAATGGAAAAAGATCCAACCAGTCTTGGCACTTGACAGAAGAGTTGCTACCAAGACAGCGAGGTAATATAGCTTCCAGAGGCTGAAAACAAAGTGACCTATGCAAGGCATATACTCCTGGTAGAAAATGTCTGCCAAAAAGAGAAAAACGGGAAGCATTGATTTAAGATCTGTCTTCCAATGAGTAATGATGACTCTCTTCAGAGGCATAGCATTTCCCTTTCAATCAGAATACAAAGCTAGCTAGGAAACATTTATACCAAAATGGAAATTCATTCAAAAAGTAGGAATCGACAGTGGAGCTAGGATTGCATTCGGAGCTCATTACACTTTCATACTTTGATGGGCTCCTAATCTGCCTCCTAAGTCCTTCCTTCAAACTCACAGATGAGGCAGGATGGAGAGAGTGAACCAATCAAAGGGAGCAGAATCAAGATTATAACCCCGAGCCCTAGAATTTCCATAGATCTTTTGGGAGGAAAATAGTAAGCAATTAAAAAAAATTAAGAAAAGTTTTGAATTGGTCCTTTTCAAAGTCACAAGCATCCAGAGTTGGAAAATTCCAGTACTAACCTGCAAACAAGCATTCGACTGATTGGGTAATCAGTATGCTAATGTAGACCTGGATCCAAAATAGTACATTTGGCTGCAAACTCAGGTAAAAAAATAACATATTTTAAAAGGATGGCTTAAATCATATTTCTTATATGCAAACAATATGTCATTGTGTTTAAATGGTTGTTTATTCTCAGTATAACCTCAGCCATCTGGACATGCTGATACCTAAAGATTATAATGGTCAAGAACGTGGGCTTTGGAATGGGACCATGGATGAGGATTTCCATTTCTGCCATTAACCACCTTTGTAACCTTGGGCAAGTCACACCACCTCTCTAAACTACAGTTTCCTTATCTGTAGGTGATATTACAAAGTGATAAAGTAACATTAGGGTTATTACAGGGTAATTAATGTGAAAACATCTAGCAAAATGAATGGAATATATTAAATGCTCCATAAATTTTGACTCATTGTAGATAGGGCGAGATATCAACATGGCAGGAATATGAGACTTTTGCCCCCGTCCCAGCCAATATGAGAACTTTGTCTTATCTGCTCAAATTCTTCCCTTGCCCCTCCCTCTGAGAGAATTTTGCCAAACTGGTTCCTAGCCGTTTTATAAGAATAGACAGAACAACATTAATGAAACCAAAAGACAAAAGACCAGACAGGTTGAACCTACAAAATGAAGAACTGTAGGGGCGGGGTAGGGGATAAAGGCCACATGAGCCACAGGTTACTGTGAGGAAGAGGGTTTGGAGATTTGCCTGGTGAGAGTCTCTGCAACAGCTTTGGATTCTGACAACTAGGAAGGAAGCAAAAGGATTTTTGAAAGCTTTTTACTGTGGATTATGAATTGAATCTGCTTTAATAATCCTTGAGAGATGAAAGCGAAGATTAGCTTTCAGTTAAATTACTTTGGTTTCTGGACCTATGCTCTACAATGTAACATCACGTAAAGATTGGGCCGTATGAACACCCAGTTTATCTTTGGTTTATATAGCCACATTTCCTGAATTGTCAAGTGGCACTTCTCCAGCAGTGCTCTAACAGGTTTGCCCTGGTACGATCACTCTTCCTTCTGGCTTCTATATGTATTGGGTAAACTATACCTTAAATTTATAGAAGTGTGTCTTTATTCTTCCGTCTTAGCTATGATTTAGGAAATAATATTGGAGTCATTATTCCCTGTCCTTGAGCATAGAGAATGTGACCCAGCTGGAGCTGGGCTCACAAGGACTCACAAGAACACATCAACTGGGCCCTGAGGTATAAAGACAATAGACTGGATAATCTTGGAAAATATCTTTTAGGGAATCTTTCACATAAGACAGAACACAAAAGACTTTTCACTCTTATCTTTTTCTAATAGCATTTAGTGAATGGAAAATTTGTTGGACCAATGAAGGCCCTCCTGACTGTTGTTACTGAAGCCTGCACCAATGATTGTTAAGAAAGACAATTCAAAATGTAGGATCGCAGTTTCTAGCCAACCTGTGAAAGGATGAAGCTTTCTAAGGTTTTGCCCATTTTGTAATATTAATATATCCTGATGACTCTGTAACATCCCTTAGACTTGGGCAGACATGGCTGGGGCAGCACACTTGTCTGTTTTCCCATTCTTGCCTATTCTATAATATTCCCTGGACTCGGGCAGACATAGCCCTAGCAACATGTCTGTCTGCTTCCCTATTTTGTCTTTTTGAATATATGATGAATAAAACTTTCTTTTTCCTTTACTAAACTTTGTGATATGTTTTTACCCTACCACAGCTACCAGGCCCTTTTTCACCAGCAACTCCCTATAAAACTGCATTGTCTCAGCAGAGGAACGCACAGCGGCCAGTGGTGCAGATGTAGACAATTTTTATTGCCACTACTCTAGATCCTAAACGTACCCTGGAGAGAGAGAGTAATACAAGTATTCCTTGGATATCAGAGTTCTTCTATCACAGTGAACCCAAATAGCCTAAACCATTTCGCTCAGGACAAAACATCACTTATTAGAGAGCTTTGGATACTACTGAACACCTTAAATTCCCTTAGTGACCATTACATACCAGGGATTGCAGGGGGAACAGGTCACTTTCATATATTTTAAATGTGAACAAATATTTCATGCATTTCAAATATGAACACAACTGAGCAATCAACATGATTCAGATATTTCAGGCATTTAAATCATTCCTGTCATAAGCCATTTGCCCTGCTTAGGTTCAAATAACAGACTCAAGACAGATGGTTATCATATTAGCCTTTAAATCACTTTTGTTTAATAAATTAATGTCACTACACTCAGGTAGTCTAACAGTTTCCACCAATGGACAATTTTAACATCACCAACACAACTTGGTTTTTTTGTTTTTAATTTTTTTTTTAACCAGCCTTATGACAGCCCCCTGAAACTAATGCTTTGAGAACTTTTGGAAAGCTTCTTGTGTTGTCTCAGGGCTGTATACATTTTCTACACAGAAGCAAAATGACTTGATATTATTATATATTCAGGGTTAGGGATTTTAGCTTTCCATATAAAACGTACAAGTAAAACAGCCCAAACCACCCCATTAGACAGGGAACTTCAAGTACCCCTTTTATTTTCCAAACAAATCAAAGGATCTATACAGGCTCATAACACCAAGGACTTTGTGGGGTTTTTTGTAAATAAGTCAGTAGATAATCATAAAGCATTTCTTGGCAGTAACTAAATCAAGAAGATCACTGATGGCAGGCCTAAGCCAGTTATAAATTTTATGGCTATTTTTTATTGAGGCAAAGGAAGGTAGCTTATCAGCATTTTGTCCTTCAGGGTCGAATGAAAGAAAATAGACAGGGAAAGGAATCTAGGGTACCTGCTGATTTGGGAAGGAAGAGGGGGAAAAAGTCAGGAAAAGAAGAAGAGAAAAACAGAACAGAAGCTAAGTAGCTAGAGGCTTTTACAGCATTTAGCTTAAGGGCAAAAAGTTTCAGTTTAATGTTGTCCCCCAGGGAAGCCTGCAGAAGATTTCTCTGCCAATGTGACCTTGGCAAACATAGAGAAGGATCACAGCTTTGACATTTAGGACCAAATACAAGGGAGAAGAGTGAGAGAAAGGTGAGGCTAAGAAATAGATTGGGTAGAAACCGCAGATCACTGAGAAGAAACCATGCTCTCAAGATAATAGCCAGAGCCAGCTCCTGATTACTCTGATCCAGGTTTCTTCGACTAGTCATGACCACTATGGGGACCTCCTCTGAAAAAAACCACTGGAGTGGGAATTAGAGTTCTTAGGTTCTTGTTCAGCTTCTTTAACTGGCTGTTAACAAACACCCTGAATTGCATTTTTTGGAAAAAGTTAACCAGACAGAGGAGTCTTCTGAAGTGGTGTCCTAAAGATTAATCTCTTATCTTCAGACCAGCCTATGTCTGCCTGACCTGTGCAGTCACACATGGCCTCATGTTTCAGTATGTTTTGTGTTTGGTTTAATGCTTTTCTGTAGTTGGGAAATTCTTAATCATTTTTGAACAAGGAGCCCCATATTTTTACTTTACACTGGATCCCACAAATTCTGTAGCCAGTCCTGCTTTAACACTGCCCAGTAAAATCAAGACTGGAAGACCTCTGGTCCAAACTCTTCAGGACCATCTGGCATTTAGGGAGCACCATGCCACAATGGCTCTGAGGAGATTTTCCAGGATTCCATTTCCAGGATATATTCTCATCCTCCAAGTTGGTCATTATTCCCAGAGGATAGAAACTTCAGGATCTAACCAATGAGGGATTGTCCTGTTCCTTCTTTCTTCTCTCAACAACCAAGTTTTCATTATGGCACTGCTGACTACTTGCGTATTGCCACAACAATGCCCCAAAACTCAAAGGCTTGGGAAACATTCATTTTTATTGCTTACAAGTCCACAGTTGGCTGGGTGGTTCTGCTTGGGCAGAATCTTGGTCAGGTCTGACTGGGCATTTCTCTGTCTTAGCTGAGTCTTTCTCACATATTTAGAATGGTCTCAGCTGGCACAACTAAGGTTTCTTCCTATGGTATCATGGTCTCCAGCAGGCTAGTCTGGGTTACAAGAGACAGGGGCCAAAAGAGAGAGGAAGAACTACCATCCAACCAAAATCAAACCCATTCAGTCGATTCCAACTCATAGCAACCCTATAGGACAGAGTTCAACTGCCCCAGGGGGCTCCAAGGAATGGCTGGTGGATTCAAACTGCTAACCTTTTGGTTACCAGTCAAGCTCTTAGCCATTGTGCTACCAGGGATCCAAAGAACTACCATATGACTCAGAAATTCCAATCCTAGATATATACCTGAAAGCAGGGGCTCAAACACATACCTGTACACCATTGTTCATTACAACACTATTCAGAATAGCCAAAAGGTAGAAATAACCCAAGTGTCCACCAACAGATGAATGAATAAGCAAAATGTGATAACCTATCACTGTCGAGTCAGGTCCGACTCATACCATTTAATATCATTCTACTAGAAAAAGGAATGAAATTCTGATACATGCTACACATGGAACAACTTGAAAACATTATATTAAGTTCAATAATATCTATGATTCCACTTATGTGAAATATCTAGAATATGCAAATTCATAGAGACAGAAAGTAGATTAGAGGCTACCAGGAGCTGGAAGGGGAGAAGAAGGGTTTATTGCTCAAATGGGTACTAAGTTTCTCTTTGGTGCAGTGAAAAAGCTTTGATATAGGTGATGGTGACGGTGTACAACATTGTGAATGTAATTAATGCTGCTAAATTGTACACTTAAAATGGTAAAAATAGCAAATTTTATGATATATATATACACATATATATCTCCACAATAAAAATTTTTTTTAATATAAACATAAAAATTAGGAAGCAGCAGCGAGCAAGGCTTTTTGAGGCCTAGTCTTAAAACTTGCATAGTTTCACTTCTGCTATGTTCTATCATCCAAAGCAATTCACAAAGCTAGCCCAGATTCAGAGAGTGTGGGAAATAAATCCTACCTCTTGATGGAAGGAGAAGTTACATTGCAAAGTTCATGGATACAGAGAGGGAAAAAAAAAACTTGAAGCCATTTTTGGAATAAATCTGCCACATTCACATTACTCAAAAGTTCTACTTTTCTATATTCACTCCATCCCAGCAAGATACTTCTGTGTGACCCAAAGCTAGTTGCTTGTCTGTAGGGGTCCCCCTCCAGTGCCTGATCTGTATAAATGGAGGCATCTGACCAGATTACCTCTAAACCCCTTTCTGCCTGATATGGTCTACAACCTCTCTGTTCCCATTTCAACCAGTTCTCAACCTCCTCCTCCTCTGGACCAGGCATGGTCTCTACATCCTAAAAACAAAACAAAACACCATTGCCCACAAGGCAATCCCAACTCAGGGTAGCCCTGTATGTGTCAGAGCAGAGCTGTGCTCCACATGGTTTTCAATGTCTGAGTTTTCAGAAGTAAATTACCTCGCCTTTCTTCCAATACACCTTTGGGTGGACTTGACTCTCCAACCTTTCAACCTTTCTGTTACATTTGAGCATGTTAAGGGACTCCCTCTGCATCAGGACATTTAATCATGGATTCATCAAAGTGATTAGTTGAACCTACTTGGACCAATGCAGTTTTGTCAGGCCCTGAAAACGTAAGGGCAGAAAACAGGAGCTCAGAATTCTCAGCCGGGGAAGCTGAAGTTCTTCTCAGCCATGCCAGAAAATCCCTTGCTACACTGGAAAGAAAAGCAAATAGTGAAGCCCCCAGATGCAACATCTTTGGCTCTGTGGTTCCTTTGTCCCTACAGAGCAGAATCCTCTTGTATTCGAATGCTCTCTGCGCCACCTCGCCCTATCCAAAGACCACATCAAGCACTCTGGGTCCAAGCCAAAACTCGCGGGCACAGCTCACTGCAAGCCTTTGAGCTGGGGTAATGTTCTCTTAAATAAATGAGAGGGACGGAGTGTTCTTGCTGAAGCCTTCAAGGTCCTGTCAGCTTTATGCTTGTCAATTTACGTGGCTTTTAAAAGACATAACCATAAAAGTTCACTCCAGGATTAACTCTGGCCAGTCAGATCTTTGTCCAGGCTGAACAATTTTAATTTATCAAAGTGATTAGAAGGTAGTTTCATTTTTTTTTTCCTTTGCTGGGGTGCCCTTTTGCTCTTCATAACTTAAGACAGAGCTCATTTCCTCAGTCAGCTCTCTGATGGGACTATATATGGATCCAGATCTTGTTTTATTTTTTTTCCAAAGGAAATCATTAAAGCCTGGGAACTATTGCAACCCTAATGTACAGGCAGAGCGTCTGCAGGACAGAGATGGATAGATGCTGCAAAAGACTTGCTGGGCACACACAGGGGCTGCTTTTGTGTCTGGTTCAGGGAATGGAAGTAAATTTGGTCTGTATCGTTGTGTTTTAAGGTGCAAACTGCTTCTTATGCTGCCAGATACGCCTTTTATTTATCCATTCACTTGTCCTTTACTGTCTCCAAAATAAACCTCTCTCTTCAAATTGGGAAATCTTCCACTAAGCTGAAAAAAATGAGGGGTGATGATGGAGGACCAGCCACTCTGTCTTTCATGTGATGACAGGCCCATTTCCTCTTCCGTGGCTTTTGTCACTTGCTGCACTTGTCCCTGTTGGCACTGGGTTGGAGCAACACAGTGGGTTCTTTGGTAGTCAAGGCAGCCTTTGAAGGGCATGGATATCTGGTCACTGATCACCGTAGGTCCCCTTCTCTGTGAAGCCCACTGCTTTGTTTAGACTCATTTCTCCAATAATTAAACATGAAAATAGAAGCTCAGAAGCTCCTGGATCGTGGTCTATTAGGATGGGGGATGAAGGGAAGTGGCAGTTTGGCCCAGCCTCACATGTACGAAAGTCCTCATATTTTTTTGCTTTGTGTTATGTATACAATCACAGAGGTACAGAATTGAAAGCGAGTGTTCCTTCTTCAGCTTTAAGCACATGTCCCTTTCTGGTTCTAGTTTACTTTTAAATGTATTTAAAACTATAGTTATCTTGAACATAGCATACTTTTGTGGTGTATTTGTTGTAATAAAAGTTTTAATTTGTTCAACGTAGACATTTAAAACCTATCCTGAACTTCGGCACTTATTTTGGCATGTGGTTATTATTTTTTTTAATTGTGCTTTAAGTGAAAGTTTACAAATCAAGTCAGTCTCTCATACAAAACCTTATATACACCCTGCTATATACTCTTTTTTTTTTATATATATATACTCCTAGTTGCTCTCCCCCTAATGAGACAGCACATTCCTTCTCTCCACCCTGTGTTTCCATGTCCATTCAGCCAGGTTCTGTCTCCCCCAGCCTTCATATCTCCCCTCCAGGCAGGAGCTGCCCACAAAGTCTTATGCGTCTACTTGATCCAAGAAGCCCACTCTTCACCAGTATCATTTTTTGTCTTATAGTCCAGTCCAATCCCTGTCTGAAGAGTTGACTTCAAGAATGGTTCCAGTCTTGAGCTAACAGAAGGTCTGGGGACCATGACCTCCAAGGTCCCTCCAGTCTCAGTCAGACCATTAAGTCCGGTCTTTTTACCAGGATTTGGGGTCTGCATCCCACTGTTCTCCTGCTCCTTCAGGGATTCTCTCTTGTGCTCCCTGTCATGGCAGTCATCGATTGTAGCTGGGCACCATCTAGTTCTTCTGGTCTCAGGCTGATGTAGTCTCTAACTTATGTGGCCCATTCTGACTCTAGGGCTCATACTTACCTTGTGTCTTTGGTGTTCTTCATTCTCCATTGCTCCATGTGGGTTGAGACCAATTGTTGCATCTTAGATGGCTGCTTGCTAGCGTTTAAGACCTGAGACGCCACCCTCCAAAATGGGATGCAGAATGTTTTCTTAATAGTTTTTATGATGCCAATTGACTAGATGTCCTCTGAAACCATGGTCCCCAAGCCCCCACCCCTGCTATACTGGCCTTCAAAGTGTTCAGTTTATTCAGGAAACTTCTTTGCTTTTGGTTTAGTCCAGTTGTGCTGACCTCTCCTGTATTGTGTGTTGTCCTTCCCTTCACCTAAGTTAGTTTTTGTCTACTATTCAATTAGTGAATCCACCTTTCCCTCCCTCCCTCCTGCCTCTTGTAACCATCAAAGAATATTTTCTTTTCTGTTTAAACTATTTCTTTGAGTTCTTATAATAGTGGTCTCATACAATATTTGTCCTTTCATAACTGACTAATTTCACTCAGCATAATGCCTTCCAGATTCCTCCATGTTATGAAATATTTCACTGATTTATCGTTGTTCTTTATTGATGCGTAGTATTCCACTGTGTGAATATACCATAATTTATTTATCCATTCATCCATTGATGGGCACCTTGGTTGCTTCCAGCTTTTTGCTATTGTAAACAGTGCTACAATGAATAAGGGTGTGGATATATTTGTTCGTGTGACGGCCCTTACTTTTCTAGGATATATTTCAAGGAGTGGGATTGCTGGATCATATGGTAGTTCTATTTCTAGCTTTTTAAGGAAGCGCCAAATCGATTTCCAAAGTGGTTGTCCCATTTTACATTCCCACCAGCAGTGTATAAGTGTTCCATTCCCTCTACAACCTCTCCAACATTTATTATTCTGTGTTTTTTGGATTAATGCCAACCTTGTTGGAGTGAGTTGGAATCTCATTGTAATCTTGATTTGCATTTCTCTAATGGCCAATGATTGTGAGCATTTCCTCATGGATCTGTTAGCTACCTGAATGTCTTCTTTAGTGAAGTGCCTGTTCATATCCTTTGCCCATTTTTTAATTGGGTTAGTTTGTCTTTTTGTTGTTGGGTTTTTGCAGTAACATGCAGATTTTAGAGATCAGCCACTGATCAGAGATGTCATAGCTAAAAACTTTTTCCCAGTCTGTAAGAAATCTTTTTACTCTTTTGGTGAAGTCTTTGGATGAGCATAGGTGTTTGACTGTTAGGAGCTCCCAGTTCTCTAATTTCTCTTTTGCTGTTTGTGCAGTTCTAGCAATGTTTTGTATACTGTTTATGCCATGTATTAGGGCTCCTAGCTTTGTTCCTATTTTTTCTTCCATGAACTTTATCATTTTACATTTTATATTTAGGTCTTTGATCCATTTTGAGTTGGTTTTTGTGCATGGTGTGAGGTATGGGTCTTATTTCATTTTCTTGCAGATGGATATCCAGTTATGCCAGCACCATTTGTTAAAGAGACTGTCTTTTCCTCATTTAACAAACTTTGGGGCTTTCTTAAATATCAGCTGTTCATATGTGAATGGGTTTATGTCTGGATTCTCAATTCTGTTCCATTGGTCTATGTATCTGTTGTTGTACCAGTACCAGGCTGTTTTGATTAGCGTGGCAGTATAATATGCTCTAAAGTGTGAGGCCTCCCACTTTGTTCTTCTTTTTCAGTAATGCTTTACTTATCTGGGGCCTCTTTCCCTTCCATATGAAGTTGGTGATATGTTTCTCCATCTCATTAAAAAATGTCACTGGTATTTGGATCGAGAGTGCATTGTATCTACAGATTGCTTTGGGCAGAATAGATATTTTTCAATGCTGAGTCTTCCTATCCACGAGCAAGGTATGTTTTTCAACTTATGTAAGTCTCTTTTGGTTTCTTGCAGTAGTGTCTTGTAGTTTTCTTTGTATATGTCTTTTACGTCTCTGGTTAGATTTATCCCTAAGTACTTTATCTTCTAAGGGGCTATTGTAAATGGTATTGATTTGGTGATTTCCTTTTCATCACTCTCTGTTGGTATAGAGGAATCCAACTTACTTATGTATGTTTATCTTGTATCCTGAAACTGCTGAACTCTCCTGTTAGTTTCAGTAGTAGAAAAAGGAATGAAATTCTGATACATGCTACACATGGAACAACTTGAAAACATTATATTAAGTTCAATAATATCTATGATTCCACTTACACGAAATATCTAGAATACGCAAATTCATAGAGACAGAAAGTAGATTAGAGGCTACCAGGAGCTGGAAGGGGAGAAGGAGGGTTTATTGCTCGAATGGGTACTAAGTTTCCTTTTGGTGCAGTGAAAAAGCTAGAATTCTTAAGGATTCTTTAGGTTTTTGTGTGTAAAAGATCATGTCATCTGCAAACAGTGATACTTTTACTTCTTCTTTGCCAATTTCAATGCCTTTTATTTCCTTATCTAGCCTTATAGCTCTGGCTAGCACCTCCAGCACAATGTTGAATAAGAGTGGTGATAAAGGGCACCCTTCTCTCGTTCCTGTTCTCAGTGGGAATGGTTTCAGTCTCTCTCTGTTTAGGATGTTGTTAGGTGTTGGCTTTGTATAAATACCCTTTATTATGTTGAGGAATTTTCCTTTGTTGAGAGTTTTTATCATGAATCGGTGTTGAACTTTGTCAAATGCCTTTTCTGCATCAATTGATAAGATCATGTGATTCTTGTCTTTTGTTTTATTTAAGTGATGGATTACATTGGTTGTTTTTCTAATGTTGAACCATCCCTGCATACCTGGTATGAATGAATGATTTTTTTGATATGTTGTTAAATTCTATTGGCTAGAATTTTGTTGAGGATTTTTGCATCTAAGTTCATGAGGGATATTGGTCTGTAATTTTCTTTTTTTGTGGAGTCTTTACCTGGTTTTGGTATCAGGGATATGCCGGCTTCATAGAGTGAGTTTTGGAATATTCCATCCTTTTCTATGCTCTGAAATAACTTTCGTAGTAGTAGTGTTAACTCTTCTCTGAAAGTTTGGCAGAATTCTCCAGTGAAGCCATCAGGGCCAGAGCTGTTCTTTGTTGGCAGTTTTTTGATTACTTTTTCAATCTCTTCTTTTGTTATGGGTTTATTTAGTTGTTCTGTCTCTGTTTGTGTTAGTTTAGGTAGGTAGTGTGTTTCTAGAAATTTGTCCATTTCCTCTAGGTATTCAAATTTGCTAGAGTACGACTTTTTGTAGTACTTTGTTATGATTCTTTTCATTTCAGTTGGGTCTGTTGTGATATTGACCATCTCATTTCTTATTCAGGTTATTTGCTTCGTCTCCTGTTTTTCTTTTGTCAGTCTGGCCAATGGTTTATTGATTTTGTTAATCTTTTCAGAGAACCAGCTTTTGGTCCTCTCAATTGTATCAGTTGTTTTTCCATTTTCTATTTCGTTTAATTCTGCTCTAATTTTTATCATTTGCTCTCTTCTGGTGCCTGAAAGTTTCTTTTGTTGCTCTCTTTCTATTTGTTCAAGTTGTAGGCATAATTCTTTGATTTTGGCCCTTTTTTGTTTTTGTATGTGTGCATTTATTGATATAAATTCACCTCTGAGCACTGCTTTTGCTGTGTCCCAAAGGTTCTGATAGGAAGTGTTTTCATTCTCATTGCATTCTATGAATTTCTTTATTCTGTTCTCAATTTGGTCTAAAATCCAATGGTTTTTGAGCAAAGTGTTGTTCAGTTTTCATGTGTTTGATTTCTTTACCCTGATATTTCTGTTATTGACTTCTACTTTTATGGCTTTATTGTCAAAGAAGATGCTTTGTAACATTTCAATGTTTTGGATTCTGTTAAGGCTTGCTTTATGGCCTAATATGTGGTCTATTCTGGAGAATGTTCCATGTGCATTGGAAAAGAAAGTATACTTGGTTGCTGTTGGGTGGAGTGTTCTGTATATGTCTGTGAGGTCAGCTTGGTTGATTGTGGCATTTAGCTCTTCTGTGTCTTTATTGAGCTTTTTTCTGGATGTTCTGTCCCTCACTGAAAGTGGTGTGTTGAAGTCTCCTACTATTATTGTGGAGTTGTCCATCTCACTTTTCAAAGCTGTTAGAGTTTGTTTTATGTATCTTGAAGCCCTGTCATTAGGTGCATAAAAATTTAGTATGGTGATATACTCCTGGTATATTGTCCCTTTAATCATTACATAGTGTCCTTCTTTATCCTTTGTGGTAGATTTAAGTTTGAAGTCTGTTTTGTCAGAAATTAGTATAGCCACTCCTATGCTTTTTTGATTGTTGTTTGCTTGATATATATTTTTCCATCCTTTGAATTTTAATTTGTTTGTGTCTTTAAGTCTAAGGTGTGTCTCTTGTAGGCAGCATATAGCCAGATTGTGTTTTTTTAATTCATTCTGCAACTCTCTCTTTATTGGTGCATTTAGTCCATTTACATTCAGCTGATTATAGATAGGTATGAGTTTAGTGCTGTCATTTTGATGCCTTTTTGTGTGTTGCTGACAGTTTCATTTTTCCACTTACTTTTGTGCTGAGATGTGCTTATTTCTTAAATAAACAAGTCTGAAAAGTTGGACATTACTGGATCTCCCTTTTCCCTGAGAGGCCCTGCTTTGGAAAAATCAATTTGGTTTCCTTATGCATTATTACCTCTTCTAAAGAAAAGCCATTGGAGCAGCAGAAATGTGGCTCACATGTTTGGGATGGGAGTGGTGGGAGGAGTTACAAAATCAGGTGAAATCTAGTTAAGTGCTTAAGTCCTAGAAAGGAGGGGCACAATCACCTACAGAGTGATAGAACAAGGCTGAAGACATATCATCCAGATAGAGGACCTTCCGAGCTGCTTCTGGACTCCCTTCCACAGATCACCTTAGCTTTCAGGATGTTGCATCAATGTCTTGGCTCAACAAGATCCTCCATGACCTGGCCTTTGACCACCATTTAGCTCTTTCTCCCTCTGCTCTTTCACTCAAAGCCTTTGGTTTAGCCATATCACAAGACTTGCAACAACCTTAAGGAGACTGTTGAACACATCTTACCTCATACTCTTTCTCCTGCCTGAGCTACCCCATCCTCTCACTCCTCACAACAACTTATTTATGATGGAAACTCTTATCCATCCTTCAAAAATCAGCCTGTATTTTCTGCCTCTGGGCTCAGATAGAATCTTGGGAATATCTACCATTATAAAGCCGTATTGTAATCTTTGCTTTACCTGTCTGACTCCTTTCTTGACAGAAGGCCATATTTTAGTCATTGTTTCATCCTCAGTTTATAGCATGGTACGGGACAATGGATGGCACATGACAAATTCAATAACGCACAAATGCATGAAGGAGCCCCTTAGAAATGCAGACTCTTGGGACCTACCCAAGACCTACTGAATCAGAATCTGCATTATAATAAGGTCCCCAGGGTATTCAATTGCGTATTAAAGTTTGAGAAACACTGACACAGTTTACCTTAATCTCTCACTTCTGTAAGCACTGGAACATAGATTGTCCAAGGTTCTGGGTTTGGTAAATTTTTGTTTTAATATTTATTTTATTTTTGGTGAAAATCTACAGAGCAAAACATGCACCCATTCAACAATTTCTACATATACAGTTCAGTGACATCCGTTACATACTCCACTTTGTGTCAACAATCTTGCTATTTCTACTCAAATTGTTTTACCAGCTTTTAACTTAGATTTGCTGCTCCCCTAGTCTTCTAATCTATACTGTATATTTATTGTTGTCAGTTTGGTCTTTTATATATATAATCTTTCAAGAGAGGGCAATTTTAAGAGAGGTATACGTTCCCGGGAAACCCTGGTGGCGTAGTAGTTAAGAGCTACGGCTGCTAACCAAAAGGTTGGCAGTTAGAATCCACCAAGTGCTCCTTGGAAACCATATGGGGCAGTTCTGCTCTGTCCTATAGGGTCCCTATGAGTTGGAATCGACTCGATGACAATGGGTTTGTTTTTTTTTTTTAATATGTTCCTGACTGAGTTAAATTGTAGTTTAGTCTAACTTCTGGGGATAGTTGTGGTTAAAGATTTAAAGAATATCTCAGGGCAATAGTTTTGTGGGTTTCTACAGTCTCGGTGGGTCCAGTAAGTCTGAAATATTTAAGAATTTGAAGTTCTGTCCCACCTTTTTCTCCTTTTTGATCAATATCCATCTATCCTGGCCTTGATCGAAACATTCAGTAATGGTAGCCAGGCACCACCCAGTTCTGGTCTCATGACAGAAGAGGCAGTAGTTCCTGAATGCAATTAGTCCTGAAGTCCATTTCTTTCTCTGATCTTGGGTCTCATTCTTCTTCTGTTGCTTCTGGCAAACAGAGATCAATTGCTTATCTTGGATGGCCACTTGCAAGCTTTTAAGACCCCAGGCAGTACTCACCCGATTAAGAGGTAGAACCAAAACCCAAAAAACCCAAACCTGTTGCCATTGAGTTGATTCCAACTCATAGTGACCCTACAGGACAGAGTAGAACTGCCCCATACAGTTTCCAAGGAGTGCCTGGTGGGTTCAAACTGCTGACCTTTTGGTTAGCAGCTGTAGCTCCTAACCACTATGCCACTGGGGAGGTAGAACAGAAACTCTAAAAACAGTATTATGTCAATTGACAGGATTATCCCTTGAAACTATGGTCTTCCATGGGTTTGGTAATTATTAATGTACCTGCCTTGCACTTTGGCTTAATTGACATGTGTGAATGCATGTGAGAATGTGTGTATGTGCTCATACATGCTCACACACTTGCATCCTTGCCCATTCACCTCAGAAGTCCACTCGGGAACTCTTTGGATAGTCTCTCACTGTTCCTCTCACTACTCAGCACTGAGCTATATTCAGAGTAGGTGCTTCGTACAAATTCATGTAAAAAGCCAAGGGCCACTGAAAAAGCTGGTTTTGTAAAACTATATCAGGCATTTCTCTACAACAGAACAGTCAATGTCAAACTAAATCTAAAGCCATTGTGAAGGAGACTACAGTAAATTGCTAAGCCTCTGGTAAGTATTAAGTGAAACATGAATCCTTAGTAAACACTATTGATAATGCCAACCAACTTGGTCCCTAGTTTACACCACTGTCCTTGAAGGGACATCTGGCAATCCATTAGAAACAGATTTCCTGATGCACATTCTATACTTAACTTTCCTTAATCGGGTTATGCCTATAGATTTAGTACTTTTGATCACTGTCCTCAACCACTTGTATCCTTCCTTTAGACACTCAGAAATACTTGTGTCCCTCATTTAATTCCACATTCCCTGAGTTTTTCATACTTGTAATTTGTAATTTAATGGTTTCAAATACTAATGCTGAAATAAAGATAACTGTTTATTATTCACTGTGGCACTGAGTAGCCCACAAAACATAAGAGAGGCAAGCTAAATGTAGTGGGCAATATTTTCCTACCTTTCTGGAAAAATTTTCTATAGGAAGATAAAATCTACTACCAAAACAATGGGCAAGGGAGGTGTTGGAAGAGAGTGTTAAGAGGAAAAGAACATTAGTTTTTATTGAGATTCTACTTGTACAAAGCACTATAGTTGGCACTTTATATACATTCTCTCATTTAACCTCATCAACCCAATGAGGTAACCAAGCCTAGTTTTACCAATGTGGAAACCAAGGCTCTTAGACTTTCTCATGTTCACGCAGCTAGGCACGGAACTGAATTTTTTATTCTTTATATAAACTGACCAAACATAGTATTTTGTACATCTTCCTCTTCGCTTACTTATCCTTGTTCACTTTCTCTATCTTCACACGGTACTGTATGCTTTATGATGCCCTGGTCTATCCCATCACTGAGGAAAGTGACCTGAAAAGTGTAAGGTCTTAAGTTGTTATCCCTCTGTAAGGAGTCTGTGGTGTAAGCAACAAGGAATGGATTGCCAGAGGAAGAAAATCAATAGAAGATTATTCAATTCTTGTAATGCTGAAGGTTAATCTGTACACCTTACCTATGTTAATGGTGGCTCTGGATGCTGACCATCATTTCATTGAAAATCAGTCATGCCCATAAATTCTTATTTTGCCACCCCACTACATTCCTGCGGCCGGGATTCTAGCTTTGCAACCTCCATGACAACCCCCTTCCAAAGTACCATCAGGGCAACTTACATGTATTCGGTCCAGGAAAACTGTGCCCGGTGGCCTTGCCTGCTGGGTGATGCTGCCTGTTCCTGGCACTAGACACGTATTTTCTGAAGACGAGTCAGGTTTACACAGTAAGAAGGCACTGTAGCCCAGAGTGTTGGTCTGCACATACATGAATTTGGCACAGTGGCATTTTCTTATTCAGGCACCATTCTCTGCATAATTTTATTTGAGTCCTTTGTTAGATGTTCAAAGGAAGGAAAACACACTGAAGTGTTAGAAAGCTACCAGGGCCCAGAGAGGGCAGTGAGTAAAAGCCAAGAGAGTGACACACATCCACAGAGCCTGCTTTCTCCAGTTCTGTGTCATCACTGGATGCACCATACAGTGACGGGCTTGTGCTAGACAGCATACATGCCCATGCTCCAGCCTGTGGGAACACAGAGTCATTTTTCCTTGGATTTCATGTCATCAAAGATGATGGAGTAACTATAGCCTGGACCCTATAGAAAGTCTATAGTCTTTCATTTAGGTCCTTCAGCTCTGTTGCCTTATCTTGGTGAGGGCAGGAGCTTCTCATCATAGCTCCAAAGCCTTGAGGTACTTTGGATGCTGAAGTAGGAGGACTTGAGTTTAAATCTAGCTCTACAACTAGCTAGCTGCATGACCTGAGAGAGTTACATAATGTTTCTGTGCATACGGTTCTTATATAAGACAAATTGGATTAAGCACATATTATAATGCTAGAATTGTTTAATAAATGTTAGCTGTTGGTATTTTTATTGTCTTATTATTGCCATTTCTAATAATATAGCCTGGACTAGAGCTTAGATCCTCTGATATCCTGTGAGAATGGTCCTCTGTTCAATTATGCTAGGGGATCGCAAACTATGGCCCATGTGCCAAATCCGGCCCATCACCTGTTTTTGTAAATAAAGTTTTATTGGAAAACATACATGCTCATTAGGTCATATACAGTCTATGGCTGCTTTCACACTACAGTGGCAGGATTGAGTACCTGCATGACAGAGCCCACGTGACCCACAAATCCTAAACTATTTACTATCTGGCCCTTCACAGAAAAGTAGGCTAATGCCCAAAGATTGAGGAATGCTCTATAATAGGATCAACACAGCAGCAGAAGTAAATTCTGTAAACAGAGATTTGACATTATGAGGATTTAGAAAGACCCTAGACTTTGGAATGAAAAGATAGAGATTCAAGTTTCAACTCTGCCCTTCCCTAACTGGATAACTGATAACCCATTGCCATCGAGTCATTTCCGACTCATAGCGACCCTATAGGACAGAGTAGAACTACCCTCTTAGGTTTCCAAGGCTATAGATCTTTAAGAAACAGACTGCCACATCTTTCTCCTGTGGAGTGGCTGGTGGGTTTGAACTGCTACCCTTTCAGTTAGCAGCTGAGCGCTTTAACCACTGTGCCTCCAGGGGTCCCCTAACTGGATAACGTTGGGCAGATCATTGCAACCTGAGCTTAAATTTCTTCATCTGCAAAATGGAGGTAATGAGAACACCTACATAACATACTGGTAATGAGAATTAAACTGCTGACATTCAAGTCCTGTATAAATATTCAAGTTCTAGAACTAATTAATAAATTATGTGACAGACACCAGATCAGATACAGGCATTCAGAGTAAAAAAGCAGACTTTGTCTCTATCTTACCTTCTGGCAGAGAAGACAGGCCACTTGATGTAAGATGGGCTTCCTAATTAATCATTCCCACTATAATCAATTTTATATATATATAATTGTGAAAGCATATACTACAGGAAAATACATCTACGTACTTTAGAATTCTGTCTTTGGCTCAGCCTGGGTCAGAGATATTAAGTTGTAGATCCTTCTGTACTTAGTTGGTTATTTGCTTTTGTTCAAACAATGGATCACCTGAGTCCTTCTAAATAAGCGTGTTCACAACTTGTCTGGTGAATGTGACACACGCAGAGATGTCTATGGGACAATTTCAGCCTTTGTGCATTTATAGAACAAAGTCCAACCAAGCAAAATGGTGTTCTGTAAGGAAAACTCACAGACAAAATATAAACACCCATGAATCCAGCACAGACTTGTAAAACCCAGCTAAGAAAAAGAAAATGCATGCTATCAGATATTTTTCTGTTATTGCTGTTGGTTTTTTATTTTCTCTTTCCCCCATTTAGAGATCATTTCTTCCTAGAAAATTACAAAGAATAAACAGGCAAACAATAACTTTCATTTTAAAATGTTCACTTCTAAATCACATTCCAGGTAAGTGAAAAAAAGGACTGCTGGTTTGTTCTAATTCTAGGCCAATATCCCATGATGCTTTGATATGTCAATTTATCCAGAGTTAAAAAAAAAATTTTTTTTTTAAATATGCATTAAGACCACATCATTCCTCACTAATTTTATTAATAAGCTGCTTCTTCTTGAGTTTGCACTGTAGAAGACTAATAATGTGTTAAAGATTTGAAGTTTATTATAAGATTTACCAAATTCCCTATTAAAAGGGTATCACCATATTAAAATGGGGTGGGGAGTACCATCGAATGCTGACCAGCCCACAGGCGTGTCTCCCAAGTCAGTCATCTGACCGTGGTTTTTACGCCCTATGCACAAAGGGACATTCACTGTGTACGCAGTAAGCAAAAACTAGAGGCTGTTGTCAAGTTGTCAGCCATTGTGCTCATATTAATAACCACTGCAGCTGTCTGAGACTCAAATTAGCATCTTTGAAACAAGTTGAACACTTTCCGCACTATTTAGAGCCATTTCAAAGAGAATAACAAAAGTTTTTGTTGAGATGTTTTGCTAGATGGCCTCTAAAATGAAAATCTCTTCTGAAACCTAGGTTCTTTGAGATGCGGTAGTGGGATTACCTGATAAATCCTCATTTCCAATTAACTAGATATTCCAAAACTGGATTCTTAGGCATATTAATTTATGCCCACATGTGTTGAAGTGAATTCATGTCAATTCTTGTTTTCTAAAAATAAGAGAGTGCTTTCCCTGGGACAGGCACACTTCTTATCAGATACCCCAAACAGAGAAGCATTATTCCTGACTGCTTGCCCTGGTATTTGAAGAGAATAACCATTTTCAGCAAAGACAGTATTTCATGCTGGAGCTAGCTAATGTATCTCTCTGAATCTCCTGGGTTGAGGAATGGGACCAGCATCCCTTCAAAGCAACTGTTTCAAATGTACATTACCTGCAGAAACAACGAGTCCATCTTGAGATCAGAGAAAACCTGTGACATGAGATAGATGAGTTGGCAATGTAAGTCGGTCATTGTGTCAACTGGCCCAGAAGGACCTGACAGTGTTGATTTCAAACTGTACTGCTGTGTTTCTTCAGACGGCCTCTCAGGACTTATCTGGGGGAAACTGTCTTTGCTAAGCTCCTGAAGTGAACTTCCTGAATTGCACGGTGGTAAGCACAAAAATTTTTTTTTTCTTTTTTTAAGCACAAGCCCATACCTGAGAGGAAATGAATTTATTTACAAATAAGGAGAGTCCATTAACCCTTTGACAGTTGCAATCTAACTCTTTAAAGTTTTAAGTAATTAAGTAGATGAATGTACTATTCCAGTGTTTCCTTTGGATTTACACTGTTGGGATACATCAGCTCTACTGAGAAATTAAAAGTCCTGGGTTCTAGTTTTGGTTTTGCCCTCATTACCTTGTCTGCATGACTGAGTTATTAGAAGAACAAGTGGATAACCTATATAAAAGTATTTTGAGAGGTAAACTATTTGTCAATTATTAGATAAACATTTACTAACTCCCTACTATGTGCCATACATAGCCTGACACATCTCATCCAATCCTCAAAACAATGGTGTGAGATAAATATTATTAACCCAATTTTATAGAAGAAAATTAGGCTCAAAGAAGTTCTATAACTTGCTGCAGATCATACCTCAATGATATGAAAAGCTGAGATTCAAATTCAGGCTGTTCCAGTTCAAGTCTAGGTCTACTTGCTCTTATATCAAGTTACGTCTAAATTTACACTCATATTTTAAAGAACGCCAAGGCCTAAATGGGTTGGGCAAGGCCTAAATATCTTAGATAAAAAAACCCAAACCAAACCCATTGCTATCCAGTCAATTCCAACTCATAGCAACCCTATAGGACAGAGTAGAATGGCCCCATAGGGTTTCCAAGGAGCGGCTGGTAGATTTGAACTACCGACTGCTTTGGTTAGCAGCCGAGCTCTTAACCACTGTGCCGCCAGAGCTCCCAAATATCTTCTATAGAACTCCAATTGTCTTATATAAAACTCCAAGTTAGCAGCTTACTTACATACTTAGAGGGCTGTAACCTTGTGTGAGTTGTTGTTGTTAGGTGAGAGAAGCTTTTTTCCTTGAAACCTGGAAGCTGGCCAGTAGAACTGAAGAGAGGGCAGTGCTGCTCCTTTGTGACCCTCCCTGGAATTTCAAACCAAGCGGGGAGGTACAGCAAGGAAGAAGATGGTGTTGGCCACGGGCTTAGAGCTACCATGTAGGCTGCAAGATGCGTCAGTAGTTTCACAACTCCTAAGGGGGTAGCCTTGCCTTTCTACAAGGAATTGCAAGCTATGGGAAATTTACAGGAAAAATTGGGGGGAACCTTTCCATGGTACCACTTAAATCTCAACATGTAGAAACCCCCCAATTCCTAATAAGTAATACCAACATGGTTGCAACCTAAACCTTTTGAGTATATTCATCCCATACAAGCCATACAGGTAACTCAAGGTTCTTAGTTATGTATTTTCCATCGCTCCCATACAGCTCGATAACTTTTCTTATTTTCCAATAGGCAATGATGTTGTAACCTCAGATGCACAACCCTAAGGCCCTGGAGGAATATGAGTCAAATAATTCTGTCAAGGAACAAGAGTCAGTCTTAGAAGCAAGCTGTCTTAGTTATCTAGTGCTGCTGTAACAGAAATACCACAAGTGGATGACTTTAATAAGAGAAATTTATTCTCTCACAGTCAGGAGGCTAGAAGTCCGAATGCAGGGTGCCAGCTCCAGGGAAAGTCTTTCTTTCTGTCAGCTCTGTGGGAAAGTCCTTGTCATCAATCTTCCCCATGGAGGAGCCTCTTTGTACAGGTACCCTGGGGGGTCCAAAGGAAGCCTCTGCTCCTGGTGGTAAGAGGTCTCTCTGATCACTTATTATTTACATCTCAAAAGAGATCCCTTTAAAATACAACCTAATTGTAGATTGAGTCCTGCCTCATTAACATAACTGCTGCTAATCCCACTATATTAACATCATAAAGGCAGAATTTACAACACACAGGAAAATCACATCAGATGACAAAATGGTAGGCAATCACAAAATACTGGGAATCATGGCCTAGCCAAGTTCACACACATTTTTGAGGGACACAATTCAACCCATAACACCAGTTTACCCTAAGCCTTCTGTGTCTATACATAGACACACACGCACACATGCACACACCGAGAGAGGCCTACATTTGCTCTACAACCTCCTTTCTGTATCTCTTTAGCCTTTTAGGATCCGATTTCAGGGCTGGGATATCACGTGACATTAGCTCAAAATAAAATGGAGGACCAAGTAGGATGGGCCTCTAGGCTCTCTCTCTTTCCAAGTTGCTTGCAGATTCTTCTCAGGAAGATGTTATATATAGCTCCAAAGCCCACATCTGAAGACCCTATTTACCACAGTAAGCACAGGGGTCCCAATCCAGGCAATGTCCCTGCCTTCATTTTAGCAGTTTGTATGGACCCTCATTGGGAAGTGAAGCACTATCAAGAGAAATGGCTCCTCTCCCTTAAAACTGTAGATCTATTTAGACTGTCTTTACTTGCCAGGGAAACCCTGGTGGCATAGTGGTTAAGTGCTACGGCTGCTAACCAAAGGGTCAGCAGTTCAAATCCGCCTGGCGCTCCTTGGAAACTCTATGGGGCAGTTCTACTCTGTCCTGTAGGGTCGCTATGAGTCAGAAATGACTCGACAGCACTGGGTTTGGTTTGGTTTGGTTTGGTTTTACTTCCCAGTGATTCAGCGAACCACTTTCTTGTTCCCCCACATCCATAGGACCTCCTTTGCAAGATTTATAAATGAGACAACAAAATAACTCTGGACGACACACCTGAGGCGCAGAGCTGGAAGTTGATAAAATAACACCCACTCATCCAGAAACAGAAGAACTTTATATATTGCATGGAATTGATGTGTTCGGACTGCAAACAACTAAGGAACTAAAGCCCTCAATCCTCTTTCTCTTCTCCTCCCTCTTCCTTTTCTCCCTTAAATATAGAAATAAAATTCAGAGTGTGCATACGAAGGTTCCTTTAAAATGAGTAACCCGTTGCCCTCCGGTTGCTTCTGACTCATAGTGACCCACAGAGTTTCCAAGGGTGTAAGTCCCTATGGAAACAGACTGCCATATCTTTCTCCTGCAGAGCAGCTGGTGATTTTGAACTGCCAACTTTTCAGTTAGCAGTGGATCACTTTACCCAGATCTCCTCTTAAAATGACTGCAGGAGTGAAACTTCCATGATGCTGCATTACCTTTGAGCACTGCCAAGGGGAAGGTGACATGGCCAGGTCCAGCCACATTTGGGAGGCCCTAGGAATTTTCCTCGGTGATGATACTAGTCAACTCATGGTGACCCCATGTGTGTCAGAGTAGAACTGTGCTCCATATGGGTATCAAAGGCTGATATTTTCCAGAAGTAGATCATCAGGACTTTCTTACGAGGTGCCTCTGGTTGGACGCAAACCTCCAATCTTTCAGTCAGCAACAGAGCACATTAACCATTTGTACCACCCAGGAACTCCTCAGTCATGATAGCCTCCCTTCATCCAGGTTCAGAGACTTGAGCCTTCCCAGCCCTTCCTGATATCTGTTGCTCCTGACCTCATTTCCTCCTTATTACCTCCTCTTCCCCTCTTTTCTCTTTTTCCTTATCTCTATGATCCTGATCCTGAATCTTGGCAACCTGATCCTAACTGTTCCTTTCACTGACAACTTAGGGCTAAAGCTGTTCATTTTAAAAATTGTTATGACTTCAATTCCCAGTGGTCATAACATCTCATCACGTGAGAATGCAGCCTATTCCTAGTCAATAACTAAATGGCAAAGACATTTCTTATGCTTCAAGTGTTTACAAGGATTTAAAAGCAGTTGGATTGGAACTTGATTTGGGGAGCTTTTTCTACAGCAATTTCTTTGTAATAGAAAATAGAAATCTAAATGTTCCCAAGGAGTCCCCAGATGCCATTTAGCCTGCTTCTCTGGAATTCTGTGCTTTCTCATGTTGACATTCAGGAATTGAGGACAAAATAAACTGATTACTGCACTAAACTGAGCAAGTTCTTCTGGCATTCCAGGGTGTGGGCTGGAAAAGGAGTGCTCTAATGAGCTGTCTTCTCATGTACTTTGACTGTTACATCTTTCTGTTTTTATTCTACAAACTGGCTATTTGCTCCTAGGGCATCCGTCTTGTCAGTATAATTTTATGCCTTTCAGTCCGGTGATGGAGAAAGTGATGAAGTATCACCATCCCATCCTTTTTAGCTGTACTTCTACCAGAATGGAAGTACAACTAGGGAAAGAATAATTTAGAGATCTCTAAATGAAGAGGTAGGAATAATGGATCTCAAAAATGTAACAGCTGCTGGTCCCGTGGGTAGAATAATTTTAAGCAAAATGAAGGCCGTTTTGCTCAAGGTATCAAAGACAGCGAGAGAGAAAAGAGAAAAAGAGACACACAAAGAAAATAGAAAGATGCATTTTAAGGTATCTGAGATCGTGTGACTTACAACAAATGACCAACTAATTTAGAATTTTGATAGGCGAGATTTATTCATCACCAATTTTTTCATACATTTTGATACACACCAAAACCACATTCCTTCCAGAGGAGTTAGCTCTCCTACATATTATAGATTGACAAACCTCATTCTGAGTACCCAACTCATCTAAGTCTGCCACTGAGAAATAGATGCAGTAGGTCATTGATTTTCACATGAAGTGCTCAGTTACACAGGGGTTGTTTATGCAAAATCCAAGCAGCTTGCACAAGCTTCTCCACTCAAAGTCTTCTTGAAGATGGAACATTCTTTTCCACCACCCTTCATCAGTCAGCACAGGAGTCCCTGTCTGCTCCACCATTAGTTGTGCTAGAAACGGTTTCCCCAATAGATCAGAGCTTTCAAACTTTAAGTGTGCCTAAGCACCAACTCAGAAGTTTGTAAACTACAGATTTCGAGGTCACATCCTGTAGGATTCTGGAGTGAATTTGGAGTGAAGAACTTAGGATTTTCCTTTCCAGTTCTCTACCTTCATATTTTTCCTCCTCTGTATTTCACAATCTTTTCAATGATTCTATCTGTCTGTTTGCATACCTTTGACTCCATCTTAGGCTAGTGAGAGACTCAGATGAGTTGGTAGAATACCAGAAATGAAACTCGCAAAGATCAAACTGTTCTACTCACAAGCATTATCAAGCAACAAACCAATCAATAAACAAAAAGATAAGAGCACGGTCCCATGCTTCTCAGGCCGGATTTCATAGTAGAATCATCTGGGGGAACATTTAACAAATACCTATGCCTAAGTGCACCCCAGACCACTTAGATTAGACGCTCTGGTGGAAGAGCCTGGGCATTGGTAAATTTTATCAGCAACTCTGGCGAATTCCCAGG
Organism: Loxodonta africana; assembly: GCF_030014295.1. NCBI lineage: Eukaryota > Metazoa > Chordata > Mammalia > Proboscidea > Elephantidae > Loxodonta > Loxodonta africana. Next base: position 56,580,747 of record NC_087357.1, on the reverse strand, counting down.
TGTAGCCCCTGGTAGCTTAATGGTTAAGCTTTGGTCTGCTAGCTGAAATGTTGGAGGTTTGAACCCACCTAATGGCTCTGCAGGAGAAAGACCTGGCGATCCGCTCCCTTAAAGATTACAGCCTAGAAAACCCTATGGGGCAGTTCAACTCTGTTAAATGGAGTCACTATGAGTTGAAAATCAACTCTACGGCACCTAACAACAAAAACATTATTTTCGTATAGCTGCTGTAATGAAATTCCACAAAGTCGATAGTGTCAAACAGCAGAAATTTATTGTCTTAGAGTTCTGGAGGCTGGGAGTCTGAGCTCAGGGTATTGATTGTGTAATTCCTTTTGAGGCTTCAAGAGAAACTGGTCCACATCTCTCTCCTAGCTTCTGATGTTGTTGTTAGGTGTCGTCAAGTCAGTTCTGACTTGTAACAACCCTATGTACCACAGAACGAAACACTGCCTGGTCTTCAGCATCCTCACAATCATTGTTATGCTTGAGCCTGTTGGTGCAGCCACTGTGTCAATCCACCTCACTGAGGGTCTTCCTCTTTTTTGCTGACCCTCTACTTTACCAAGCATGATGTCCTTCTCCAGGGACTGATCCCTCCTGATAACATGTCCAAAGTATGTGAAGGGTAATCTTGTCATCCCTGCTTCTAAGGAGCATCCTGGTTGTACTTCTTCCAAGACAGATTTGTTCATTCTTTGGCAATCCATGGTATATTCAATATTCTTCGCCAACACAACAATACAAAGCCATCCATTCTTCTTCAGTCTTCCTTATTCATTGTCCAGCTTTCCCATGCATATGAGGCAATTGAAAACACCACGGCTTGGGTCAGGCACACCTTAGCCTTCAAGGTGACATCTTTGCTTTTGAATCCTTTAAAGAGGTCCTTTACAGAAGATTTGCCCATTGCAATGCCTGTCTTGATTTCTTGACTGCTGCTTCCATGGGTGTTGTTTGTGAATCCAAATAAAATGAAATCCTCCATAATTTCAATCTTTTCTCTGTTTATCAGGATGTTGCTTATTGGTCCAGTTTTGAGGATTTCTGCGTTTTTATGTTGAGGTGTAATCCATACTGAAAGCTGAAGTCTTTGATCTTTGTCAGTAAGTGCTTCAAGTTGTCTTCACCTTCAACAAGCAAGGTCGTGTCATCTGTATAATGCAGGTTGTTAATGAGTCTTCCTCCAATCCTGATGCCTCATCCTTCTTCATTCAGTCCAGCTTCTCTGATTATTTGCTCAGCATACAGATTGAAAAAGTATGGCAAAAGGATACAACCCTGGCACACACCTTTCCTGACTTTAAGCCATGTAGTATCGCCTTGTTCTCTTCAAATGACTTTGTCTTGGTCTATGTTCAGGATCCACATGAATACAATTCAGTGTTCTGGAATTCTCATTCTTCCCTATGTTATTTGTAATTTGTTATGATCCATATAGTTGAATGCCTTTGCATAGTCAGTAAAACCCAGGTAAACACCTTTCTGGTATTTCCTGCTTTCAGCCAGGATCCACCTGACATCAGCAATGATATCCCTTGTTCCACGTCCTCTTCTGAATCCAGCTTGAATTTCTGGCAGTTCCTTGTTGATTCACTGCTCCAACTGCTTTTGAATGATCTTCAGCAAAATTTTACTTGCGTGTGATTTTAATGATACTGTTTGATAATTTCCACATTTGGTTGGATCACTTTTCTTGAGAATAGGCAAAAATATGAATCTCTTCCAGTCAGTTGGCCAGGTAGCTGTCTTCCAAATTTCTTGACATAGACGAGTGAGCACTCCTATCTCTGCATCAGTTTGTTGAAACATCTCAATTGGTATTTCATCAATTCCTGAAGGAGCATTGTTTTTCACCAATGCCTTCAGTGCAGCTTGGACTTCTTCCTTCAGTACCATCGGTTCCTGATCATATGCTACCTCCTGAAATTGTTGAATGTCGACCAATTCTTTTTGGTACAGTAACTCTGTGTATTCCTTCTGTTTTCTTTTGATGCTTCCTGCGTCATTTAATATCTTCCCTGTAGAATCCTTCAATATTGCAACTCAAGGCTTGAATTTTTTCTTCATTTCTTTCAGCTTGAGAAATGCCAAGTCTGTTCTTCCCTTTTGGTTTTCTATCTTCGGGTCTTTGCACATGTCATTACAATACTTTACTTTGTCTTCTTGAGCTGCCCTTTGAAATCTTCTGTTCAGCTCTTTTACTTCATCATTCTTTCCTTTTGCTTTAGCTACTCAATATTTGAGAGCAAGTTTCAGAGTCTCTTTCGACATCCATTTTGGTCTTTTCTTTCTTTCCTGTCTTTTTAATGACCTCTTGCTTTCTTCATGTATGATGTCCTTGATGTCATTCCACAACTTGTCTGGTCTTCAGTCATTAGTGTTCAATGTGTCAAATCTATTTTTAAGATGGTCTCTAAATTCAGATGGGATATACTCGAGGTCATACTTTGACTCTTGTGGACTTTTTCTAATTTTCTTCAGTTTCAGATTGAACTTGCATATGAGAAATTGATGGTCTGTTCTGCAGTCGGCCCCTGGTCTTATTGTGACTGACGATATTGAGCTTTTCCATCATCTCTTTTCACAGATGTAGTCAATTTGATTCGTGTATATTCCATCTGGCAAGGTCCACATGTATAGTCGCCATTTACGTTTTGTGAAAAAAGGTATTTGCAAAGAAGTGGTTGGTCTTACAAAATTCTACCATGTGATCACCAGCATTGTTTCTATCACCAAGGCCATATTTTCCAACTATCGATTCTTCTTCTTGGTTTCTAACGTTCTCATTCCAGTCACCAGTAATTATCAATGCATCCTGACACTACGTTCAATCGATTTCAGACTATAGAAGTTGGTAAAAACCTTCAATTTCTTCATCTTTAGCCTTAGTTTTTGGTGTATAAATTTGAATAATGGTTGTATTAACTGGTCTTCCTTGTAGGTGTATGGATACTGTCCTATCACTGTCAGCATTGTACTTCAGGATAGATCTTGAAATGTTCTTTTTGATGATGAATGCAACACCATTCCTCTTCAAGTTGTCATTTCTGGCAAACTAGACCATATGATTGTCCAATTCAAAATGGCCAATACCTGTCCATTTCAGCTCACTAATGTCTAAGATATTGATCTTGATCTTTATATGTTCCATTTCATTTTTGATGATTCCACTTTTTTCTAGATTCATACTTCATACATTCCAGGTTCTGATTATTACTGGACGTTTGCAGCTGTTTCTTCTCATTTTGAGTCGTGCCGCATCAGCAAATGAAGGTCCAGAAAGCTTGACTCCATGCACATCATTAAGGTTGACTCTACTTTGAGGAGGCAGCTCTTCCCAGTTGTCTTTTGAGTGCCTTCCAACCTGAGGGGCTCTATATCAGATAATTTCTTCTGCTATTGTAAGGTTTTCACTGGCTAATTCTTTTCAGAAGTAGACCACCGGTTCCTTCTTCCTAGTCTGTCTTAGTCTGGAAGCTCGGCTGAAACCTGTCTGCCATGGGTGACCCTGCTAGTATTTGAATACTGGTGGCATAGCTTTCAGCATCACAGCAACATGCAAGTCCCCACAGTATGACAAACTGACAGACACATGGGGGAAGCTTCTGATAGTACCAGGCATCCCTTAGCTTGTAGTTGCAGCATCATATGACTTTCTTCCCTCTGTCTCTCTGACTCTTCTCCTTTTTTAATAAAGACACCACTCAGATAGGATTAGAACCCACCCTACACCAGTATGACCTCATGTTAACTGATGACATCTTCAAAGACCCTATTTCCAAACAAAATCATGTTTACAGGTGCAGGTTAGAACATCAACGTATCTTTTTGATGGAGACAATTCAATCCATATGCCAGGTAATAGGAAAGCAGGGTTGAGAACTCTTGGCATAGTCAAAGGATACACTTACATAAATGTGGATCTACCATGTCCCCTTGTGTTTCTCACAGAGATGTTCCCAAAATGATGACAATGGACAGCTACTGCAGATGAGGAATCCACTGAGGCCAAGAAGCTCTCTGGAAAGGGTTCCTAGACTTTTATCCCTCCATCCCTCTTCTCATCCCTATCAGTACCCAGATGTATCTAGGCTACTGTGTAAGATAAACATATTGCTATTCGGCAAGCCAGGGCCTCATCCTGACATGATGCTATGCTGTACTTAGGGCCATCTCTCTTGTTCTAGGTCTGTATTATAGGTTACACAGTGTTTTGCACAACCAGACCTAGGAATTTTCCCTTTGTGTCTCCTTAAGGATTTTCAATGAACATGTCTGGCCATGACATAGAGTGATCTTTTTCTTTCTCTCCTTTTTACTCTCTGGACTGTACATTAAAGAGCAGTCACATTCCATCCACTCTGCCTATCTAAAATTTAATAAATTATCTTTCTAATGAATAATTCTTTATTATAGTGAATTTAACTGAAGAGAGAAGTCACCACTCACAGCCCCTCCAATCCTCCTGACAACTTTTTGAGATTTTGCCCAAAAGAAAACAAAACTTGGAACTGTTCAGTGGTCAGAACAGAGCTAATATTGAAAACTCATTACTTTAAATTTTTAATAGCTGCACAGAATTTCATTATATGTACCTATGTACCAAGTGTAATTAACCAGTACCATACTGAAGCACACTTAGGTTTCAATCCTTCACTATTATAAGCAATCATGGAATAGTTATGTTTCTACGTAGTCTGCATACATATATGCCAGTATCTGCCCCATTGACTTTTTCTTACAAGTGGAATTTCTGAGACAAAGGGAATGTACATTTGTAATTTTGAAAGATACTGAAAACTGCTCTCCCCAAAGTTGAACTGTTTACTCTTGTACCACTGATGTCTGAAATAGACTACTCCTAATATCCTCACCAATGCAATGCAGTACTAAAGTATTTTATCTTTGTCATTCTGATGGGTGAAAATCGGATGCTATTGCAGCTTTATGAATGAAATTAGACATCTTTTCATATGTTTAAGACAAGTTTATTTTCCTACAGACTACTACTTCTTATCTTTTCCAATTTTTCTGCTGGATTTTTAGTCTCTTTAAAATACTTTCTTATATTTAATAAATTAAGAAAATTAATCTGTTGTCTATGACTTGATGGCAACGGGTAAGGGTTATGACATACGATGCAAATACTGTTTCTTAAATGTACATTTTGGCATTATTTATGCTATTTTTTCTTAGAAATTAAAGCATTTATTTCAATAGATACATCGAGAGTTTTTATGGTTTCCGGATTTTGTGCCATACCCAGCAAGGTCCTCCCATCTCAGCAAATTTCTAAGTGTTTTCTTCTAGTGTCTCTCTGGTTTCTTTTTTTTTCTTCATTTTTCTATTTTATTAAAGTTTACAGAACAATCCATTTCCTCCACTGATAAGCAATGCCAGTTTTATCATGCATTAAATATCTATGTGTATTTGTATCTATTTCTGGACTGCATTTTACTCCGTTACTTTGTCTATTGATTTGCCACTACCACATTATTTTAATGGCTATCTTTTCATAATTTACTACCTGGTAAGGCTAGACCTGACTCCAAAAAACCAAACCCGTTGCGGTTGAGTCGATTCTGACTCATAGCGACCTAACTCAGTACCCTTGCATTTCATAATTTTTCCTGGCTATTATTGCTTCCTCATTTTTCCATATAATTTAGTATCAGTTTATCTGGTTCTAAGAAAGAAAAAATTCCAGGCATTTAGTCAGGATTATGTCATATGTATACATTAAATGAAGGAAAATTGATATATATTCATAGTAAGTATTTCCCCCCAAAAAGACATGCGTTTTCACTTGTACAAGAAATACTGTGTGTCTCTTATCAACCTTTAAAAATATTCTTCACATGAATCTTACACATTTCTTGTTTAAGCCTATTTTTAGCTCTCTCATAGGTTTTGATTTTTTTTCTTCTTTGATTTTATTTTGATATTCCAAATGAGATCTTTTCTTCCACTATAAAATTTAACTAGCTGAGTTTATGTATATATATATATATATATATGAACCTTATTGATTGTTGTGTATTAATTTTGTATCCAATATTCTTATTTTCTAGGAAAGATGAATGGCCCTCAGATACAGCAGTATAAAAAGCCATTGGTGAAGGGAAAACCATTAGGGGGGTAGGTGGAAAAGAATGAAGACATGTTTGCCAAATCAAGACTATTGGATTTCTCCTTTCCATCTTAAATCTTAAAAGGCATTATTTTGGGACCAAGGCAAAGAAGTTAAAAAGTGACTGTATTTTAAAAGGAGCCCTGGTGGCACAGTGGTTAAGAGCTGTGGCTGCTAGCCAAAAGGTTGGCAGTTCGAATCCACCAGCTACTCCTTGGAAACCCTATTGGGCAGTTCTACTCTGTCCTATGAGTTGGAATCGACTTGAAGGCAACAGTTATATTTAAAAAACTGAAAATATAAATCAATTTCAAATGGGTTTACGGAAAAATCATAGATTGTAGCTCGATGGCCAGAAAAGTAATGCAGTATGCTCAGACTGGCATTCGAAACTTTCCCTTAGTGGGTCTAGCTTCCTGGTCAGCTCATCTCCTGATACTCCTCAACATCCCAATACAACCTTCCATACCAGTCTTGGCAGCCTTCCTCCTATGGCTGATACACCCACCATTGCTTGCCATGCCCACAAAGCCACGCTCTGTACCATTGCCAATGTATCTTGTCCAGAACTTGGTCCTGCTATTTCTTATCAATTCCAAATCTTTTCCTCTCTTTGAAGACCAGTGTTCCCCAAATGCCATTTATGTGCCATCACTATCCATTATCTTCTTCCTGGCATGACTTATTAATTGTAGCATTTATCTCAAAATCAGTATCAGATTTTGTAGTTAGACATCCTAATCTTCAAGTTCCAGCTATGGCACTTACTGCCTCTATTGTCTTAGATAAGTTCACTAACTTCTCTGAGGCTTGGTTTTCTCCTATGTACAGTGACAGTAATATTATGAAACCCATCTCTCACCCATCATTATTATCAGGAATAATTACATTTGAAGATATGATATAAATGGTAAGCCAAAGAGACAAAAAACTAAACCCATTGCCATCGAGTCAATTCTGACTCATAATCACTGCATACGACAGAGTAGAACTGTCCATACTGTTTTCGAGGAGTGGCTGGTGGATTCAAAATCCCAGCTTTTGGTTGGCAGTCCAGCACTATGAATCACCATGCCACCAGGGCTTCTTAAACTGTAAAGTGGTATCCAAACATCAAGAGAAAGCAATCAGAGTCGCAGAGCACTTGCAGACTGAAAACTAACTCTACAAAGAAAGAAGAAGAGCCCTCTCCCTCTTGCTCTGGGAGGGATTTGGAAAGGGGGTGGTAGGAGAGAAGAAATTATTCTCCTTTGTTTATTCAACTGACAGGGTCGGTCAGGCAGTGGACGCTTCTCTTCCGCCAGGAACAGCAAATAGGCTTCATCACAAGTGCCAAGGCTAACCAATTATGAATGCCTGTCCGAACGCTGTGTTCTGGAGTCTGAGTACCATCTGGGTATAGAGGGCAGACCGCTGCGATCACTTAGTAATGGCTGCATAGGCACTAGGAGAAATGGCAGAACAAATGCATGTCTGCCTTTCTGCCCTCAGCTTTGGGGTCCCATCCTAGGAAAGCAAGCAGTGACATGCCACCACTACTCACTCTGATTTTTCCCAATGCTGTCATTATCAGGCTGACTGTGTCTTAAAACTGATTTGAGCTCCATTTGATCCCTCACTGTCTGACCAGACATATAGGCCTTCTCCTTGGGAAAGGCATCTAACTGGCCACAATTTAGTCATGTCAGCAAGTGTTTTTGTTCTCATGATGTGCAGATCACTCTGTGCTGGGGTCGCGGGAAAACCAAGAACATATACTGAATCCCTGCAAAATGCCAGGCACTGTATTAAGCACTCCATGAACTTTTTCACTTAATCCTCAAAAAACCCTGCAAAACAGGTATTACTCTGCCCATTTTACAAATGAGGACAGTGAGATTATTGAGATGGAATATGTCGCTCTTGAATCTGCTGGACTGTTTCTGCCATAGTACAATGCCTGCCCTCCAGAGACCTCTGACTTCTATACCCACTTTTTCACTGTAAACCAACAGGAGCTTATTGACTGACATACAAGTCCTCTACCTACTACAGACCAATTGCAAACACCTGAAACTCTTCAGCCCTGCAATTAGGCTTGGTTTTCTCCTGTCTCTCCAACAACGTTTCTGTTGTCTTTGCATAGAAGAGAGAGACTACAAACCCAGAACAAGCTTTGGGACCCTTGCAAGATTTCCTGTTGATCTAAATTTGTACTGCAGGAGCTGCTAACAGTTATTTTATTTAAGGCGCTCTGATCTCAATCTCCTTGGTTTCATTACTCCCAATTAAGCTTATGTATGCTCACAAAGCATCATTACATGATTTAATGACAGAGCATTTTGAATTAATTACATGCCGACATTTTATAACATATTCTAGGTGCCGCACACTAAAATTGGCGTGGCTTTTTATAGCTGCATAAATGAGGGTGGATAGGATATTGAAGTTCCAATTCTGTGAATTATCCCCTCCTTTTTTTTTTTTTTAAGGTAGGAAGTATATGTTTCCATATGTATGTGCTTAAAATCCCATGATTTCACACTTACCTACTGGCTCTCAGTAAGCATTTAACTGGGAGAGAAACCCATACCTGTCAACCTCATGAAGCTGAATAGCCTGAATAAATCGAATCATATTCAGGGATTTATTAATTACTCTCCCTTTGCTGCTTATTGGTTATGGATGGAGTTCATGGTAGGTCATCATTCCACAACAGCCACAACTAAATTGGAGGCAGGGAGGTTGTTATAGACTGAATTATGTCCCTCCAAAATATATGTTGTCAATCCTAACCTCCAATGCCTGTGGTTATAATGCCATTAGCTCTTTCTTTATCACTATTTGTGTGTGTGTGTGTGTGTGTGTGTGTGTTAACAGTTTACCAGCCACTTTTTTTTTTTTTTGCCTCTGGACCTCAGAGGTAAGGTGTGATTTCAAGTTCTAGTGCCTTTAGCCTCAGGGTGGATCCCTTTTGAAACTCTTGAAGCTCAGCATACCAGAGTTGGAGCCTCATTGTTGTGTAGGTTGAGCATTCTATTAGACAATTCTTCCTGGATGTGTTAGTTTTGTAAACTTTTGCCTTTTTTTTCTATTTCTTTTATTTCTGTGAAATAAGGCTTCAAGCATAATTACAGCTTTCCTTTGTGATAGTTAGGGAGACCTGATGGGTTTGTTTTTGGTTTTTCTGTGTCATATTTGGAAAACCAGAGGTTCCCCATGTAACCTAATGGAAAGGTACCTGCAATACATTATTCATTAGCTCTCATTGGTATACTGCCATACCACATGATTGATGGTGCCACAATGCCACTCACCTCGTTGGTGGCTTGTATTACCAGGTCATAGTTCTCAAAACTCATGTTACCGACCAAAAATTTAAACACTGAATTAGTAAGCATGCAGTCCAATACTGAAAATACATGCCATCAAAAAAAATATATATATTTATATAGGAGAAAAAATAGAGTAACAAAAGGGTTAGAGAATGAGTTTTCTTTGTTATGTTCATGAGGAAAGATTAGTGTAGGGCGTTTCTTTGCAATATAAAAGAGATTAAACAAGTAAGCAGAGATGGGATAAGATAGAGGCCAAGACACATGGAGATCTCCAAGGAACCAGGAAGCAGAAGCTGAAGAGACAAGGACCTTCCTCCAGAGCTGACAAAGACAGAAAGACTTCCCCTAGAGCCAGCGCTCTGAATTCAGACTTCTAGCCTCCTACACAGTGAGAAAATAAATTTCTATTTGTTAAAGCCATCCACTAGTGATATTTCTGTTAAAGCAGCACTAGATAACTAAGAATTTATTGAGGCTTTCAAAAAACAGGGAGATTTATTTTAGCTGGAGTTAATTCCATGGTGAACCAAATGAGAAAAATACTCAGCCCTTCCTCAGGCAAATGAGGTTACCATGACCTCTTCAAGGTGCTAAGTAATTCCTGGAAGCACAATTTTATGTAACATTTTATTATATCTTACTCCCAGAGTGTTTTTCACTCATGAGGCTGTGAAGGAAGGTTTCTCTACTCCTTCTACTTTCTCCCCTTCCACCCCATTTCTGAGGTCTAATCCTACATCTCAAGTTTCTAGTGCTGTAATACTTCTTCATCCTCCATCCTCTCTGTTCCCCATTTCCTCACTCCCATTCCCCCAAGTAGTCCACTGAAACTTGACCTTCTTACTTCCTTACCCCACTGTCAAAACTCACCTGTCCTGTAGCCTATTCTTTCAGAGTTCTTCTCCCTAATAGAAAATTTGATCAACAAGTTCATGCTAAGTATAGATGGCTGCCACCACCCATCTGTCAGTTTCTTGTAGTATGGTGGTTTGCATATTATTATGATACTGGGAGCTATGCCATTGGTATTTCAAATATAAGCAGGATCACCCATGGAGTTTCCAGTGGGGTTTCCAGACTAAGAAGAAAGGCCTGGTGATTTACTTCTGAAAATTAACCAGTGAAAACCTTATGGAGCACAACAGACCATTGTCCAACTCACTTTCTTTGGACACATCATCAGGAGGGATCAAACACTAGAGGAGGACATCAACTTTGGTGAAGTAAAGGGCCAGCAAGAGCAAGGGAGACCTTCAGTGAAACAGATTGGCACAATAGCTACATCGATGGACTTAAACATGGTGACAACACTGAGGATAATGCAGGACAGGGCGACATTTCATTCCATTGTACATAAGGTTGCAATAGTTGTAGACAGATAGCAGTATAGCTATTTATCTCTATCTAATTTTTTTTTTTATAGATGGCTGATGACAGATCAATATGTTACATTTCAACAAATAACTTTCAGTTAAAAAATTGACTGACTGTAAATACTTGAGGCTGGAAGAAAGCAAAGATGAGTGAGACATCATCTTACCCTTCAATCTTATTGTTCTCTGGATGAAATGACATCATGCAATGTGATCATCCACTCAGTTTTCACTTCAAATAAATTCGACTCTCCAAAATTAAACATACCTTGAAAGGACAAGGTTAGTGATTAATATGCTAATTTGAAAGAATATGCTACCTATTCTTAAGGTAAATTCCAAAGAGGTTTAGTTGAAAGAGGTTGGTACCTCTGGATGGATAGGGGCTCAAATCTCATCTTGCTGAAAGGCTAATATTAGGTAACTCAGGAAATATTTCTAAGTCTCAGAGTCTCTGTCTACATAAAGAGGATAAAATTACCTATCTCCAGGTTAAGCAGACAATATTAAATGGCACATAGAAGCTTCTTAATTAATGCCCTTGCTATCTTATTAAGAGTAAAGCCTTCCAAGAGTCAACCTTCATTTGCACAATTACTTCCTTTTAAGTTTGTTTAAATTACAGCAACAAAAAAGTGACCATTCTTTATAGTCATGCCTTCTACAGGTGACCAAAACCCACACTTTGGCAATCTTCCACTGCACTGCACAATTAAAAAATAATTAACTGATCTGAAAGCTCCCTACAGAGCAGAACAGCTGGTCTTCTATGAAACTCTTCAGGAGCCCAGAAATATCAGAGCTGGAATATAGCAAGAAAATGTCAGTCCTAAATCCTAGCTTCTCCCCTGGGTGAATGTAGTGGTAAAAGTTGACTTTGACCAGAGTCAAGCCCTTTGTTTAAGAAATCTCCACCACCACCAGCCTTTTATGTTCTGGAAAACATCAGAGCTTGCTACAAGGAACTGACCAAGGCTTAATGATTACTCTGAATAGACTAAGTTTCCCCTTCGTTTTCTCCTCCTCTACATCCTCCTGGGACTTTCAGGATGCAGGCAGCCTTATAAAAAAAGAAAATATTCCCAGCAAACTGGCCCTAATTGTAACCACAGTACATCATTCACCCAGACCCAACTTAACTGTTTTTTTTTTGTTGTTGTTGTTTTAAGCTTGAAGTCTGTGTCTCCAGAGTGGAGTTCCGACACAGTTCTGGTAGGTTCCCCCTTCCCCAATCACTATGCCCCTTTCTTCCCTTCCTTTATTCCTTTCTCCTTCCTTGCAACTTCCTTTGGAATAAAAGTCACCCTTGATTTATTTTGACCTTTTGACGGTGCACTTTTTTTCTTTAACACTAGGTATGGGCAGTTCTTTGCTTCCAAGAGGAATCGTACACTTTTTAGAGGTGGTTCAAGGCCAGGTGAGTGTAATCCATGCTTGTGCTGAGTGAAGACTTTAGGCTTGGAGCTTTCGGACACACTCTTCGTGTCCACCAGGAACTGCACAATATGAAAACTAATGGCTCTTAAAGACTAGACTGCTTTTACAAGGCATTCTAGATCATGGCCCTGCTATGTGGTGGTACTATCTGCAGAGTTTACCAGCAACCTATGAAATGTGCTTGAATTCCAGTTTGGCCCCTTCTTATTTTGGGGCAAGTTGCTTAAAAATCTGGAGGCTCAGTTTCCACACTGGGAAAGTCCTAATCACCTCATAAGATTGTTATGAGAAATGACAGATGGTTAGGTAGTTAGAGCACATAATGAACACACTGGAAGCAGCAAGTACATTCGCTGGCACATGGCAAGTACTCAGCAAATTCTAGTTTCCTTCTTTCCTCTAATCCTCATCTCAGATTCAAGAACAATCTTACCTGTATGGAGTAAATTTCCATTTATTGATTTATTTTCGTGGTAACAGGAAATTGCCAGAAAAATAAGCAATCCATCACCACACAATTGCTGATCCTTTCCCAGAGTCTCTCTTGACTCATTCCCTATTTCATTTATGGCTCTGTGCATATGTCTCCTCCTTGAGAAGCCTTCGCTGGCCACCCTATCTAAAGTAGCTCCCCTCTACGTCACTTTTTATTTCTTTACCCTGCTTACTGTTCTTCTTAGCACTTATCCCTACCTATAATTATGTTATACATTATGTGTATTATATGTTATATTATTGTACTTATCACTACTCATGATATTATATCCTACCTCCCCCTACTAACATGTAGGCTCAGTGATGGAACAGACTTTCTCCATCTTGCTCATTGCTGTTCTCCCAGTATAGCATTTAGACTAGTACCTACAGCCACTCAATAAGTATTTGTTGAATAAATAAAGAAATGATATTTTAAATACTACAACTAATCTTTTTTTTTTAATTTTTTAAATTGTGTTTTTGATATAGTTTTCATAACAATTTAGGTTTCCATTCAATAATTTCTCTACAAATTGTTCAGTGACATTGGTTACATTATTTACAATGCATGAACATTACCATTATTTCCATTCTGGTTGTTCCATTTCCATTAATCTAATTTCCCTGCCTCCTTACAGTCTGTCTTAGTTATCTAATTCTGTTGTAACAGAAATGACACAAGTGGATGACTTTAACAAACAGAAATTTATTCTCTCACTGTCTAGGAGGTTGGAAGTCCAAATTCAGGATGCCACCGCCAGTGGAAGGCTCTCTCTCTGTCGGCTCTGGGGGAAGGTCCTTGCCATCAACCTTCCCTTGGGTCTAGGAGTTTCTCAGCACAGGGACCCTGGGTCCAAAGGACACGCTCTGCTCCTGGCTCTTCTTTCTTGGTGTTAATGAGGTCCGTCTCCTCTCTGCTTACTTCTCTCTTTTATATCTCAAGAGATTGATTCAAAATACAACCTAATCCCATAGAATGTATCCTGCCTCATTAACATAATTGCCCCTAGTCCTGCCTCATTAACATCATAGAGATTAGGATTTACATAGGATAATTATATCAGATCACAAAATGGAGGACAACCATACAACACTGGGCCAAGATGACACATATTTTGGGGGGACACGATTCAATCCGTAACACATTCATATCTTTGTTTTAAAGTAATTGTTGACCATTTGGTCTCATACAGGTGATTTTTTAAAGGACCACAGTTCTTATGGGTGATATTCATTATTTTGTAAGCCAATATGTTGTTTAGCTACAAGGTGACCTCAGGGGTTAGTTTCAGTTCAGGGTTTGAAGAGGATCTCAGGACAATAGTTGTAGGGAGTCTTCCAGTCTGAAGCAGTCCAGTAAGTATGGTTTGTAAATCTTACAACTAATCTTAATTTCTTCCCTTTAAAGCTTTATTTATAACAAGCACCATCATTTACTAAGTACTTACTCAATCCCTTAACATTTTTGGTGTGTGAATTAATCTTCTGAACATCCTTTATGAGATACAAACAATAATAATTCCCTAATATAGGTCAGAAAACTATAGAGAGATGAAGTAACTTGCCCAAAGGCAGAAATGCAGATGGCATTCCCCCTAGGTTATCTGACTGTAGAATCACCTTCATCTCCAATCCTTTCCATGGCCTCTTGCTTCTATGCTTCAATTCTACTGTATTTTGAACTGTGTCTCTACTTCATGTCAAAATGTAAATACTGGGGATAGGTAATATTTTAAATTGTTATTAGTCATTTTCCCTCTTCAGTGCATGTCAGCTCAGAAAAAGGGCTGGAAAGAGAGGGACAGGGTTTGGAGGTCTGAGTACCTTAGACGGGAAATCTTAGACTGATGAGATATTGCAGCATTTTGTCAAAGGATACTCCACCGTGCAAGCATTCCATGTCCAGAGCTTTCTTTCTGCTTAATGCCAAAATGTTTTCCCTTTGTAATTAGTCCAGGAGAAGATGCTGACTGATTGAATTTGAGTATCACTTGTGCAATCACAACATTTGGCAGTTCCCCATAGGACAGACCAGAGCCAGCATGTCACTGTGATCAAGCAGGCAGGACACAGGTGTGTAGCAAAAGAAAGAACATGTATAACAAGGCATCAGGTTGGTTCTGCATACAGCTAGGGCAGAAGACAGCTTCCATGTTGTAGTTTGAAAGGTACCACAGGCTGCCTATTTCAAATATCTCTGCCTTAAGTTTTTGTCTGAGATCCCCCCATTAGTGTCATTTCACTTCCAGTAAGAGATTTTTTTTTTTTTTTAAGAGATTGCCTCCAGAAGTCTCCCTTGCTTGAGAAGGGCACATTAAGCTTAGATTAGCTAGCTGTTACCATAGCAACTAGAAGCAAGGCCCTGAAGGGATAAAACATTGGGAAGGTGAGTATCGATGAGGAGAAAAAGGACCAGAGTGAGAGGTGAGACAAGGTGGCACCATAATTGGTAGCCCTGGGCAGCCATGGGGCATTCATCTACAAAACAAACAGTTACTATTCATTTTAGACAGGTACAATCTTCAATTTCTGAATCAAAAAGTTAGCCATTGCTCACCATAAAATGGTTGGCTTCCCTGTCTTTAACAACGCGTGGGTTTTTGAGTTCTTAGCTCTCCTTATTGTCTGCTTCATTTCCATGACAAATATAATTTAATTATCCTAGACCAAATATATATATATATATATATATATCAACATCTACTCACAGCGTTGTATATGGAATTTGAAGATAATTGATCAGATACCAGATGTTCCCAAATACTCATTTGAGTCAATGGATTGTAGAAGGGCATAGATTGCAGTTAAAAAAAAAAAAAAAGAATTTTAAGAAAACCATTATCCTTCAAATGAAGATTTCCAGTGTAAAAATAAATCTTAGAGTAGGGAAGAGCCTTAAATGTTTTCTGATTCCATCTCTTCCTTTACAGAGGAGAGCCAGAGGTTAATTATGTCCTCTAACCACCTAATCACTCTATCATTTCTAATTATTGCTGGGGAAAAAAATCCAGGAAATCCCAGTGCCCTCCACTTGTGTATACTGAAAACTTAGTTTGCAGATCAGCAAGAAATGCCAGCATCAAGGGTAAGAATGTTCAATTTGTTCACAAGAAAAATAAGAAAAAAACTCACATACATTGAGTGCTTATAACGTGCCAGGCATGGGGCTAATTGCTTTACTATCTCTATCCCACTTAACACCCAAAACATCCCTATAAGATATGTTTGCCCCATTTTACAGCTGATGACATTGGACTTAAGAGAAGTTGAGTAACTTGTTTATAATTAAACAACTAGTAAGGGACAGACTTAAACACTGACTCAAAGTCATTGCTCCTTACTATAATTCTAAGTCATATCTCCTGGCTATTTCTGTACCTCACTTTCCAGGAAAAAAAAAAAAGGAGTGATCGATAACCAACTGTATTCCTGAGCTTAATGCTCCCTGTCACAGCTAAAGTCATTTCCAAGCAATTGCCAGCCCCAGCCATCTAACCGTGTTTCTTAAGAATCTGCTTTTTGATAAAGTAACTTTTTTTCTGTTTGTAAATGTAAGTAATATTCAATATACAAAAATTTCAAAGCACAGGTAAGTATAAAGGAAAATAATTAAAATCTTCCGTAATTATACTAAGGATCACATGCACAAAATCTGTATTTTCTTCCAACTCAAAGACAATTGTATTTCTTGAAAAAATCATCAATAGCCTCTACTATTTTCTACATGTGTCCTTTTTCTCAGGGACATTAACACAGTGATTGGCAATGATCAAAGATCATTTACTCTTTAGTTCATTCATTTACTCAACATGGATACATTGCTTGAATGCCTGCCATGTGCCAGGCATTCTAGTTGTTGGAACTCATTGTTGGTTAATAACAGACCCAGGTGTTATCCTCAAGGAACCTACAGACTAGTTCTCTGAAAGAAGTTTCCAGATATTTCACCTTAAAAGATATAGATGTTTTTAGTCCATGTGCCCAACTAAAGTATAATTCTTTTTCCTCATTGTGATAGACAGAAGACTGTTATAAAGACAGGTCTCATAATATCTTAATGACATAGAACAATTTAAAACAACTCTTTTAAAAGCAGAATTTTCTTTGCCTGGTTGCAGGAGAAGTCAGAAAGAGTCAAAACATGATAAAGATTTGGCATGCCATCACTGGCATGAAGATGGAGGAGGCCCTGTGATGAGGAGTGCAGGTGGCCTCTAGAAGCTAAGAGTGGCCACCAACTGACATCCAGCAAGGAAGCCAGGACCTCAACCCTACCACCATAAGGAAATGGATTCTGCCAACAACCAGTGAGCCTGGAAGAAAATCTCAAACCCTTGATGAAATCCTCAGCTTCTGTCAACACATTGATTTCAGCCCAGTGAGAACCTGATAAACAAATCCAGCTCTGCCATGCTGGACTTTTGGCCTACAGGGCTGTCAACTAATAAACAAGTTTTTTTAAGCCCACTCCTTCAAAAATTCTTTAAAATCACAAGTCTTATGATACTTTGTGATGGCATACATATCTCACATGCTGGAGTTTTATGAATTTGCATCCTTAAAGATTCTTTCTATCCAGGATCCGTTGATGCTGAATTGGCAGCCTCACATGTAGAGGGATTAGGAGTGGGCCCGTATGCATGGAATTCCTTTAACATGGACAATACTTAACCATTAGGCAAACAGAGCTAAAGTTGATTGGAATAAGTGACTAAAATTCTTTCTAAACTACACAGGATGGGGCCTTCTTTCCTAAGAATAGGTTTTTATTGGAGTGGATCTACTGGGAGCCTAAAGACTGTGGAGATATTGGAGACAGATGCCTCATAAATTAACCAGGAGCTCTGTCTTAGTTTCCTATTGCTGTTCTAACAAATTACCGTAGTGGCTTAAAGCGATGCAGATTTATTCTCTTATAGCTCTGGAGGCCAAAAGTCTAAAATGGGTCAGCAGGGCTGAGTTTCTTCCGGAGGGTCTAGGGGAGATCTGTATCCTTTTCTTATCTAGCTTCTAGGGGCCACCTGCATTCCTTGGCTCATGGCTCCGCATCACTATGACCTCTGCTCTCATCATCACATCTGCTTCACTGACTCTGACTACTCTGCCTACCTCTTATAAGGACCCTTGTGATGACATTGGGCCCATCTGGGTAAGCCTGGATAATCTCCCCCCCTCAAGAACCTTAGCTTAATCACATCTACAAGGTCTCTTTTACCATGGAAAGTAACAACACAGTCTCCAGGGATCAGGACATGAAGTCTTTGGGGAGCCATTATTCAGCCTACCAGTCTCTAAGGACACACTTGAGTATTTCACATTTTTGTTGAGCTGGGGCTGTATGCAAGAAGGATTTGAGTCCCTCCCAAATTCTTTTCTCTCTCCTCTTTCCACAATTCCTCTCCTGCCTTTCCACTCAGCTCTTTTTGCCTGAATTCAAGGCCTGAGTCACCCTTTCCAGTGAACACTGGTGGCAGAGCTCTCTCGCCAGCAATTCTTCCTTATTCCTTTCCCCATAATTGTTCCCACTCCTTGAGAAGCCCAGGAACCTATTAGGTAATTGGATTTGTGCTCACAGCTACCTACATCAGGCCCTTGAAAGGAGACTTAGTCATTGAACATTTACTTTAACTATATAATTGCAAATTTCTGGTTGCTTAATGTTGGAAAAATAAGCCTAAGTATAGAGGTCTGTTTAATTTTGGGATAATAAGCTTAAGAATAAAGGTCTATTTTCCCTGTCAAAAGTTTTTTTTTGTTGTTTTTAATTTTTATTGTGCTCTAAGTGAATCAAGTCAGTCCTTCATACAAAAATTTATATACATCTTGCTATATACTCCTAGATGCTCTCTCCCTATTGAGACAGCACACTCCTTCCCTCCACTCTGTCTTTTTGTGACCTTTCGGCCAGCTTCTGACCCTCTCTGCCCTCTCATTTCCCCTCCAAACAGGAGATGCCCACATAGTCTTATGTGTCTACTTGATCCAAGAAGCTCACTCTTCACCAGTATCATTTTCTATCCCATAGTCCAGTCCAATCCCTCTGACAAAAGTTTTATAGGCATTTTGGTAACCAAGGTAAGCCAGAGGGAGAGCATTTCAACGTCTCTCAAGCTGTACACTTGGCCAATTCCATAGGAACTAAAAAAAAAAAAAAAATTGCTGACTTGTTTGCCTTCCCTTTTAGGTTAAAAACTCCTTAGCAGAAGAGTGTAAAAGACTCTTGGAGACTAAAGCATAGACTATTACATTGATGTCCATAGTGGTGATGCTGGTACCGCAGAAGGAGAAAGCATCCAAAGCAGAGATGGCAAACAGGAGTTATACATGCTACCCTTACCCATCCACACCCAAGACAGACATCACTAATCAATCAAGCATTGTTTCCCACAGAGCTGGATCTGGCCTTAAAACCCTTCCTGACTGAATGTTCCAGCCAGCCACTACCACTCAACTAGAGTTGGAAAGCAAATTGAGTTCTATTTGCCTGTATTAGAAAGAAAGTTAACGTCCTCCTCTTTCTAGTCAATAAGGGAAATTCCTTCTACTACAATCTAGAAATAAAATGATCTGATGCCTGAAACACTGATTAAGCACAATTCCTTGAGCTTGCAAAATACTCAGAGAGGCTGATTCAAAAGCAATGCATCTCCTTTGGTCTCCCTATTTTCTGTTTGAAGGCCTTGGGTGGGAGTTTATCTCATCTTGCTGTTTCCAGCTCCTCCTCTGGGGATACTGAGTAATGGCGGCTTTTCCTCTTTCCCCTCCGTGGGACTTCTGTGCTTTGAACATTAACTGTTTTCCCTCCCCAGTTTCTGCATTTTCTTGTGTAATTAGGTGGCTCTCCTCCTCTTTCCTCAAACCTGAATCCTGCTAAACTCCCAAAAGGACTCTCCCCAGGGAGGAATTGGTAGGATTGTCAAACTCTTTAAAGGCAGGAAGGGAAGGAAACAGAAGCTCATACATCCTTGCCTCTTTTTTCACCTTGTGGCTTCTACTCACAATAAGCAGCCTTAAATCAAACACCTCACTGAGCTTTGACAGTTATTCATCCATTAAAGTCTCTGATTGCCTGGCATAATTCTAGGATGCACTCGGGCTCCATCAAGATGGCTCCGCAACCATTCTCGTGCACTGTCTTATTTTTGCACCAGGGCTTGCTAGGAAAGAGGAAAATACCCAGCTTATTCAAACAGCTTGGTGACCAGTGAGCAGCACATCAGAACCTGGGGCGAGAAAAACAACACGTGCTATCCTGTACCTGCCTTTTACTAACAGAAAATGATTCATGGGGCTGACTCCCCACCATTTTAGCTAGGATCACAGAGAGATTTTTCTCTTTGGACCAGAGCCATCAGGAGTCTGCAAAATCCTGGAAGAAACCGAATCAAAAGAGCGGATTTCTTCAGTCTCCCAGTTGCATTTCCACGCTTTTCTCAGACCCAGCCAGTAATGCAGCTGCTCGCTTTGCAGAGATGACATTCATTCCGCTTTGTGCCTGAGTCCCTGCCCTCAGAGACACGGGCTTTTCAGCTTGCAGACAAGCAGACAGATTGCCTCCCTCCCCGCACGGGAACGCCCCCCAAGTGCGCTAGCTGCCAGTGCAGCGGTCTGTTTGGTCACACCACTGTGCAGAGGCGCGGGGGCGGCGCTGCAGGAACACATCGCGCCAGGACTCAGGGTCACAGCCGCTGCGGCATCACCCACGGTGGAAGGGGCCAAGGCCGAGAAGGCCGCCTTCAGCCGTGGAGCCCAGAGCCCTGCGAAGGGGAGGCTGAGACACGCTGGCAGAGAAGGTTAAGGGATGCTAAGAAAGCACGAAGGGTTTTCCTGACAGGTCAATCCGTGACTCTGCTAAGTTTAATGGCAGAGCCCTGAGATGGGGACCCAGAGTCCCTGGTCCTGCCCGTTACATGATTATCATGTCATGTAAGCCTTTGGGCCTCATAGTTCTCATTTAGAAAAGTCTAGGTGCTAGATCTTCGCTTTAAAAATTAATTATCTTTTTTGTTTTGAGAAAGTTTAAAAAAATAGAAAAACACAAATGAATATAAATATGTGCGTGCCCTCCAGCCAGAAGAGACCATTGTTAACATTTTATATTGTGGGTTTCAAGCCTTGTGTTTTAAATATAAATGAAATACAACAAATGAAGTCGAACCCCATTTATTCTTTTTCCCCAGTCTCTTCCCTCTTTCCCACCTGTAAAAATTTAATGTGCTTCCTTCTAATCCACTTTCAGTCTTTTGCCTGTGTATAAAAAATAAACCAAAAAAACCAAACCCATTGCCATCTAGTAGATTTCAACTCATTGCAACTCCATAGGACAGAGTAGAACCGCCCCATAGGGTTTCCAAGGAACGCCTCGTGGATTTGAACTACTGACCTTTTGGTTAGCAGCCATAGCTCTTAACCACTATGCCACCAGGGTTTCCACATAAACAAGAGACTATATAATATTGAAGGTACATTTTAAAATTTATATCATTCCATACTTCTGCAACTTGTTTTTGTTTTCCACTCCATGTTGTGACATTGAGCTGGATCCACGTTACTCTGTATAGCCATCTAGTTCATTCATTTTAATCACTGTATGGCATGGGATTCCATGATTCCTTAGTCCTTGCCTTGGTCTTAACACTAAACCAATGGTTCTCAACATGCACGCCAGCATCACCTGGGGCACTTTAAAATCCAGACCCCTTATTCTCTTTTTTTTTTTATTCTCAGAGGTTCTGATTTCACTGGTCTAGGATTGAGTCTGGGTATTGCCTATGTCTGAAATCTTGTTGCTAGCTGCCCTCCAGTAGATTTCAGACTCATAGAGACCCATGTGACAGAGTAGAACTGTCCCAGAGGGCTTTCTAGGCTGTAATCCTTAGGGAAGCAGAGCTCCCAGTCTTTCTGCTACGGAGTGGCTGGGGGGGTTCAAAGCAGAGACGAATTAACCAGTAAGCAAGGTATGAACAGGTTTACCGTAAGCAAAGTACACAAGGGCTTAGTTGTATTTACTTACCAATCCATAGTGAACAATTTCACAGGGGTTTCACCACAGCTTCAATGTGAAACACAGGTGAAGTTGTGCACTACAGATTAGTAAGTAAGCACAAGTGAGACCATGCCTACCTTGCTTATTGGGTGATGTGAGCTACAGGGTCACTATGAGTCAGAATAGACCCTACGGCAGTGAGTAGAAGGAGATTTCAAGGAGCCCTGCTAGGGCAATGTTAGTGCTGGGCTGCTAACAGGAATGCTGGCGTCTGAACCAGGGGCAGATTATCCGATAAGCAAGGTAAGCACGGGTCTACACTGGGATTGCTGTTATCAGTGCAAACATGGCTACGCCATTCACCAAAGCTTGGCTGAAGAGGCCCGCAGCCCACCTTATTTTGCCTACTGGCCTCTTACACATCATGACTCCTCAGCAATTAAGCAATTGTTTTTTCCTGAAAGTCTCTGTTCTTCAATAACATGGCCGCTTAGCAAATGACACTGTGAATTAGCTTCCAGAGTATTTCCATACAGTAGAGGAAAAAAATAACATGCCATTATGGATTTTCTGGCTGTAAAACCAAGACAAGTGTTAGATTTTAAAGAAATACAGGTTGAAGACAGTCACTTAATTTTACAACCAAAGTTAGGTCATTGATCTGTTGGGTATCTTGGGGCACCTAGGACATTGAAGGTAGTCAAAGTTAAAAAGGAGACCCTCTGTGAGCTCAGAGAACTAATTCACCCACCTCCCCCGACCCCCAGTCTGTTTTAATTGCCCAGAACAGCAAGTATTGTGTACCTAGACATTTGCTCTAAAGCAAGCAAAATCCAAAGTCAATGACTCTTGTTCTCACTGCCTTTATGTGGAGTTTAGCACATTTGCATAATGCAATTCTGTGTGTGAGAAATCAGAGATGCTTTGGGGCTATCAGAGATGCTTCGGGGCTACCCCAGATTTTTCTTTTAGCTTGTAGTGATGTTCTTAGACCACCCAGCAAACAAGCAAGGAATCTTTTCTGGGTCTGTCTGCTATTTGGCAGAATACATGGCCGGCCATCTATTTTTACCCATCTCCTTGCTTGATCTAACCAGAACTTTAACTGGAGGTTATTATAAATATAATGAAGATCCATTTGGGGATGTGAGCCCAGAGTCTTAGACAGTTTTATTAGTGTTCATAAATATTTATGTTCCAGATGTAACCGCATTCTTACAGTTTTGTACATACTTGCACATAAAATTCACAAGGCGACTTATTTTATTTTCTCTGCCATGCCCCCACTCCTAGGCAGCAAAATAAGTTAGAGATGATAAATATGAGTACCTGTCAGTAGGTTGGCCACATTGCTTCACATAAAACCACTTTTGTTAGATCTATCCTGTTTAGGGAAACTCTGGTGGCATAGTAATTAAGAGCTATGGCTGCTAACCAAAAGGTTAGCAGTTTGAATCCACCAGAAGCTCCTTGGAAACCATATGGGGCAGTTCTACTCTGTCCTACAGGGTCGCTATGAGTCAGAATCGACTTAACGGCAGCTGATTTTTTGTTTTCTTTTTTTTTAAATTGTGTTTAGGGAAACCCTCGTGATGTAGTGGTTAAGAGTTCAGCTGCTAACCAAAAGGTCAGCAGTTCTAATCTACCAGGTGCTCCTTGGAAATCCTATGGGGCAATTCTACTCTGTCCTATAGGGTCACTATGAGTCGGAATCAACTCAACAGCAAGAAGTTTGTTTCTTTTGGTTTGGTGCTTAGGGTCAGTCTGATCCATTGGTAGGTCAAAATACTCCTCCATGCCACCCACAATGATCTGCCTTCTGGCCTGGAATCCCCACCTTTGGAGACTACAGTGGATATTACCATCAATTAAGAGGCTGTTTTTCCACTGAAAAGACATGGGGAGATCTTTCCATTCATTAATATTAACTATGGGCTATGCAGAGTTATTTCCTAGTAAATTAGCCAATGAAAACCTTATGGATCACAACAGAACACTGTCCTACTCATTTGGTTTGGACACATTACCAGGACAGATCCATCACTGGAGGAGTATATTATGTGTGGTGAAGTAGAGGGCCAGTGAGGGCAAGGGAGACCCTCAGTGCGATGGATTGGCACAATAGTTTCACATGCCAGTGATTGTGAGGATGATGCAGGACTGGCAACGTTTCGTTCTGTCATACATAAGGACACTGTGAGTTGGAGTGGACTCAACAGCAGCTATCTATCTATCTATCTGTACCCGGAATTATGTACAATTCTCAGTGCATGAATTAAATGGCACTCCTCTTTCATTCAAAAAACCCCACAATTGTACCTAATTTAATTTGTATAAAAAGTAGACCATTAGCAAACCAATATGTGAAGTGATAATTGTAACAAATAACCTCTGATATATCCCATGTTATTGAAGCCAAGTCCTTGTATCCAAGAAGTCCCAGGTAAGATTCCAGAAAGGTGCCTAAAGAGCTTCCCTGACTATCTGAAGACTTTATAGCAGTTAGTATTGTAGCTGGGATGATGAGGGAAGGGAGATTGACTTCATAGCAGTTAGTATTGTAGCTGCAATGCTGAGAGAAGGGAGAGAAGCAGCACAGGGGGAAGATGTATCGATCAGCTTCTTAGAAAGCAGAAATCAAAATCAGAGCACCTGTCCTGTAGAACTGTAGTCATCAAGACTGTGGAGTTTTCCTCTGTCCAGGTGCCCCTGCGTATTCTTGGATGAATGAAATGGAGGCATGTGCATTGGCTAGATGACGTCAAAAGGTAGGATACAGAAGGGACCAAAGAGAGCCATTTTTACATTCTGTTCCCTTGAGGCTAACAGAATATTAAAACTAGGAGGGATTTATTGTAAAAAATGTCCCTCAGTTTCCGGGCAATTGAACCAAGAGCAGAGAGGCTTAAGGTCACAAGGGGAACACCTGCCAGGTTCGTGATTTGAACCCACTTCTGATTACCAGTGAGGTCCAATTTCCTTCATGCTGCATATAAAAGCAAGCAGGAGTAGCAAGGTGAATAAAAAAACAACAGTCCAGTTGCCTGCCCAGGAATTCCTTAGCTTGCTGAAATGGATACTTTCAGGAAAGTTAATTCCTCTGAGAAGAAACAGCAAAATGCTATCCTCAGATTACCCTTGGCTAAATGATATAATGGACATCGAGCCTTTCTCTGAGATAGACCTTGGTCTTGGATCTGTTCTCTTTACCTATCTACTCACACATACACAATCCTGGATCCCACGTTTCTGTTGGAATTCCCCACCCATGCCTGATCTTCCCAGCCAGGAGCAATTCTTTTGGCCAAAATGAATAGTTACTTCCATATGAAACACACCTTTTTTTTTTTTTTTTTTCATTTCTCCCTCAAGGCCAGATATCTTTTGTTCAGCAAATCTCTAGCTATCTAATCTATTGAATCTGTCCAAATTATTATCCTGGGAGCTAGCGGGTGGGGGACGAGGCTCTAAAAGGCACTCCAAGAGCCAGCCTTCCCTGTCTAGCTGCTATCCTTCTCCTATCTGTGCAGTAGCATAATGGAAAGAGGAATCAGAAAATAGAACTTGAGTCTATGTGACCCTGGACACGATCCAATGTCTGTCAGCCTCAATGTCCTCATCTATAAAACACAGGCTACAATCCTCATTCTCCATGCTCCACACACTGGTTAGATCTAAATGTGGAGGGGTATAAACTTAAAGCACTTTGTAAATTCAGTGTATTGTTAATAGCCCATAAGAGTGACACTTCGGTGGGAACTGGAAGCCAGGCATGGAGAACTCTTGGGTAGACCAGGGCAGGGAACCATTCTTAAGGTTCATACCATTGGTGACTCCGTGATCAAACTGTACATTGATCCAGCTCTGCTTCTAGATTTGTTTACCAAAATAATCACCATCTTCATGGGGAAATATAATTATACATGGCACTTAACATGTCACATAAACGGTTAAGCACTCAACTACTAACAGAAAGGTTAGCAGTTCAAACCCACCCAGAGGCACCTTGGAAGAAAGTCCTAGTGGTCTGCTTCCAAAAGATCACAGCCTTGAAAACTCTATGAAGCATACCTCTACTCTGCAATACACAGGTTACCATGAGTCTGAATAGACTCAATGACAATGGGTTTGGTTTTGAAAAACATGTCACAGAGCCAGTTTCTTCCCTCTCCTGCTACTATTCCAGAAGCAGAGGTAGTTAAGGAAAGAACCAACTTTTTCTCATTATCAGCAAACATATAGGGTTGCGTTTGCAGTATTTTTTTCCAGAAGATGTCTGTCTGGTGCCCCAAAACTTTCCTGTGGCCACTATCTTGCTAATTCTCTGATAGAAATTTCATCTGGTGCCCCACCTTTTCATCTTCTGTGTGCACTTGTGTGATAGAAATAATTCTTTGTGAAAATAATACACCACAACCAAGTGGGATTCATACCAGGTATGCAAGGATGGTTCAACACTAGAAAATCAATCAATGTAATCCATCACATAAACAAAAGAATCATACCATCATCTCACACCGTAGACAAAAATTAATTCAAAATGGATCAAAGACCTAAATATAAAACCCAAAACTATAAAGATCAAAGAAGAAAAAATAGGATCAATGCTAGAGGCCCTAATACACGCATTAACAGGATACAAACCATAACTAACAACATATAAACTCCAGAAGATAAGTTAGATAACTGTAATCTTCTAAAAATTAAACACTTATGCTCATCAAAAGACTTCACCAAAAGAGTAAAAAGAGGAAAAACATTTTGGCTATGACGAAGTCAACCAAGGTCTAATGTCTAAAATCTACAAGAACATCCAACACCTCTACAAAAAAAGACAAATAATCCAATTAAAAATGGGCAAAGGATATGAATAGACACTTCACTAAAGAAGACATTCAGGTGGCTAACAGACACACGAGGAAATGCTTGAGACCACTAGCCATTAGAGAAATGCAAATCAAAACCACAATGAGATACCATCTCACCCTGACCTTACCAGCATGAATCAAAAAAAAAAAAAAAACACAGAAAATAACAAATGTTGAAGAGGCTATGGGGAGATTAGAACTCTTATGCATTGCTGGTAGGAATGCAAAATGGTACAACCATTTTGGAAAATGATATGGTGCTTCCTTAAAAAGCTAGAAATAGAAATACCATATGATCCAGCAATCCCACTCCTAGGAATATATCCTAGAGAAGTAAGAGCTGTCACATGAGTAGAAACACGCACATCCATGTTCACTGCAACATTGTTCACAATAACAAAAAGATGGAAATAACCAAGGTGCCCACCAGCAGATGAATGGATAAACAAACTATGGTACAGACACACAATGGAATACTACACAACAATAAAGAAAAATGATTGTCTTAGTTATCTGGAGTTGCTGTAACAGAAATACCACAAGTGGATGGTTTTAACAAACAGAAGTTTATTCTTTCATAGCCTAGTAGGCTAGAAGTCCAAATTCAGGGTGTCAGCTCGAGGGGAAGGCTTTCTCTGTTGGCTCTGGAGAAAGATTCTTGCCATCAATCTTCCCCTGCACTAGGAGCTTCTCTGCATAGGAACCCCAGGTCCAAAGGATGCCCTCTGCTCCCGTCACTGCTTTCTTGGTGGTATGAGGTTCCCACTCTCTTCTTGCTTCCTTTTCCTTTTACCTCTTATAAGATAAAAAGTGGCACAGGCCACACTCCGGGGAAATTCCCTTTACGTTGGATCAGGGATGTGACCTTAGTAAGGGCATTACAATCCCACCCTTATCCTCTTTAACATAAAATTACAATCACAAAATGGAGAACAACCACACGATACTGGGAATCATGGCCTAACCAAGTTGACATATGTTTTGAGGGAGCACAATTCAATCCATGACAATGATGAACCCGCGAAGCATCTCACAAGAGGGATGAGTCTCTAGGGCATTATGCTGAGTAAAATAAGTCAATCACAAAAGAACAAATATTGTATAAGACCACTACTATAAAAACTCATGAAAAGGTTTACACACAAAAAGAGACAAGCTCTGATGGTTACGAAAGAGGGGAGGGGTGGGGATGGAAAAACACTAAATCAACAATAGATAAATCATAACGTTGGTGAAGGGTAAGACAGTACACAATACTGGGGAAGCCAGCACAACTTGTCCAAGGCAAGGTCATGGAAGCTCCACAGACACATCCAAATTCCCTGAGGGACCAAATCACTTAGCTGAGGGCTGTGGGGACCATGATCTCGGGGAACATATAGCTTAATTGGCATAACATAGTTTATAAAGAAAATGTTCTATATTCCACTTTGGTGAGTATTGTCTATGATCATCTAAGATATTCCAATGGTCTCACCCCATCTAGGACAAGGGAGAATGAAGAAAACGAAAGACACAAAGGAAAGATTAGTTCAAATGTCTAATGGACCACCAGTACCTCAGCCTCCACCAGACTGAGTCCAGCACAACTAGATGGTGCCTGGCTACCACCACCGACTACTCTGACAAGGATCATAATAAAGGATCCCAGACAGAGCTGGAGAAAAATGTAGAACAAAATTCCAACTCAAAAAAAAAGACTAGATTTACTGGTCTGACAGAAACTAGAGAAACCCAAAAGCATGGCCCCCAGACACCCTTTTGGCTCAGTAACGAAATCAGTCCTGAGGCTCACCCTTCAGCCAAAGATTAAACAGACCCATAAAACAAAATGAGACTAAATGGGCAAGCCAGCCCAGGGGCAAGGACAAGAAGGCAGAAGGGGACAGGAAAGCCGGTAATAAGGAACACAAGATCAAGAAGGGGAGAGTGTTGACATACTGTGGGACTGGCAACCGATGTCACAAAACAATATGTGTATTGTTTAATGAGGAGCTAGTTTGTTCTGTAAACCTTTATCTAAAGTACAATAAAAAAAAATGAAAGAAATAATTCTTTCTGGTAGAATTTTTTTTTTCCCCATTGCCTTTGGAGCCAAAACAAAAAACAACAACAACCCCAAATCCAGTGCTGTCGAGTCGATTCCGACTCATAGCAACTCTATAGGACAGAGCAGAACTGCCCCACAGAGTTTCCAAGGGGCGCCTGGCGGATTCAAACTGCTGACCCTTTGGTTAGCAGCTGTAGCACTTAACCACTATGCCACCAGGGTTTCCAGCCAAGGGTACCCAAATTTGGTGTCCGGCTTCTCTGAACACATTTCCTCTGAAACAAATCTTTGTAGTAAATCTCTTGAGTCTGGCATATCCTGTTCTTTTCACACATTTACACAATAAATTTACATCTCTGCTTTCTCACCCTTCTGACATCCTGATAGACTATAATTTACATATTGAATTAAAGCTACTCTTCCTTTCCCCTGCATGAGATGCCATTCGAACACTGGCCATGCAGCTGCCTTTTCTCACCTGTGACATTTACTGCATGGGTGCCACCAACTAATCCTGTTTGCCTCCTTCCAGAGCCCGTTAATGTTTGGCAGTTCCAGAATACAAATGCGGCCAAGCGTTGATCAGCTGGCAGAAGCCTTGGGAAACAGGCATCTCTAGGCAGATGAAAGGATTTGAAAAATACTGAATGCTAAGATAAATGGGAACACATGCGTGCGTCTACTAACTCTTACATGGACTTGGTGAAGCTCAGGGGTTTTGTTTTTCCTACCAATTGCCTTCAAGTTGATTCTGACTCACTGCAACCCACATGTGTCAGAGTGAAACTGTGTCCCATAGGGCTTTCAGTGGCTGCTTTTTCAGAAGTTAATGGCCAGGACTTTCTTTCAAGGCACCTCCGGGTGGACTTGAACCTCCAACCTTTGGGTTAGCAGCCAAGTGTGCTAACTGTTTGCACCACCCAGGGACTCCTTAGGTTCAGGTGTAGTGCAGAAAGTTCCTGGAAGACATTCTATATCTCCTGCTACCACTTAACCAGTGTTCCTCTGAGACTATGATTTCGTTTGCCCTATCAAAAGAATGAGTTAAATAGCTGAATGCATTCTTCAATAAGAACTGGATGGAGGGATTGGACATTCCTACATAAAACAAGCAGGAGAGAATGTGTAGGAGCAATTGATTTCAGTTTCCTATTCCTCTTATTGAGGAAATGATAAGTAAGGGAACAGCTTCTAAATGTTCTGTCTCTCTCCCCCAACTTTTTATTTGGAAACATTTGGACCTACGGAAAAGTTTGCAAAAAGTACAACGAACTACTTATCCTTCACCTAGATTTACCAATTGTTCAATTTTGCCACATTTGCTTTCTCTCTCTCCCTCAATTCACCCCTTTTTCCCAGAACCATTGAAAATAAACTGCAGACGTCATGATGCTTCACCCAGAAGTACTTCTGGATATACCTCCTAACCATAATATCATTATTACAGCCAAGGAATGTAACATTGGTATCATTTTTAAACAAATTTTTATCAACATACAATTTACATATGGGGGAGTGCATTGAGTATAAGTAGACAGTTCAGTTCTGACAAATATTTACACCTGTGTGATCCACACCCCTATCAAGACAAAGGAGTCCCCTGGGTGGTGCAAACCGTTAACGGCCTCTGCTGCTAACCAAAAGGTTAGAGGTTTGAGTCCACTCAGCAGCACCTCGGAGGAAAGGCCTGGCAATCCACTTCTGAAAAAATCAGTCACTGAAAATCCTATGGAGCGCAGTTCTACTCAGACACACATGGGATCTCCATGATTTGGAATCCAATGGCAACTTTTTTTTTAAATCAAGACAAAGGGCATTTGTTACCCCAGAAGATTCCATGTGCCCTTTCCCAGTCCATCCTCCTCACCCCTAGAAGCGACTAACTGATCTGATTTCTATCATCACAGATTTATTTTGCCTATTCTTGAACTTCATATAAATTGAGTCGTACAGTATGTATGTTTTTAGTTTACATTTTCCTCTCATAATATTTTCGAGATTCATCCATGTCCAAGGGTGTATCAGTAGCTCATTCCTTCTTATTTCTGGTTAGTGTTTTCTTATCTAAATACCCCTCTGTTTGTTGCCCATCTCACCTGGGCTCTTTGGAGTTTTTGGCTATTATGAACACAGCTGCTATGAGCATTCACGTATAACGTTTTGTGGACATATTGATACAAATATTGACATACAGTCCATATTCAAATTATTCCTACTATCTCCCAAATGTCCTTTTTAGCTTTTTTTTTTTTTTCCAGGATCAAATCAAAGGTCACACATTATATTCTGTTGTTCTTTACAGTTCACGTTTTGTAAACAAGAATATTGGCTTTTAAAAATTTTTTATGATAGTTTTTAAATGTTTGAGAAAATCGTCTTATAAAATGTCCCTTATTCTTGATTTTTCTGATTACTTCCTCATCATTGGGTTCAGTTTAAGCCTTTTTTGTCAAAAAGACAAGATGAGTGATGGTGGAAGCCAGCTCCCCCCATCACAATCCTCACCCCCTGCTGGTAACGCCTTTGTGTAGTCCCCTCCCACACTGAATCAGGGCTGGCCTGTGTGGCCAATAGAATACAGTGATTTCCAAGCCTAAATCACCATGGTAATGAAACGTCTTCCTTGAGCTCTTGGTTCACTAGCTCTAGGGGAAGTGATCAGGGATGCCATCAAGGCACTCAAGCAACCCTGTGGAGAGGCCCAAGTGGAGAGAACCTGTCTTAGTTTCTAAGAACTGCTGTAACAAATACCACACTGGGTGACTTTAACAAACCTAAATTTATTTTTTAATGGTTTAGGAGGCTAAACAAACAAAAAACCACACCCATCGCCTCCAAGTCAATTCCAACTCATAGTGATCTTAAGGGGCAGAGTAGAATTGCCCCATAGAGTTTGCAAGGAGCCACTGGTGTATCTGAACTGCCGACCTTTTGGTTAGTAGCCAAGCTCTTAACTACTGTGCCAGAAATCCAAATTCAGGGCACTAGCTATAAGGGAAGGCTTTCCTCTTTCAGCTCTGGGGGAAGATTCTTTGTCTCTTTCAGCTTTTGTTACTCTGGCAATCCTCAATTCCTTGGTGATCCCCTAGTGGTACCTATCTTTCTCCAGTTTGTGGTTGCTTGCTTCTCTCTGTTAATCTACTCTTTTTATATCTCTAAAGTCATTAGGTTTAAGACACACCCAACACCGATATGGCCTTATTAACATAACAAAGAAAGCCCTATTCCCAAATGGGATTACATCCACAGGTACAGAGGTTAGGATTCCAACCCATATTTTTGGGGGGACACAATCCAATCCATAACAGGAGCCAACTTTCCAGCACCCACTGGCCAGCCATGTGGGTCATCCATCCCTAGTGGAGCCTTCAGATAACTGTCATCCCAGCTAATATCTAATTGCAACCTTATAAGAGAGCCCAGCCTGGACTGACACATTCAAAATCTTCCTGAATTCCTGTACCACAGAAACATGAGAAATAATAATTATTGCAGTGTTAAGCCACTAAGTTTTGGAGGTATTTGTTACACAGCATTAGATAACTAATACAGTGAAGTTATATATTTCTCACTGAATGATGGCAGGCATCCACCACACGTCCCCACTGTAAAATTACCTTTCCCTAAAAGGCATTGAATCATGCCTTTTACATTTATTACCTGGGATTTTTCTATAAAGAAAAGAAGAGCTTTCTCCATGCTCTGTCCTTATGTCTCTTTTTATTTTTCCTTGTATATCACTATGGACTAATGCATTAATTTTTATTCAGTATTTTTATATTAGCATCCAATATTCTCATTTTATTTTTTTCTCCATTTGTTCAAATCTGGTTCGTGGCAGTCCCTTCAAGCTGTCTCCTGAGTCATTTGACACACCTGCATTGGTCTTTGAGCACTTTGTGCTAATGTTAGCACAGTCTAGATCTTCTGCCATGAGGTTCATAAAGTCCAGGCAGCACTGGGGTTTCTGTTTCTTGTTTTGGGTCCCTTTAGTAACTGCCGAATGCATTCAACAAGTATTTATTGAGCACCTACCAATGCCAGGCATTGTTCTAGGCACTGGGGATATAGGCCTAGAGACAGATATTAAAAAAAAAGAGAGAAACAAAAATCTCTGTCTTTAAGGAGTTTACTTTCCAAAGAATGTTCTCACATTTTGCTTAGGTAATTTTCCAAGTTGTTCAAAAGACCAAGTTAAATGCAGCCAGTTTGCTATTCTTCTTAATGAAGCCAGCTGCCTGTCCCCCTCCCCCCATATCTCTCCATCTCTTGAGATCCTATATCTGGGTTCACTTCAGCAGTTCTGTTTTCTCCATGGGATCGGCCATTTTTTGTGCACTCTGACAATAACGGAAGCATTTCAAACCTTTTTGGAATGGGGAAAATCATCTCCATCTCAGAGTCCCGCTGAGAACAGCTTTGGTGTTCTGCTCCGCCATGACCCCTCCTGTCTAACAGCATTAAGCCTCTCCTAGGGGCGGCCGTTTGGGGCGTTACTGTTTAATCAAATTACCCTAATAGTGTGAGGGCTGCTTGAGCACCTGGAACAACATTAACCACACAGTCAAAGCCCAGATGATGCCTGTGGGATGTCATTTAATCAACCGTTGGGTTGATTTGACTGAATTGACTGACTACACGTGTCTTGCTATTTGAGTATTATATAGGACTTTTATGTTATGTTGAAGGTAAAAAGTCCTACCCAAGGCTATGGCCATTTGAGATTTCTTTCTTGTACTGGAAACTGCTAATTCTAAGCAACAAAGACTATCAGTCCCTCTTTTGTTCTCTTTAAGAATTCATAACAAAACCTCCTTCTACCTTGCCTCTATACCAGTGGATCTCAACTAGGGGCAATTTTGCCCCCAGAGGACATGAGGCAAGGCCTGGAGATATTTTTAATTGTCACAGTTGGGGGAGGGGCGCTACTGCCATCTATTGAGTAGAGGCCAGGGGTGCTGCTAAATATCCTACAGTGCACAGGAAGCTCC
Organism: Loxodonta africana; assembly: GCF_030014295.1. Classification (NCBI taxonomy): domain Eukaryota; kingdom Metazoa; phylum Chordata; class Mammalia; order Proboscidea; family Elephantidae; genus Loxodonta; species Loxodonta africana. The sequence goes on along the minus strand of NC_087357.1, from coordinate 56,547,115 downwards.
CCACCACAAAGAACTACCTGGCCCAGAATGTCAATAGCGCTGAGGTTGAGAAGCTCTGTTCCATACGCATGGCCTAAGCCACCCTGAGTGAGATCAGGTTGGTAAGTGATGCCTGCAGAAAGCCCTTAAGGTAATATAAGCAACTGTATCTCTCGTAACAGTAGCAGAATCTAATTTCAGGAAAAAACTAAATATATGAGATAGTTAGAGAACTGAATTCCACAAAGAATGATCTAGAAGGGGTTTGATGTTTTGAGGTTTTCTGTAGGCCTTTTAAAGACATTCCACCCCGCCACCTGCATTCTTTCTTCACGATCTCCCTCTCCGGTACCTTTGGGGGGAAAAGGCACAAGGCCTCCAGCAAAAGACGCTTTTACGTTCTCCTGCCTTCCGAAGTCTTTGCTTACCTAATGCGGCTTAACCCCACCTTGTAGGTGGCAGAGTGCCCACTTACTTTCCTGAGGAGCTGCCACCCCCACTCTGTTCAGGGTCCCTGCTTGGGTCAGTTGTGCCCATCAGAGGCCTTCACAGCCAGTGAGCAAGTGAGGTCACACAGGCTGTGGTGGCAGAGATTACACCAGCCTTTTGCATTTGGCCTGGAACCCCTTGGGGCATTCAATCTCTCCTGTGGTGCCTTTGTGGGCATCCCCCTAACAAATGCCCACTTGTTCTTCCTCAAAGCTTGAAGGGTGTCAGAAGCCAAGGCTGAGCTCCCGTTTGCATTCCTGGCACCCACTGGCATGACCTCAGGAACCCTGCAGCTGCGGCATGAATGGGGCCATTCGAGGACTTAGCTCAGGGCTTAAGTGGAGCTGGATGGCACAGAATCCTCCCATTTAACAGCACTGTCAAAACTTCAACCAGACTCAAACGAATGCTCTTTGCAAAAATCACTTCTCTATCTGAGTTCCCCACCTTGTGACCCTTTGTGAAGAGAGAGAGACAGGGATCTGGATTCTGCCTCCATAGCACCGGGCTTGGCACACAGTGCTTGGGAAATATTTGTTACGCTTAGGAGCAGCCCAGATTAACTTAGGACTCCTGACATGAGATGGTGGCTATGCTAAGGACTGAGGCTGAAACTCCCTTCCACATTGAGAACACAGCCCATTGCTCCTGTAATTCTCCACCGCACCCTGAGAAAACTCTTGGTAAACAATTTTAGAGAAGAATGTGATTTTGTTTGCTTAAAGGTTTTGCTTGCTTAAGAACACTCCCTGTTCAGGAGACCGAGTCTAAAATCTTAGAACTACCCACGTCCTCCCTGTGGTCACACACAGAGGATCTAATGATTGTTTCCAGGCCAGGTGGACCCAATTTAATGATAACTTTGCAGCTTTTCAAAAACCATTTTAGAAACCTACATAACCTCCTGGAAGCCCTGGTGGCGTAGTGGTTAAGCGCTACGGCTGCTAACCAAAGGGTCGGCAGTTCAAATCTGCCAGGCGCTCCTTGGAAACTCTATGGGGCAGTTCTACTCTGTCCTGTAGGGTCGCTATGAGTTGGTATTGACTCGATGGCACTGGGTTTTTGTTTGGTATGTAACCTCCTACCAGAGTCAGATGTACTCTCAATTTTGAAACCGTTCCTTAAATGTCAACTAATCACTGAATTTTTACTGAAAAAAAAAAAAACAAGCTCCTTGTATTTTCCTATAAAATCTCCCTGAGCCATGCCCTCCTTAGATCACTCAGTTCAGAATCCTCTGGACCCTGTGATCCCCAATTTGCAATTGCCTTGCTCTCAATAAAAAGTCTTTGCTTTTTAATTTCAATCAGACTCTGCCATTTTGCTCTACACTTGAATACATATAGGTATCACCTGGGGGTCTTGCTTAAAATGCAGACTCTGACACACAGGTCTGGGGCAAAATTCTGTACAAAATGAACGAATAAATGAAACAGACCATACGTTGAGTAGCAAAGGCTGAGGCTTCATTTCCTCCAGGACAGTTACTCTCAAAGTGTGATCTCCAAACCGGTAACGTCAGCACCATCTGGCAACTTACTAGAAATGCAAATTTTTTTTTTACCCCAGACCTACTGAATCAGATACTCTGGGGCAGGCCCAGCAGTGTCTGTTTTAATAAGCCCTCCAAATGGTCCTCTGCACTCTCAGGTTTGAGAGCTCCTGCTCTAGGAAATCCCTCTGAGATCCCAAGACTGAGTTGATTTCTCTCTCTCTCACTCTAGCCTCCTCTGGCAGAGTCCCTGGGTAGTGCAAATGGTTAAGCACTTGACTACGAGCCAAAATGTTTGTGGTTCGAACCCACCCAGAGGCACCTTACAAAACAGGCCTGGCAATCCGCTTCTGAAAGGCCACAGCCTTGAAAATCCTATGGAGTAATTCTACTCTGCACACATGGGGTCACCAGGAATTAGAACTGACTAAGTGAATGTAACAACACAAAGCCTCTGCTTTCCCAAGACATCCTGTACTTCTCTCTGCTGTAGCAAGTTTAATACATTCTGTGTTTAGTTGTCTGTTCACTGGCCTGTATCCCAAACTAGAGGCAAGAGTCTGTGACTGTTGGGCTTATGGCTGGCACCTAATAAGCACTCAGTAAATACATGTTCAAGGAGTCCTGGTAGCACAGTGGTTAAGCACTTGGCTGGGAACCTTAAGGTCAGCTGTTCAAACCCACAAACTTCTCCATGGGAGAAAGATGTGGCAATTTGCATACATAAAGATTTACAGCCTTGGAAACCCTAAGGGGTGGTTCTCTTCTGTCTTACAGGGTCACCATGAGTCAGAATCGACTTCTTGGCAACAGGTGATAATGGTGAAATATTTGTTCAATGTATTAATGAAGAGCCCCCAAAAAACCCATTGCCACTGAGTTGATTCCAACTCATAGCGGCCCTATAGGACAGAGTAGATCTGCCCCATAGAGTTTCCAAGGAGCGCCTGGTGGAATTGAACTGCTGACCTTTTGGTAAGCAGTCAAACTCTTAACCACTACACCACCAGAGTTTTCTAACAAAGAACAGAGTGTTAAAACGTTCCTTACTGTGTTATTCTGTCCAGGCAATTTCCTCTGTGGCTAGCATAAAGAATGAGGGCAAGAAAGAAAGAACAAGGATATAAAAACACCTTGGCTCCTGAACTCTGTCCCAAAGAGAGGGCCCTTAGACAGCAAGGCCCAGGTTTCCACGATTCCTCTCTTTAGAAAAGCTACCCCTGACAGCTCAATAAACGCTCTTCTGTGAGAAAGATGAGCCCAGCGCAAATAAAATTGGGAGTCAGCGGCGGCACGGTTGTCTGGTATGTTTGATGCAGAATTACCTGGTGATAGTGTTTTCCCTCTCATACTGCACCATGAGGCAAAGAGAGAGTAATACTGATTTCCTTTACATTCTGCTCTCGGGGATTTTCTCCCTTGCCTGATGGGGTCATCTCCCTGATAGTCTTCTCAGTAGAAACAGCTCCATTTCTGCCAGGGAAGAGAGGAGGGGGCGAGCAATTGCTAAGGTCCATAAACGTCATTTTTTTTTTTTTTTTTTACACAATAAGATATAGAGAGACTCTTGCCGCCTGTCAGGCTGGCCCTCAGCAGGTTTCAGGTAGTATCCCTAACAAATGCATTTTGGTTGGTATAGTCTGTTAGAGGATGTTAAACTGCTTCTCATCTATGTGAGCATACGCAGTTCCTTCTGGAATCACAGGATCCTGAGGGTGATTCCTTTCAACCCTGGTTGCGTATTAGAGTCACCTATTTTTTTTTTTTAAGGGGATTTCAAGGATCCATGGTAGTACAGTGGGTTAAAGCGCTTGGCTGCTAACTGGAAGGTCGCTGCTCCTCAGAAGAAAGATGTGGCAGTCTGATTTACAGCCTTGGAAATCCCATGGGGTAATTCTACTCTGTCCTATAGCAGGGACATGATAGGGACTATTGTGACACTTTGACAGGCTAGTTGCCACCATATTGGGCGCTGCCCAGTGGCAGAGGGATGAAATACTGGGTATGTTATTTCCACAAATACAATGAACATTCTTTTGATCTAAACTTGATCCAAACCAATAGCTCAGCTGCTAACCAAAAGGTTGGCAGTTCGAATCCATCAGCTGCTCCTTGGAAACCCTCTGGGGCAGTTCTACTCTGTCTCATGGGGTTGCTACAAGCCAGAATAGACTCGATGGCAAAGGGTTGGGTTTTTTGTTGTTGTTGTTTAATCAGATCTTTCAGCACCTCCCCTCTACATCCCAGTCGAAACGAGCTGGTCTCTTTTTTTGCTATTTGATCAGACTTCTCTACCTGCTAAGGTGACAGCTAACCAATCCGGTAAAATCACCCTTGCTAATGGCATCATAGTACAAATAAAGAAATTCTGTATGACCAGTTTTCTCCTTCACATGACATCTATGGCCCCATGTGATACAGTCTCTGCTTCATTTCATACCACTCTCTGCCTGGTTCAATGCCACAGCCATACCATCTTCTTTTAGCTCCGGGAATTCTTCTTGCCCTTCCTTGCCTATGAATCTTCCCACAAGCTCTTTCTCCTGCCTGAAACACTTCTCCTCCCAATCCATTTCCCCTTTGCCAAGCCAACCCTCACTCATTGTTCAGGTCTCGCATACCCACCACTTCACCAGGAAAAAATTTTCCTGACTGCTGCTCCCGATGTTACATGGTCTAATAACATCCTGTACTTCTTTGCAGGTTCTCACCATAATTACTTGTTTGATGGTGAATCTGTCCCTCTGGAGTCCTGAATATGAGGACTGTATCTTTTTTATTTCTCTCCCCATCCTTAGCACAGTGGACCCTTGGAAAATAGTTGCTGACTGAATTAAGAAATGAGTGTGTGGATGGGAATAAATGCATGGTTTGCTCCAACTGGTGTATTGCCTTTCAAAGAGCAGTTCAAAAAGATGCCAACTATGCAAGTGTCAAACCCCCTTCAGGTTTAACGGAAACAAAGAATCTTTGTACAGGAGTCTATGACACTGGTGGCTAAGAATGCTGTTTCCAGTAATCAGTATACTGTACCTACCTTGACACCCTTTATCACCATGGGACTACCAGTAGTTTATCATGCTTTAGATTTCAGACTATAATCCGAGACTGCCATCTACTGGCCATAAAGGGTAGTACTTTGAAACCTACTAACAAAACGTTTTCATTGCTCCTGAATTTTCCAGATTGTTAAAGTTGGGAGGGGGTTTCATTCTACCAAACCCAACCATTTCATTTTACCAAAGGGGAAACCATATCTCGGATAGTAAGTGATCCACCCAAGGCCATGCACTTAACTGGCCCAAAATTTCATTAGGCCTCCTGACAAAAGCAGGCTTTTTTTTGTTCTTGGTCATAAATTCTGGATGCTCTCAGAAATACATCTGGTCAACACTTTTGACCTTAAATTTTTCCAAAAGGAAACAGAACAATTGAGATTTGTCCCAGGTGACAAACCAAGAATCTCTTAGCGCCTTCTATAAAGCTTCTCACATCCCAGAAAGCAAAGGATCTGGTTTTCTGCTTTCTGTCCAAGGATTTCCTGGATCTGAAAACAGCTGTATGGGATCATGTGGGGAAGACCAGACTTACAAAACTTGGAGCTTCACACCAAAAAGTTAGGCAAGGATGTGGTACAGGATGTGCGTTGCATGCCATTGGATTGCATGCTATCAACAAGACTTGGAGGGATTAGAAACATACCAGACGTTTGTGTTTTGAAAAGCCACGATCTTTAGTGGAAAAACTGACAAATAGTAACTGAAAGAGCTAGGAACTGCTGTACTAATCAGAATAGACAGGATCAATATAAAACCTTCCAGAAAGGCCCCGTCTGTGAACTTGGCAGAATTGGCTACAGAAGCACTAAGTTTTCCAATAGATACATATTTTTATTTTTCAAAGAGCCTACGGGACTGGCTTTAACCATAGTCATCTTTTTATTTAAGTGTGATTACTGTGGAAATATGCCTCTTAACATTCCTGGGATCAATGCAGAGTCAAACCAAACCAAATAACATCTCAGTACCTGCCAGCATGAGTTTCGTTTTTCCCAAATGATTCTCAGAATTGAGCACTCCTGGGACTGGACTTCCTGAAAATAAGGAAAAAAAAGAAGATATAACTGCCTGGAAGTTCTCACTGTGTACTTCCTCACATCCCTCCCAGTATTCAAAGCAGATGGCATCAACCCCTACTTCACAGAGAAAATAGGGACCCTCCGAGGGGGCATCTCTCAACTTTCCACCATCCAACTTACAAACCCATGTGCTTAGGCACCTTTTCCATTTGGCCTCCTGCTGCCTTGAAAGAGGGAGCTTTCTAACTAAGGCTCTTCCCTTCCCCAGCTTCCTGGACTTGGCCCTGCCATGCTTTATCAGGGGAGACCCTGCTCTATAAATTGTTCCTCTCTCTTCTACCTTAAACCTTTTGCTCTTTACTGGATACTTTCCATGGCTATTTTTTTTTAATTAAAATATTTTAAGCTTCCCAAAAGCACAACAGTAATTCATAATTTTAGAGTTTAAAGTTCTTTTCCCCCCGTTCTAACGTTCACTTTGAAATTATTAAATTAAAAAATGTAGAAAACAGAAAATAACAAATGTTGGAGAGGATGAGGGGAGATCAGAACTCTTATGCATTGCTGGTGGGAATGCAAAATGATACAACCTTTTTGGAAAATGATATGCTGCTTCCTTAGAAAGCTAGAAATAGAAATACCATTTGATCCAGCAATCCCACTCCTAGGAACATATCCTAGAGAAATGAGTCGTCACACGAATAGATATATGTACATCCATGTTCATTGCAGGATTGTTCACAATAGCAAAAAGATGGAAACAGCCTAGATGTCCATCAACATATGAATGGATAAACGAACTGTGGGACATTCACACAATGGAGTGTTACGCAACTCTAAAGGACAATGATGAATCTGTGAAGCGTCTCATAACATGGATGCATCTGGAGGATATTATGCTGAGTGAAATAAGTCAGTCACAAAGGACAAATATTGTATGAGCTCACTACTGTAAAAGCTCATTAAAAGGTTTACATACAAAAAGAAATAATCTTTGATGGTTATAAGGGAGGGGAGGAGTGGGGATGGAAAAACACTTGATAGACAATAGATAAGTGGTAACTTTGGTGAAGGGTAAGACAGTTGTACACAATACTGGGGAAGCCAGCACAACCTGTACAAGGCAAGGTCATGGTAGCTCCACAGACACATCCAAACTCCCTGAGGGACCGAAATGGTGGGCCGAGGGCTGTGGGGACCAGGGTCTCAGGGAACATCTAGCTCAACTAGCATAATAGCGTTTATAAAGAATGTTCTACATTCTACTTTGGTAAGTAGTATCTGTGGTCTTAAAAGCCTGTGAGCAGCCATCTAGGACACTCCATTGGTCTCACCCCTTCAGAAGCAAGGAAGAATGAAGAAAACTAAAGACATAAGGGAAAGGTTAGTCCAAAGGACTGACGGACCACATCTACCACAGCCTCCACCAGACTGAGTCCAGTACAACTAGATGGTACCTAGTTACCACCACTAACTGCTCTGACAGGGATCACAATAGAGGTCCTAGACAGAGCTGAAGAAAAATGTAGAACAAAATTCTAACTCAAAAAGAAAGACCAGACTTGCTGGCCTGACAGAGCCTGGAGAAACACTGAGAGCATGGTCCCCGGACACGCTTTCAGTTCAGTAATGAGGTCACTCCTGAGGTTCATCCTTCAGCCAAAGATTGAACAGTCTCATGAAACAAAATAAGACTGAAAGGGCACCACCAGCCCTGGGGCAATGACTGGAAGTTGGAGGGAACAGGAAAGCTGGTAGTAGGGAACTGAGGGTTGAGAAGGGAGAATGTTGACGTGTCGAGGGGCTGTTAACCAATGTCATACAACAATGTGTGTACTGTTTGATGAGAAACTAGTTCTGTAAACTTTCATCTAAAGTTCAATTAACACACACACACACACACACACACACAAAATGTAGATATAATATGACCCAATGGCACCACTTTTGGAATATATCTTATAAAAGTTTTTTTTTTTTAATTTTGTTGTTTTTGCTAAGAATATACACAGCAAAATACACACCAATTCAACAATATCTACATGTACAATTCAGTGACATTGACTACATTCTTCAAGTTGTGCAACCATTCTCACCCTCCTTTTCTGAGTTGTTCTTCCCCCATTAACGTAAACTCACTGCCCCCAAGTTTCCTATCTAATCTTTCGAGTTGCTGTTGTCAATTTGATTCCATTTGGATAGTTCTTAAAAGAGCATAATGCTTGAGACAGATAATTTTTTACTAGTTAAGCTAAATTATTGTTTGGTTTGAAGAAGACTTCAGGGAATATTTTTGGTTTGAAGTCTAAAGATTATCTCAGGGCAATAGTTTCAGGGGTTCATCTAGCCTCCATGGCTCCAGAAAGTCAGGAGCCCATGAGAATTTGAAATTCTATTCTGTATTTTCTCCCTTTAAATCACTGGGCATCATCAAGTTCACCTGGTCTCATGGCAAAGCTAGCATTTGTTCATGGAGGCAATTAGCTACACATTCTATATCCTCTTCCTATTCTTAACTCTCCTAATTCCTCTCTTGCTCCAGGCAAATAGAGACCTTTGGTCGTGTCTTACATGGCCACTTGCAAGCTTTTAAGACCCCAGGCTCTACACAACAAACTAGGAGGTAGAATAGACACACTAAACACATTATTAGGCCAATGAACTGGGACGTCCCATGAAACCATGACCCTAAACTTCCAAACCAAGGAAGCAAACCCCATAAGGTTTTTGGTTGTACATATGCAGCTTCAGCAGCTTTCAAACATGCTTAAGGAGCCCTGATGTCACAACGGTTAAGGGTTCTGCTTCTAACTGAAAGGTTGGCAGTTCAAATCTGCCTACTGGCTGCATGGAAGAAGGACCTAGTGATCTGCTCCTGTAAAGATTACAGCCTAGAAAACCCTGTGGTGCAGTTCTGCTCTGTCACATGGGGTCCCTATGAGTTGAAATCAACTCCAACGGCACCTAACAACAAGCCTTTCTTGTCACTTAAACCTGGAAACAACCCTGAAAGCTATACTTGCCTCTTTCCATTTCACAGATGAGAAAAAGGAGCCTCACGAACATTAAGGAGGAAGGGCCAGAATAGGGTCCAAACCCAGGATATTGTGACCACACACAGTGACTTTCATTATGGAGCCATGCTATGGGTTTTTTTTTTTTTTTTTTTTCTTTTTTTGGCTTATGTTCTATGGCAGCTGCTCCTGTCTAAATGTTAAGACACTCACACCCATCGACCGTGTAAAACAACAAAACCCAGTGCCGTAGATCTCTCTATTTCAGGTATCTTCACTAGTGAATTGGACTGATTTCTTGGCAAGCCAATGTGCTGATCAATTCTCCTATATTATGACTCTCCCTAAGACCCTGAGTAATAAAGGGAAATAGTTGGATGGACTGAGCCTCTACTTTGGTTGCTCCATCTGTAAAGTATAACTGATAATGTATCTTCTTCCCACCTCCTAGTATCATTTTCGTCCTACTCCCTGCCTCTATTTCTCACTGGCAATGTAATAAAGATGGCAGATCTCTCTCCTCTGGAAGGTTTTCAATGGCTGAGGGGGAAGGTGCTACATAAAAGCTAAATATAGCCATCTTTTTTTGGACACTAACTCCCTGCCTACGCTGACAGAAAACTGTGATGTGGATAGAGCTGGTACATATTTTTTAGAAGGGAAAATTAGAGCAAGAAGGAGGAAAATCAGGCAAGCATCTGGGGGAAAGATTCAGAGAAGACCGAAGCAAAAACGTGGCCAAGCATGTAAATCAACATTCACTGCTGGAGCTATTTGCATCTGCCTTTTGTGAGTATTAGACCCAGGAGGAAACGAAGAGGCATGTAGAGTGTGGGATATTATTAATGGAAAAAGAACGAGAAGTGGAGAGGAAGTGAGGGGAGTGTGATTCTTACAAAGAAGAGAAAAAGAACAAGATAAAAAAGGAAACATGAGCCAACAAAGCTAATCTCTTCTTGTCAAAAAGAGGTGATATGGGGCATAGAAAGAGATTGAATGTTAAGTTTGGTCCTTGAAAGTTACTTTTCCAGCAGATATTAAAGTCTCTGAAATATAGACTATGGTAAAAAATTAAGAGACTGAAATGCAAAAATTATTTTGCTTTTAACAAAGGAATAATTGGAGAGCCTGAGTTCAAATTAAATTTGAAACTAAATTGACATAAATTCAAGTTGGGAGCTTAAAAGTGCAGACAGAACCCGTGTGGGGGCAAATCCTGGATTTTCTAAGTAGCTATGTGATGTTACCACTAAAAATGTGATGTTAGGCAAGTCCCAATTAACCTATCTGGGTTGCAGTTTCCTAATTTATAAAATTATAAAGATTAACTAGAGCAGCGATTCTCAAACTGGGAGTTACGTTCCATTACGAGTCACTTACTTTAATGAGACGTGTTAATAAGGAAGAGTGAGCAGGCATGGAAACAGTACGGAAAGAGGACAAAAGCATAAAAAGTACTAGACTTTCTCAAATATTCCTTCCAATTCTAAAAATCCATATGATACAGCATAAACAATTTCAGGAACTGGTTGGGAACCAAATTTGCCTTTGTAAATTCACAGAAGTAGGTCCTTTGAAGGGAGTACCTGTAGAATCTCTTGTATCCTTTTCATATGCTCTCAACTGAAGCCCAGCGTAAAGGGATGGATGGCAATAGCTGGCAAAAACGGGCTTTGGTAGAATCCGTAGGACGTCGAAGTCCCTTTTATCTTAGCGTATGTCTTCAGATAAACGGTGAAGAGGGGCAAATAGCATCTTGATTACTGCCGTTCGGGGGTTAAGTTGCCTGGGGTCAGGGGCACCACTGAGGCTAATAAAAAGCAACCAGTCCTCAACCACTCTCTTTATCTTAGAACCACAGAGACCAGAGACCCGCTCCAGCCCCCAGATAGCAAGTCACTGGCAAGGGGGTCAAACCAAACTGGGGAAGAAAAGCCAGGCCTGTGGTCCTGTGCATAACAGGCACACAGGCCCTTCATCCATGATGGGGTCCTCATCTGCCTCCTCAGAATCATCCCTGGTAGGCAAAATAATACCCCCCACCCCCCACAAAGATGTCCATGCCCTAATCCCACAACCTGCAAATATGTTGTCTTACGTGGCAAAGGGGACTTTGCAGATGTGGTTAAAGGTACAGACGTTGACGTGAGGAGAGTATCCTGGATTGTCCAAGTGGGCTCAATCTAATCACTTGAATCCTTAAAAGTGGAGACTTTTTCCTGGCTGTGGTCAGAGAGAGATATGTGATGAGAGAAACAGTCAGAGATGCTATAATCCTGGCTTTGAGATGAAGGAAGGGAGCCATGAGCCAAGGAATGTAGGCAGCCTCTAGAAACAGGAAAAGGCAAGGAAACATTCTCCTCAGAGCCTCTTGAATGGAATGTAGCCGGGCTGACACCTTGATTTTAGCCCATTGAGAACCATATTGAACTTCTGATCTCCAGAGCTGTAAGATAGTAAGTTTGTGTTGTGTCAAACCACTAAACTTGTGGTAATTATGACAGGGTTAGAAAACGAATGTATTGCCCCATCCCAGGTCCACTTGCATTCTATGCCCCAGCCTTACAGGACTGACTGCTTGTTACCCACCAAACACAGCTAGGTTTCCTGCTTCTGTGTTTTGGTCATGTTGCTTCCTCTACCAGAATGCCTTTCCCACATCTCTTTTCACCTCTATCGCCCATGTAGTCTGAGAAAGAGCTACTCTCCCATTAAGGCTTACCTCACACATCTCTTTCTCTAGAAAGCCTTTTCTAAATATCCAAAACCATCTCTCTCACCCAGGGTAGAATTCATCACTCCCATTTTTATGCTTCCACCATACCATGTGCAGATGTCTATTACGGCACTGTATTGACCGTGTCTGTTTGTAGTCTGCCTACCCTCCTTAGAATAATGGCCCCTGAGGGCTGGGATCCTAGCAAACCGTTAATCACAATGTAGGGCCTTCATAAAGAAAATGAATGAGAACCAAGCTTTGGGGGAACACATACAGTTGATCCTTGTTATTCATAAAATCTGTATTTGAAAATTCACTAACTAAAATTTATTTGTAGCCCCCAAATCAATGCTTACGGTGCTTTCAGCAGTCATTCACACCCATGCAGAGTGGTGAAAAATTTGAATGACCTGGCAGCAACGTTTCCGCTGAGGTGGAATAAAGCAACACTCGACCTTATTTCAGTTCTTATACTATAAACACGTGTCCTTTTTGTGGTCTATTTAATGCTATGTTTATCTCATTTTTGTGCTTTTTGTTGGTGATTTTGCTGTTTCAAATGACCCCCAAGTGTAGTGGAAGTGCTGTCTAGTGTTCCTAAGAAGGTTGTGATGTGCCTTACAGAGAAAATACGTGTGTTCAATAAGCATTGCTCAGGCATGAGTTACAGTGCTGTTGACTGTGAGTTCAATGTAAATGAGTCAACAATATATATTAAATAAGGTGTCTTTAAAAGAAACGCTCATAAAACAAGGTTTTGTATTGACCTGTTGACACAAACGTGACCAGAGGCTCGCAGGAACCTAACCCTGTCTTTCCCCTCAGAGTAATGGTTCAGAATTTGCTAATTCAGTGTTGATAGCAACTTTATAGAAATACACCTACAGTGAATAACAAGAATCAATTGTATCATCAATCATATCCCCAAACCAAAAGAACGAACATATGAAATACTCCCAATTTCTTACCAACAATGCATACTTTGAGTTTTTTCTTATTTCCAAAACATTTGCTCACCAAAACTCTATTTGGCTTTGAGCTACATTGGAGACAAGATACTACCGCCCTCTGTGCCTGTAGGCAGCTGAATATTCACACATACAAAAAAAAAAAAAACCACACACACACAGTCTTAAAATCTGATGCTTTCTTAGGTTTTATTTTGAAGTTCAAAGTTGGAGGAAAAAAAAATATAATGAAGTACTTTTGGTCCCAGAGACATTTCTTCACTCTCTCACGTTTCTGAGAGCCATGAATGCCCTTTTTCAGCTCAGACGTACTTCTCCAATATGCTCTAGATTCCTAGAGGAGTTGTTACACTTACCCAGTGATTTGACCTAAACCCCTAGGTTTATAATCATCCCCTGGACGCTAGAAATAACTAAACTGATCTTGCACTTGGGACGACACTCTGGCCTTCCAGTCACTCTCTGGTCAGCTCTTCACATTTGGGACAGATTCTTAGCCTCACATCTACGAACCACATTGGAACTCTGCCTCTAAAATTATCTCCTTTATATTTGTTAGTCAATTTTTTGACTTGATGATGGTTGGTCATACACCATGAATGACAATGTAAAGCCAAACCTCATTTTAACATAGGTTATATGAACAGCATCAAAAATCAGTAAAGAAACTGACAGAAAAGTGTCAGAATGACTAACATAAGAGAGTTCAAGGAAAAGGAACCACTGCCTCTATGTGACTAAGCCTCATGAAAGGCAATAGATTAAAACAAGGAGGCAAAGAGGGTGAAGGAGGAGGGAAAAATACTTTGGCTAAATGTCTACAAGGATCTTTCTCTCCCATTAATACTCATGCATTGATGCCAATTTTTTCATAACCATTTTCTGTTGGGCATTTGTCTACAATGTAATGTATTATGAAAGTTCTTCTATTTCTATTCCCCAACAAATACAGGAGAGGACAGAGAAGGATAAGTCAACTCCCTTTTCTCAGAATTCCATATTACTCCATGATATTTAATAAATGTTCCAAAAAAGGAACTTCATGGTAAAAAAAAAAAAAAAACCCAAGGAAAGGAAATGCTGGCTAGGTTAAATAAAGCAAAATTAAACAAGTTTCTTTACTGCAAGACTTAACAGACCTGTATTATTATAATATGCCCTATGACTCAGAGGGGTTATGTCTCAAGCTCGTGTGACCAGAAACCATTTTGCCAAAGGAATGTCTGTTACCATATCGAGGTTCAGTTTGGAAATTTCTGCCCTAAACATTCCCATAAAACGCATGAAGCCTGAAACATAGTATGCTCTCAAAAACACTTGATTGGTGAATGAAAGCCAATATTTTCAATATGGCCAACCAAAATCCTTTACCCTAGCTGTTCCCTATCAGCAGATACAAATGATCTCAGTGAACCATCCGTTTTTCACAGTTCCAGAAAATGTCCACAAGCAGAAAAATAGACTGTTTTGGTCCAGACCTTTAGTGCCAACTAGTCAAAAAGAGGCCAAGCACTTCCTAATGTCAGTTATACCCAATATTCTTGACTTACTGTAAGTTGACTTACTGTTTTCATATCAGAAAGGAGGAGGAGAGAATAATGTCCAACAGAAGGCATTTGTCAAACTAGTAAGAGCCCAGCAGAATCCCCCTAGAAGTCTTGATATGTGACAAGAGGAAAGCCATCCAAAACAACCCCAGACAAAAGCACAACAAAAGTCTGGCTGAGGCCAATTAGTCAAGCAAGAAATCACAGAGTATTCAAGGTCTTTGGCCCTACTTTTGGCCTCCCTTCTGGGACTTTTAAACTATTTACTTGAAATGAACCACTTTCAACGACTATTGAATCTACCCCAAAATTCTGAAGACAGGAGGTTCTTCAACGTTTTGTCAAACTCAGTCAAATAACCAAAATGATTCAGAAACAAGCTTGATGTTTTCTTTTACATTGCATCAACGGGCTATTCTCACTGCATTGACTGGTTGTTTTGGTTTCTTATCAATATAGCCTGACATGAATAGCCAGTGTTTTCCCCAGGTTTTTCCAACTTTGCTTCTTTAGAGTTGAAATGTGTTTATGTTCTCTTTGTCCCTGGGTAGTCACAATGAAAAATATCACCCATTTCAGATCTTCCCTGACTTCAGCAGGCTTTATTGTTCTCCTTTGTGTTTCTGCTTCACACAACTCGAAGATTATATCGACATTATGATAGCTTAATTATATGCTACCTTGTTTTGTCCTCTAATGGTTATCAGTCTGATTATCCCACAGTGACTTCAGGATAAAGCACAGGTGCTCTGCTCCAATTTTGGAACCTTGATGTTATCATACAAGCAATCCATTCAGTAACAGGTCAAGTCCAGCCCTGAGCCCTGCAGATTGTGTCCTAGTCCTCAGGACATTGGGTGTGAAAAGAGCAAGAGTTAGTAGGAAGAAAAAACCAGAAGCCTCATGGCAGGAACTGGGACAAATACAAGTGAGTAAGCTGGGACTTTGAATCAATAGCAGAGTGCAACTGCCATCTGTGGGGCAGCAAGATTACATACCTGGGACAGTGGCAAATACTGTCTTTCCTCTCCCTGCTTCCTTTAACAGAGCTCTCCACCCACATCCCACACTCTTCTCTCTATTGCTGCCTACACCCCTGCCTCTAGATGATCTTATTTAAATGTTGCTTGCTGCACCTTAAACTGGCATTAAGTAAACAGGAATCTAGAAAGCACAAGAAAAGAAAATAAGATGGTGATGGCTCATTTATTACCTTTCCTTACCACTCCCTGCCGTATGCACCCTATGCCTGTAACAGCAGGCTGCTCACCATGATCTTAACATACTATACTCACTCAGGATGACTCTTATATTGCCCTGTTTCCTCATCCTGAAAAACCAGCTCTTCTTTTTCTCTGTCTGACAGGTTCTCTAAATGTACCTCCTCTGTAAAAGTGTTCAGATTCCTCCAGACCAAATCAACTATATGCAACCAAAATATTATCCTATGTCTCTGCTGTGGCACTCTTCACATTTTACTGTAATCATTTGTTTACATGTATGTCACCCCATTAGGGTTTTACTCTTTGTATTCTTAGCATTTAGTAGAGTACCTGGCGCCAGTAGAAGATTTTTGGAAGAATGATGTTAATTTTTGTTCAGTATTTGGAAGAATTCACCAATGGACTCATATGACCCTGGAATTTTCCATTTTTGTTAATTTTTCAAGAATTTTGTACATTTTATCCACATTATGATTTTATCAGCATAAAGTTGCCAGTGTTCTTTTATTATCTTTTGAATGTCTGTAGGATCTGTATTGATGCCCCCCCCCTTTTATTCCTGATATTGATAATTTGTATTTTCTCTCGATCAGTCTTGCTAGGGGTTTATCAATTTTATATTAATCTTTTCAAAGACCTAATATTTGACTGTCTTGATTTTTTTCTTTTGCATATTTGTTTATTATTTAGTTGATTTCAGATCTTCCCCTTCTCATTTACTTCTTTTCACTGTCTTTTAGTTTGTTGTTTTACTTCTAGCTTTCTGAGCTGGTGACCTAGGTGATTGATTTTCAGCATGTTTTCTATTGTAATACAGACATATACTAGAAGCTTCAAGCTCCAACATTTGTTCCTCAGCCTAGTGAGACTGCCAAAGCCCAGGCTGTCTGTATCTGTTCAGCTTCTATTCCCTGATCTATCTTTGTATTCCCTGATCCCTGAATTAGCAAATAGCCCAAGATAAAAAGGGAAAGTAAATGTGGGCTCTCCCCAGTACAATTCCCTTAGAGTTCTTGGCCCCTCAAGTCCTGGTTGACTTGATAGTTTCCCAGTGCCTTCATACTATTGTTTCTTCCTGCTTTTATAGTTTGTCTTGGTAAGAGAGTTTGATACAAATCATTCCACTATGCCAGAAACAGAAGTCCTCAGGATCAGGTGTCCTATCATAATTTTATATTTTCCCAAAGTCCTCCCCGACCCAGTATTTGTGACCGGTAGACATTCAAATGTTCTTAGCAGTCTTAGATACTCTTCTATCCTTTCTTTAAATACCTTACAGGATCATCTTATGACTCCTACTTGCTTGTGTACCCCTCCAACATTCTTAACTTCCAGAGTAGAGAGACTCAAGACTGGACTGTAGTTTTGCTAAACTTTTGGTATAAAAGGGTGAAAGGAGAGATTTGCTTATCAGATTTCATTGCTACTTTCTTTGTTGATGCATCCAACCAATGCTTTATGCCTTGCTCACCACCACACCGCATCGTCTAACTATTCTGAATCCATGTATTATATCTTTCATCCACTTTATGCAGCTGGGAAATGTCTTCCAAGAATTATTTCTAAAAATCTTCATTTTGTTATCGTTATTATTCCCTGCTCACTGAAAATATGCAGAGACTGAAAATGGCTCTTTCTGGAAGTGACTCAGAAGGAGGTATCCATTTGACCTCATCTGACCAGGAAGGAGCTGAGCCTGCTCTGGCAGAGGGGACAGACTGTTGCAACATATGATGTTTCTGGTTCTGGCCTTTTTAATTCTGGCAAACACAAACATCCCCACCCTGTGACTAGTAGAAACCAGGAGCCCAAAAGGGTAGGCTTCAAACGATACCCAACTCCACAAGTGGCTTAAAAAAAAAAAAAACAGAAGAGTATTCTGACGCTCTTTTGCTTACCAATAAAATAAATCCCTGGCATTCAATTTTAAGAGAATGTCATTTGACACCTAGATCCTAATAAATTGTTTTGCCTTTAGTTTCTAAATTAAAATGTGTTTCCCCACCACCATAAACTCTGTTTAGATAACTAAGTTATAGTTTCTTCTATAAATTTCTTCAGTAATACAATTATCAGGTATTCAATTCTCATAACTATGTTTAAAACTCATCACGCAGAGTCTGTTACATAAAATGAATAGCCTGGGAGATGTTACAAGTAGGGGTCATTATATCTAAATTGTTATGCAGTTTCCATGGTTGAGAAATAAGAAGAGAGTAAGCAAAAAGAGGAGTCCCTGGGTGGTGCAAATGGCTAACATGCTCAGCTGCTAAATGAAAGGTTGGAGTTTCAAGTCCACCCAGATGTGCCTTGCAAGAAGGGCCTGGTGACCTACTTCCAAAAAATTAGCCATTGAAAATTCTATGGAGCTCAGTTCTACTCTGAAACACCTGGGGTCACCATGATTTGGAATTGACTTGATGGCATAAGCAAAAAGAAGTAGCGGATGCAAATGAGGGAAAAGGAACAAAGGGTGACAATTACAGAGATAAAGTGGAGAGTGGAAGTTGGCAGGTTTAGAAATATACAAAACTTTTTCTCAGAGGTTTCTACATTCCTGGTGTATTAGTTTCTCACTACTAATCAAATATGGTTTTTGCTATAGCTGATTAAAATCTGTTTGCCTAGATTCTGTAAATTGCTTCCTTGTTTCCATGTCCATCTTTACCCTGAAGTCATGTCCTTCTAGCAACATCCTGGATTTTTGGTCTTTAGCTTGAGAACCTGGAGATGCAAAGCACTTTTATTTTCCAAACTTCACGTTTTGTGAAGTGACCGCTTCTTTCTTTAGCTCATCTTCTTTCTGTATCTTATACATAGCAGGCAGCAACCAGCTACTACTTTCTATACCTTGCCTAGGGATCCTTTTAGCCAAAACCAAAGTTCTCTCAGTGTACGTCTCATCCTCCAAGATGCTACAGATGACAGTTTGCCAGTGATTTCATTACTATTTAGCATGGGTCACCATTTTTCCAGCCTCCCATAAAAATGTTCTCACCATTTTTCTAGCCTTAGCTAGTTTGTCCATCACTGTTCTAGCCTCCACTCATCACACAGACTCAAAATCAATGCCACATACTTTAGGATTTTGATTTCTATTAGCAGTTATTGCTGTGCAATACACCATCCCAAAACTTAGCAGTGTAAACCAATCATTTGTTTTTTCTTATGATTTTACAGGTTGACCAGGCAGTTTTAAGACAGGGAACAGAGGGGCCCCCAAATATGCAAACAAAGTAACAGGAAATGGGTCAGGGCGCAGAAACTAAGCCATTTCCCAGAACTAAGGGGCAGGGTATCGGAAAATAGCCCACAAACTTCTTTAAAGTTGTCTTTCAGAAGCCGCTAGATAAAACCAGCCCCAGGTACTTGCGCAGAACATCCACCTGTGCCCGCTGTATGACTTTCCACCAGGGGTAGTGAGGGGCTGCAGCAGCAGCCGAGGAATCAAACTTGGGGAGCGAGAGACTGCACAGGTGTGATACCCCATAATAAGTCCTGCTACTAATCCCAGAGGCCTCTGGGACAGGATCCATCTTAGAAAGCTGCTGCACACATGCACCACAGTTAACATATCGCCACCTATATCTGTGAATGAACATGAATCTTTTCCCACCCAAAAACTTTTAAAAACCCAGGCAAGTCCTTTGTTCTGTGAGATGAGGTTATGCATTGCTTAGGCCCTCATTGTCTCCACTTGCAAGCCTCTTCAATAAAACTTTGCTCATGTGGAAAACTCTGTGTGCCTTTCCTGCTCATTCTTAACCCGTGAGAGATGAGAACATTATTCGATTCCAGCAACAGTTTTGCTGATCTGGGCCGGGCTTTAGAATTCTCTTCAGGACTCCCTCATGAATCTATGGTTAGCTGGTGGGTCACCCAAGGGCTCTGTTTCTAGGAGTTGGCCCAGCTCCCCTCCTCAGCCTCAAGCAGAACATCCCAGCCTTCTTCTTATGTAAGACAAAGGGCTCCAGGAGACTCTGGAGGTTCACAAGGTCCCTGGAGATTCAGACTGAAAATTGGTTTATCATCACTTCCACCACTTTTTATTGGCCAAAGAAAGTCACCAGGCCAGCCCACACTGGAAATAGATGCCACCCCCGGTGGAGCTGCAAAGTCACATGGCAAAGCGTACAGATACAGGCAGCCATGGAAAACTGGGGGTCTTTTTTTTTTTTCAAACGATCAATCTATTACAACCTAGTAAGGAGGTGCCATAAACCAAGAGTGTTGCATGCAGGAAAAGCTTCAGGCAAAAGCGGTATCTGAGCTAAGTTTTATGCAATGAGCAGAAATTAGTCAAATGAAAGGGAAAAGCATTCCAGTCAGAGGAACTAGTATGTGCAAAGGTATTAGGATGAAAGAAATCACAGTCAGTTATGGTAACTTTAGTACACGCCATTTTCCTGACTTGGAATGTCCATCCTCTCCTACCCTTTCCTTAGTCTCATATCCTTCTTTTCTTTAAAAATTTCAAATCTTCCTCCAGGAAGTCTTTTTTAATTCACTCCTCTCCTTTTCTGATTTTCAGTGTAGCCTCACATACCCTTGGTACCAGTGTCAGGATGGCTGAATTTGAATCCTATTTCTACCACCTACCATTTGAATAATTGCTCTGTGACTTAGTTTCCCCCTCTGTAAAATGATAATAATAACATAAGGATATTGCAAAGATTAATAAAAACAATGTGTGTTAAGTGCTTAAAGCAATTCCTGACACTTAATAAGCTTTCTAAAAAAAATCAGGGGCTTTTACTGTTGTTGTTGGCAATACTGTTATTATTACTGCAAATTGCCAGTTTGCAATCCTGAATGGAACTTGTTTTCTGTATTACTTTGAATGTGTTCCCTTCTCTTCATCTGGACAAACATGACCCCAGGCACTGGGACAGGGTGGAACTACAGGAGCCTGGGATGGGGGTGACAGCAGAGCAGAACTTACCAGTGGTTATAGAATGCAGGGCAAAGGCAGATCAGGAGCCCTCATGTGGGGTGAAATCAGGAATGGGGTCTGAGAGGCACCACATTCTCATTTTTTCACATTATCACAACCCTCTACCTTCATACCCCAAGGCTTATTTTTTCAAAAAGTATTTATTGCATACCTATTATATGCTGGTCCTCAACTAAGCACCAAGACAACAACAATGAACAAGGTAAGCCAGGTCCCAGAACGCCCAGGTATTTTATACCAGTAGATATTTTTCTCCCCACTTCTCTACTTATCTAGATCCTAAACATCCTTCAAGATCCAGCTCACCACCCATACGCTCTGTGCAGCCTTACTTTGTTGCAGCCTTCACAATGAGTTTAATTTCCTTTGAGCTTACAAATGAACTGTCTAACAGAGAGTAGAGACCACTGTTATGTGTTGCCGTATCTTTCACAGTGCCTAATCTATTGCTTTATGCATAGAAGGTATTCAGTAACTGGTATTCCTTCATTCATGATGCTCGATTCTTTACTCAAACTTTCAGTTTGGGATACTAGGTAAGTTCTCCTTCCCCAAATCAGCTTCTAACTTGGTCAACCAAAATTGGTAGATTAGAGTCTTCCAGAAGATCTCAAACTTATCTGGTAAAAAGGTGACATCATCATTTCACCCCACAAAGTATATCAAGCTCCAGCCCTTCCACCGTTTTCCATGTTTCTCAGCATAGGCCATTGCTCCCTTGTCATAGCTGATCAGAGAAGCTACTAAGAGCAGAGTTCCTCAACATCTAGCTCAAAGAAGTCAAATCTCCACAACGTTTCAGATCTGAAGCTATAAACCTACACTCCTCTGCCTCCCCTTTTTTCTATCCCCCTCAAAAGGCTGAGACCCCTCCTCCAATCCACTGACCTCAAACATGAAGCAATGCTGGAAACAATCAACCCCAAATACAACCAAAAGACCCCCCCAAAATAAGCAATACTGAAGGCCTACAAGCCTATTCAACATTTTAAGCTTTCTTAAGAAATGAGTCAGTTACTACAAACAGGGAGATCCTGTTTAATTTAATTTAGTAGGTGGAAATTACGGGTCTCGCTCAAATTTTTTAGGCCTTCAAGAATGGATCAATATTAAAGTATTATAAATAAATTTAACAACCAATTTTAAAAGAATGATTAATTAAATTACATTGCATAAATAAAGGCATAACACAAACTTTAAATTCATGTTTGTGAAAATTTAATATTGCCAAATGCTTACAAAAGAGTAGGAAAAACGGGCAGGATACAGAACAGTGTGTAAAAGATGATGTCAAAAATATATACTCACACATATAGAAAACAGGCTGGAGGCACATACATCAAAATGTTAGCAATAATATTAATTTTCTTTTATAATTTTGTATATTTTCCAATTGTTCTATGTCAACGTCTGTTCACTTCCTTAAAAAAAAAAGGCGGGTTAATTTTACTTTTTCAGTAACCATCAAGCAAAAATACAAATGCCAAGAAGTTGGCTTCAACAGTTCATAAATTTGCTCATTAAATTGCTTCCTATTAGACTAATAGTGACCAATCTATTCTTTTCATGATGAGTTATTTCATTTTTCTTTAAGATGGGTGCAATTTTAAATTTACCTCAATCAATTCCCTCAAATTAAGCTGCAGCAAGACCTAGTTTCTTCTGGCTTGTTACAAGTGTTCTCAGCAAGTCTCTAATGAGAAATACGATTTAACAAATGCAAAGGGCGGGATGTCAGAATGTATGGGCAGTGTGACTCCTTTGAGCCCCTAAAACCCACAGTAGGATTTTGTAGTATCACACTCCTGTGCCATCCCTTAGAAGTCCACCAAGGGGCTCATGCATGACAATGAGCTTCTCCCTCCTAGAAATACCACTGCAGCAGCTTTTTGGGACATTTAATTTTTTTTTTTTTTTAAATTTTTATTAAGCTTCAAGTGAACATTTACCATTCCAATCAGTCTGTCACATGTAAGTTTACATACATCTTACTCCCTTCTCCCACTTGCTCTCCCCCTATTGAGTCAGCCCTTACAGTCTCTCGTTTCGTGCCAATTTTACCATCTTCCCTCTCTCTCTATCTTCCCATCCCCCCTCCAGTCAAGTGTTGCCAACACACTCTCCCGTGTCCACCTGATTTAATTAGCTCACTCTTCATCAGTATCTCTCTCTCCCCCACTGACCAGTCCTTTTCATGCCTGATGATTTGTCTTCGGGGACGGTTCCTGTCCTGTGCCATCAGAAGTTCTGGGGAGCATTGTCTCTGGGATTCCTCTAGTCGCAATCATACCATTAGGTGTGGTCTTTTAATGAGAATTTGGGGTCTGCATCCCATTGGTCTCCTGCTCCCTCAGGAGTTGTCTGTTGTGTTCCCTGACAGGGCAGACATCGATTGTGGCCGGGCACCAACTAGTTCTTCTGGTCTCAGGATAATGTAGGTCTCTGGTTCAAGTGGCCCTTTCTGTCTCTTGGGTTCTTAGTTGTCGTGTGACCTTGGTATTCTTCCTTTGCCTTTGCTCCCGGTGGGTTGAGACCAATTAATGTATTTTAGATGGCTGCTTGTTGGCATTTAGGACCCCAGGTGCCACAATTCAAAGTGGGATGCAGAGTGTTTTCATAATAGAATTGTTTTGCCCATTGACTTAGAAGTCCCCTCAAACCAAGTTCCCCAGACCCCAGCCCCTGCTTCGCTAACCTTTGAAGCTTTCATTTTATCTCGAAAACCTCTTTACTTTTAATCCAGTCCAATTAGGCTGACCTTCCTTGTTTTGAGTGTTGTCTTTCCTTTCACCCAAAGCAGTTCCCATCTACAGATTGATCAATAAAAAGCCCTCTCCCTCCCTCCCTCCCTCCCTCCCCCCTTTGTAACCACAAAAGTATGTGTTCTTTTCCGTTTTTTCTATTTCTCAAGATCTTATAATAGTGGTCTTATACAATATTTGTCCTTTTGCAACTGACTCATTTCGCTCAGCATAATGCCTTCCAGATTCCTCCATGTTATGAAATGTTTCAGAGATTCGTCACTGTTCTTTATCGATGCGTAGTATTCCATTGTGTGAATATACCACAATTTATTTACCCATTCGTCCGTTGATGGACATCTTGGTTGCTTCCAGCTTTTTGCTATTGTAAACAGAGCTGCAATAAACATGGGTGTGCATATATCTGTTTGTGTGAAGGGTCTTGTATCTTTAGGGTATATTCCGAGGAGTGGGATTTCTGGGTTGTATGGTAGTTCTATTTCTAACTGTTTAAGATAACGCCAGATGGATTTCCAAAGTGGTTGTACCATTTTACAATCCCACCAGCAGTGTATGAGAGTTCCAGTCTCTCCGCAGCCTCTCCAACATTTATTATTTTGTGTTTTTTGAATTAATGCCAGTCTAGTTGGTGTGAGATGGAATCTCATGGTAGTTTTAATTTGCATTTCTCTAATGGCTAATGATCGAGAGCATTTTCTCATGTATCTGTTGGCTGCCTGAATATCTTCCTTAGTGAAATGTGTGTTCATATCCTTTGCCCGCTTCTTGATTGGGTTGTTTGTCTTTTTGTGGTTGAGTTTTGACAGAGTCATGTAGATTTTAGAGATCAGGCGCTGGTCTGAGATGTCATAGCTGAATATTCTTTCCCAGTCTGTAGGTGGTCTTTTTACTCTTTTGGTGAAGTCTTTAGATGAGCATAGGTGTTTGATTTTTAGGAGCTCCCAGTTACCGGGTTTCTCTTCGTCATTTTTGGTAATGTTTTGTATTCTGTTTATGCCCTGTATTAGGGCTCCTAGGGTAGATCCTATTTTTTCTTCCATGATTTTTATCGTTTTAGTCTTTATGTTTAGGTCTTTGATCCACTTGGAGTTAGTTTTTGTGCATGGTGTGAGGTATGGGTCCTGTTTCATTCTTTTGCAAATGGATATCCAGTTATGCCAGCACCATTTGTCAAAAAGACTATTATTTCCCCAATTGACTGACACTGGTCCTTTGTCAAATATCAGCTGCTCATAAATGGATGGATTTATATCTGGATTCTCAATTCTGTTCCATTGGTCTATGTGCCTGTTGTTGTACCAGTACCAGGCTGTTTTGACTACTGTAGCTATATAATAGGTTCTGAAATCAGGTAGGGTGAGGCCTCCCACTTTCTTCTTCTTTTTCAGTAATGTTTTGCTTATCCGGGGGTTCTTTCCTTTCCATATGAAATTAGTGATTTGTTTCTCTATTCCCTTAAAGTATGACATTGGTATTTGGATTGGAAGTGCGTTGTATGTATAGATGGCTTTTGGTAGAATAGACATTTTTACTATGTTAAGTCTTCCTATCCATGAGCAGGGTATGTTTTTCCATTTAAGTGTGTCCTTTTGAATTTCTTGTAGCAGAGTTTTATAGTTTTCTTTGTATAGGTCTTTTACATCCTTGGTAAGATTTATTCCTAAGTATTTTATCTTCTTGGGGGCTACTGTGAATGGTATTGATTTGGTTATTTCCTCTTCGGTGTTGGGACATTTAATTTTTCTGGTCTTATCCAAGACCATAATGCCACTCTCGGTTGTACCTAGCAAAAGTTAAATGGGAAATGAAGTTAAAAAAAAAATTATGGGAAAAGTATTTCTTGGATGGATATAATGAGTAATGTATTCCATGATTCATCACTAAAGAAAAGGTTAAAATCTGAGGAAAATCAAAAGGCAATACAATACAAAAAAATATGTAGCCATCAGTTGATTCTGACTCATGGCGACCCTATATAACAGAGTAGAACCGTCCCATTGGGTTTCTAAGGAGTGGCTGGTGGATTCAAACTGCTGACCTTTTGGTTCACAGCCAAGCACTTAACCACCATGCCACCAGGGCTCTATATAATACAGCAGTATAGTGATAATCAAATTGCCTTCACATTTCTCCTTAAAAAAAAAAAAAAATTGCTACATACATGTGAGAAATTAAATTGTTTTTTACTCCAAACGTTCCAAACAGCCCAGGATGTTTTCATATCCAGCCAGGATGCTAAGAAGCAAAATAAAGAGAAAAAATTGTGCTTTCCTCTTTGATTCTGAATATCTCATTAGTGTTTTAGAAAATGCATTGGGAAGAAGGATGGAAACTGAAGAACCTCTTCTCCAGGGCCACACATTGAGGTTTCTATCTAAAGCTTGGAGACCGAGGTCCACATGGCCACCCAGGGCTCCAGTGCCACGCCCTAGCTGCAGAATGCAATTACACTGGGCAAATCATGCTTCAA
Organism: Loxodonta africana; assembly: GCF_030014295.1. Classification (NCBI taxonomy): domain Eukaryota; kingdom Metazoa; phylum Chordata; class Mammalia; order Proboscidea; family Elephantidae; genus Loxodonta; species Loxodonta africana. Next base: position 56,521,420 of record NC_087357.1, on the reverse strand, counting down.
AGAGCCTGGCATTTACCAAATGAATTATTTATGTGGCCGGAATATTAATGACTGTTATCATACTTGGCCCATAATAATCCTCTAGTAAGTCATTTCACAAAAGTTGTCATTTACAAAGAAAAAGTCAGTGAAAGGGAGACTCCTTTTCAAAACTAGATTTATTTTCCCCCTCACATTTTGGCAACCTCTTTTTTCCCTCAGGATGTCTGTGATGGTGAAGTTCACTGCCCACGCTAGTTCTCAGCTGCAGGGTACCCATAAAAAAAAAATAGAAATACAAAATTCTCAGAGATGATCGTCTTATTGGGATTTTTTTTTTAAATTAACTTTTATTGAGCTTCAAGTGAACGTTTACAAATCAAGTCTGTCTGTCACATATAAGTTAATATACATCTTACTCCTTACTCTCACTTGCTCTCCCCCTAATGAGTCAGCCCTTCCAGTCTCTCCTTTCGTGAAAACTTTGGCAGCCTTCAACTCTCTCTATCCTCCCATCCCCCCTCCAGACAGGAGATGCCAACACAGTCTCAAGTGTCCACCTGATATTATTAGCTCACTCTTCATCAGCATCTCTCTCCTACCCTCTGTCCAGTCCCTTTCATGTCTGATGAGTTGTCTTCGGGGATGGTTCCTGTTCTGTGCCAACAGAAGATTTGGGGACCATGACCGCCGGGATTCCTCTAGTCACACTCAGACCATTAAGTATGGTCTTTTTATGAGAATTTGGGGTCTGCATCCCACTTATCTCCTGCTCCCTCAGGGGTTCTCTATTGTGCTCCCTGTCAGGGCAGCCATTGATTGTGGCCAGGCACCAACTAGTTCTTCTGTTCTCAGGATAATGTAGGTCTCTGGTTCACGTGGCCCTCTCTGTCTCTTGGGCTCTTAGTTGTCGTGTGACCTTGGTGCTCTTCATTCTCCTTTGCTCCAGGTGGGTTGAGACCAGTTGATGCATCTTAGATGGCCGCTTGTTAGCTTTTAAGACTCCAGACGCCACATTTCAAAGTGGGATGCAGAATGTTTTCATAATAGAATTATTTTGCCAATTGACTTAGAAGTCCCCTTAAACCGTGCTTCCCAAACCCCTGCCCTTGCTCCACTGACCTTTGAAGTATTCAGTTTATCCCGGAAGCTTCTTTGCTTTTGGTCCAGTCCAGTCGAGCTGACCTTCCATGTATTGAGTGTTGTCCTTCCCTTCACCTAAAGCAGTTCTTTTCAGCTAATTAATCAGTAAAAAAAAACCTCTCCCTCCCTCCTGCCTTCCCCCTCTCATAACCACAAAAGTATGTGTTCTCAGTTTATACTATTTCTCAAGATCTTATAATAGTGGTCTTATACAATATTTGTCCTTTTGCCTCTGACTCATTTCGCTCAGCATAATGCCTTCCAGGTTCCTCCATGTTATGAAATGTTTCACGGATTCGTCACTGTTCTTTATCGATGCGTAGTATTCCATCGTGTGAATATACCACAATTTATTTACCCATTCGTCCGTTGATGGACATCTTGGTTGCTTCCAGCTTTTTGCTATTGTAAACAGAGCTGCAATAAACATGGGTGTGCATATATCTGTTTGTGTGAAGGCTCTTGTTTCTCTAGGGTATATTCCAAGGAGTGGAATTTCTGTGTTGTATGGTAGTTCTATTTCTAACTGTTTAACGCCAGATAGATTTCCAAAGTGGTTGTACCATTTTACATTCCCACCAGCAGTGTATAAGAGTTCCAATCTCTCCGCAGCCTCTCCAACATTTATTATTTTGTGTTTTTTGGATTAATGCCAGCCTTGTTGGAGTGAGATGGAATCTCATCGTAGTTTTAATCTGCATTTCTCTAATGGCTAATGATCGAGAGCATTTTCTCATGTATCTATTAGCTACCTGAATATCTTCTTTAGTGAAGTGTGTGTTCATATCCTTTGCCCACTTCTTGATTGGGTTGTTTGTTTTTTTGTGGTTGAGTTTTGACAGAATCATGTAGATTTTAGAGATCAGGCGCTGGTCTGAGATGTCATAGCTGAATATTCTTTCCCAGTCTGTAGGTGGTCTTTTTACTCTTTTAGTGAAGTCTTTAGATGAGCATAGGTGTTTGATTTTTAGGAGCTCCCAGTTACCGGGTTTCTCTTCGTCATTTTTGGTAATGTTTTGTATTCTGTTTATGCCTTGTATTAGGGCTCCTAGGGTTGTCCCAATTTTTTCTTCCATGATCTTTATCGTTTTAGTCTTTATGTTTAGGTCTTTGATCCACTTGGAGTTAGTTTTTGTGCATGGTGTGAGGTATGGGTCCTGTTTCATTTTTTTGCAAATGGATATCCAGTTATGCCAGCACCATTTGTCAAAAAGACTGTCTTTTCCCCAATTAACTGACACTGGGCCTTTGTCAAATATCAGCTGCTCATACGTGGATGGATTTATATCTGGGTTCTCAATTCTGTTCCATTGGTCTATGTGCCTGTTGTTGTACCAGTACCAGGCTGTTTTGACTACTGTGGCTGTATAATAGCTTCTGAAATCAGGTAGAGTGAGGGCTCCCACTTTCTTCTTCTTTTTCAGTAATGCTTTGCTTATCCGAGGCTTCTTTCCCTTCCATATGAAATTGGTGATTTGTTTCTCTATCACCTTAAAAAATGACATTGGAATTTGGATCGGGAAGTGCATTGTACGTATAGATGGCTTTTGGTAGAATAGACATTTTTACTATGTTAAGTCTTCCTATCCATGAGCAAGGTATGTTTTTCCACTTAAGTAAGTCCTTTTGAACTTCTTGTAGTAGAGCTTTGTAGTTTTCTTTGTATAGGTCTTTTACATCCTTGGTAAGATTTATTCCTAAGTATTTTATCTTCTTGGGGGCTACTGTGAATGGTATTGATTTGGTTATTTCCTCTTCAATGTTCTTTTTGTTGATGTAGAGGAATCCAAGTGATTTTTGTATGTTTATTTTATAACCTGAGACTCTGCCAAACTCTTCTATTAGTTTCAGTAGTTTTCTGGAGGATTCCTTAGGGTTTTCTGTGTATAAGATCATGTCATCTGCAAATAGAGATAATTTTACTTCCTCCTTGCCAATCCGGATGCCTTTTATTTCTTTGTCTAGCCTAATTGCCCTGGCTAGGACTTCTAGCACGATGTTGAATAAGAGCGGTGAAAAAGGGCGTCCTTGTCTGGTTCCCATTCTCAAGGGAAATGCATTCAGGTTCTCTCCATTTAGAGTGATGTTGGCTGTTGCCTTTGCATAGATGCCCTTTATTATGTTGAGGAATTTTCCTTCAATTCCTATTTTGGGGAGAGTTTTTATCATAAATGGGTGTTGGACTTTGTCAAATGCCTTTTCTGCATCAATTGATAAGATCGTGTGGTTTTTGTCTTTTGTTTTATTTATGTGGTGGATTACATTAATGGTTTTTCTGATATTAAACCAGCCTTGCATACCTGGTATAAATCCCACTTGATCATGGTGAATTATTTTTTTGATATGTTGTTGAATTCTATTGGCTAGAATTTTGTTGAGGATTTTTGCATCTATGTTCATGAGGGATATAGGTCTATAATTTTCTTTTTTTGTGATGTCTTTACCTGGTTTTGGTATCAGAGAGATGGTGGCTTCATAGAATGAGTTTGGTAGTATTCCGTCATTTTCTATGCTTTGAAATACCTTTAGTAGTAGTGGTGTTAACTCTTCTCTGAAAGTTTGGTAGAACTCTGCAGTGAAGCCGTCCGGGCCAGGGCTTTTTTTTGTTGGAAGTTTTTTGATTACCGTTTCAATCTCTTTTTTTGTTATGGGTCTATTTAGTTGTTCTACTTCTGAATGTGTTAGTTTAGGTAGGTAGTGTTTTTCCAGGAATTCATCCATTTCTTCTAGGTTTGCAAATTTGTTCGAGTACAATTTTTCGTAATAATCTGATATGATTCTTTTAATTTCAGTTGGTTCTGTTGTGATGTGGTCCTTCTCGTTTCTTATTCGGGTTATTTGTTTCCTTTCCTGTATTTCTTTAGTCAGTCTAGCCAATGGTTTATCAATTTTGTTAATTTTTTCAAAGAACCAGCTTTTGGCTTTGTTAATTCTTTCAATTGTTTTTCTGTTCTCTAATTAATTTAGTTCAGCTCTAATTTTTATTATTTGTTTTCTTCTGGTGTCTGATGGATTCTTTTGTTGCTCACTTTCTATTTGTTCAAGTTGTAGGGACAGTTCTCTGATTTTGGCTCTTTCTTCTTTTTGTATGTGTGCATTTATCGATATAAATTGGCCTCTGAGCACTGCTTTTGCTGTGTCCCAGAGGTTTTGATAGGAAGTATTTTCATTCTCGTTGCATTCGATGAATTTCCTTATTCCCTCCTTGATGTCTTCTATAACCCAGTCTTTTTTCAGGAGGGTATTGTTCATTTTCCAAGTATTTGATTTCTTTTCCCTAGTTTTTCTGTTACTGATTTCTAGTTTTATTGCCTTGTGGTCTGAGAAGATGCTTTGTAATATTTCGATGTTTTGGACTCTGCAAAGGTTTGTTTTATGACCTAACATGTGGTCTACTCTAGAGAATGTTCCATGTGCGCTAGAAAAAAAAAGTATACTTTGCAGCAGTTGGGTGGAGAGTTCTGTATAAGTCAATGAGGTCAAGTTGGTTGATTGTTGTAATTAGGTCTTCCATGTCTCTATTGAGCTTCTTACTGGATGTCCTGTCCTCCGAAAGTGGTGTGTTGAAGTCTCCTACTATAATTGTGGAGGTGTCTATCTCACTTTTCAGTTCTGTTAAAATTTGATTTATGTGTCTTGCAGCCCTGTCATTGGGTGCATAAATATTCAATATGGTTATGTCTTCCTGATCAATTGTCCCTTTTATCATTATGTAGTGTCCTTCTTTATCCTTTGTGGTGGATTTAAGTCTGAAGTCTATTTTGTCAGAAATTAATATTGCTACTCCTCTTCTTTTTTGCTTATTGTTTGCTTGATATACTTTTTTCCATCCTTTGAGTTTTAGTTTGTTTGTGTCTCTAAGTCTAAGGTGTGTCTCTTGTAGGCAGCATATAGACGGATCGTGTTTCTTCATCCAGTCCGAGACTCTCTGTCTCTTTATTGGTGCATTTAGTCCATTCACATTCAGCGTAATTATAGATAAGTAAGTGTTTAGTGTTGTCATTTTGATGCCTTTTTATGTGTGTTGTTGACAATTTCATTTTTCCACATACTTTTTTGTGCTGAAACGTTTTTCTTAGTAAATTGTGAGATCCTCATTTTCATAGTGTTTGACTTTATGTTTGTTGAGTCGTTACGTTTTTATTGGCTTTTATCTTGAGTTATGGAGTTGTTATACCTCTTTGTGGTTACCTTATTATTTACCCCTATTTTTCTAAGTAAAAACCTAACTTGTATTGTTCTATTTCACCTTGTATCACTCTCCATATGGCAGTTCTATGCCTCCTGTATTTAGTCCCTCTTTTTGATTATTGTGATCTTTTACATATTGACTTCAGTGATTCCCTGTTATGAGCATTTTTTTTTAATTAATCTTAATTTGTTTTTGTGATTTCCCTATTTGAGTTGATATCAGGATGTTCTGTTTTGTGACCTTGTGTTGTGCTGGTATCTGATATTATTGGTTTTCTGCCCAAACAATATCCTTTAGCATTTCTTGTAGCTTTGGTTTGGTTTTTGCAAATTCTCTAAACTTGTGTTTATCTGTAAATATCTTAATTTCGCCTTCGTATTTCAGAGAGAGTTTTGCTGGATATATGATCCTTGGCTGGCAGTTTTTCTCCTTCAGTGTTCTGTATATGTCGTCCCATTCCCTTCTTGCCTGCATGGTTTCTGCTGAGTAGTCTGAACTTATTCTTATTGATTCTCCCTTGAAGGAAACCTTTCTTTTCTCCCCGGCTGCTTTTAAAATTTTCTCTTTATCTTTGGTTTTGGCGAGTTTGATGATAATATGTCTTGGTGTTTTTCTTTTTGGATCAATCTTAAATGGGGTTTGATGAGCATCTTGGATAGATATCCTTTTGTCTTTCATGATGTCAGGGAAGTTTTGTGTCAGGAGATCTTCAACTATTTTCTCTGTGTTTTCTGTCCTCCCTCCCTGTTCTGGGACTCCAATCACACGCAAGTTATCCTTCTTGATAGAGTCCCACATGATTTTTAGGGTTTCTTCATTTTTTTTAATTCTTTTATCTGATTTTTTTTCAGCTATGTTGGTGTTAATTCCCTGGTCCTCCAGATTTCCCAGTCTGCATTCTAATTGCTCGAGTCTGCTCCTCTGACTTCCTATTGCGTTGTCTAATTCTTTAATTTTATTGTTAATCTTTTGGATTTCTACATGCTGTCTTTCTATGGATTCTTGCAACTTATTAATTTTTCCACTATGTTCTTGAATAATCTTTTTGAGTTCTTCTACTGTTTTATCAGTGTGTTCCTGGCTTTTTCTGCAGTTTGCCTTATTTCATTTCTGATGTCTTGAAGCATTCTGTAAATTAGTTTTTTTATATTCTGTATCTGATAATTCCAGGATTGTATCTTCATTTGGGAAAGATTTTGATTCTTTTGTTTGGGGGGTTGTAGAAGCTGTCAGGGTCTGCTTCTTTATGTGGTTTGATATGGACTGCTGTCTCCGAGCCATCACTGGGAAACTAGTTTTTCCAGAAAATCCGCTAAAAAAAATGCAGTCAGATCCTTATCAGAACTGCCTTTGGATTATAACCGCCACCTTGTTCCCTGTAAGGATGAAAGTCTGAGATTTGGATCATATATGCTTGGCTGTAGCTGGTTCTGTGTTTTTAGTCCAATTAGGGGTGGATTTTTGGTCCCTGGGTTTTTTGTGTTTCCTTCTCTCAGGCCGGAAGAGTGGGTTAGGAAAAGACCAAAAGAAAAAAAAAAGGGGGGGGGGTGGAAAGCAAAGCCACCGCAGAGCCAGAGCCGTTCTCCCTCTGGCTCAGGAAATTCCAATGTTAATGAAGCCGCCTGGGGAGAGTGGGGGAGGGATCAGAGAGATAGGAGAGTAGCACCTCAGAATATAGCCAGAGTTGTTTGTCTTTCTTGGAATGACTATTTTATCTGAGATTCCCGAGGGGCGTGTCGCCTATGTGTGCTGGCTGTTTGGAGATTGCCCCCAGGGATCTGGCCCACTGAAGCCGCAGTCAGATCCTCCGCTGCCAGTCCCACGCCCAACGTCAAGGTTCCCCTGCTGGGATGGTGCTCTCCTGACTCCAAAATCAGTCGCTGCCTCCCGGGGACTTCTCGTCCCGCCAGCCGCGTCACCACGCCACCTCTGTGAACCGGCTGGGCCCCCTACCGGGGTTAGTTCAGGGGCGTGAAGCAGCTCTCCGTGCTTGCACCGTGACAGCGCCCAGTCAAATGCCCGGCGGCAAGATTCCCCGGCTGGGACACTGCCGTCCCAGCTCCAAAATCAGTCGCTGCCTCCCAGGGACTTCTCGTCCTGCCCGCCGCGTCATCGCGCCACTCCCACAGACCGGCTGGGCCCCCTCCCAGGGTTAGTTCAGGGGAGTGGAGCAGCTCTCCGTGCTTGTGCCATGACAGCGCCCAGTCAAAAGCCGGGCTGCAAGATTCCCCGGCTGGGACGCTGCTCTCCCTGCTCCAAGACCAGTCACTTCCTCCCGGGGACTTCTCCCACCGGCTGTGTCGCCACGCCACCAGCACGGACTGGCTGGGCCCCCTCCTGGGGTGAGTTCAGGGGGGTAGGGCTGTGCCCCTTGTTTGCGCCGTCAGCTCCCCTGGGCCCTGCCCTAAATCGGGCGCCAAAGGTTACCTGACTGGGACGCTGGCTCTAGGCTCCGAAAACAATCGCTGCTTCCCCGTATTTGTTTGTTTTCCGTCTCTAAATCTATGTTTGTTGTTCAGGGTTCGTAGATTGTTATGTATGTGATCGATTCACTTGTTTTTCCGAGTCTTTGTTGCAAGAGGGATCCGAGGTAGCATCTACCTAGTCTGCCATCTTGGCCCCGCCTCTTGGTTTTTTATGTATTCTGCAGATTTGCTTTCTTCACTCCACATCAGATTACAGTTGTGGATACCCTCTTATTGGGATTTTGAAGGAGGATTGTATGGACCCAGCTGCTTCAGAATCATGGAAAGGTTCTCATTTAAAAACACAGATTTGGTGGGAACTTGCCTCAAAATTTATTAAATACAATCTCTGAGGGCGGAGGGAGGGGGTCAAGAATCTCCATTTCTTAACTTCTTCTCTGGGTGATTTTTATGCCCACTAAAATCTGGATATCACTGCTCGGATAGAAAATTTTCCTTAGTAACAAGATAGTGTACAAATCCAAAAATCAATACTAGAATAATTAACTTACACCAACTCATCCACTACCAGGGGATTTGCCTGAGGGTCTATGCTGAAGGAGAGGAGGGATGCCCCAGGTGCTACTGGAAAGGCACTCAAAGGTATATTTGACCTCATCGATTTGGACGTCACAAGGACATATTGAGATACATTTTCATTTAATGACCTTTTAAATTACGTTCAGGATGTTTTACATTATATTTGGCCTTTCAAGAGATGTGCCTGCCTGAAATCTTGAGCCACATCTAAATCTATAGTACCAAGAAAAAATAGAATAAATGGAAGTGACAAAAGGCCCGGAAGTGAAATAATCAGCCCATTTGCCCCTAGGCTGCCAACACGCACACGAGAAAACCACCCCAGACAAGCTCAAAGAGACACATGTGAGTCTGGGGATTAGACTCATGTTTCATAAATCTGTTGCTGTCAAGTTGGTTCTGGCTCATAGCCACACTATAAGACAAAGCAGAACTGTCCCATAGAGTTCCCAAGGCTGTAAATCTTTATGGAAGCAGGCTGCCACATCTTTTTCCCATGGAGCAGCTGGTGGGGTCGAACCACTTACCTTTCGGTTAGCAGCCAAGTGCTTAACCACCGCGCCACTAGGGTGCCTCTCATGTTTCATAGCTAACCTTAATCTAAGACAGACTGTGAATTTTGTGTCTCAGACAAACAAGAAAGGATGACATAGAAGAGAGGTTTCCAAACTTGGCTATATGCTTGAGTCACCTTCAAAAATACTCATTTCTGAGCCTCGACCCAGTCTTACTGAAGTACTGCAGACAGCTACAGTTTAATAATGCTTCTTCAGTGATTCTCAAATGCAATATCACTTTGAAAATAATCACTTACTGTACCCTGACCATGAGTACCTGAAAAATAATTCAAAATACATATCTTATTATCGTTGACTTTGAGGCATTCTCTTTATATGTAGAGGGCTGTACAAATTGACTCGACGGCACTGGGTTTTATGGGTACAAAGCATATAATTTGGTTTTTACTTTTTTTTTAATTATGATAACTCTATAGGTAACAAAACATTTGCCATTTCTACAATCTTCGCATGCACTGTTCAGTGACATTATGTTCATTATGTTGTTCAACCATTACCATTAACTATTTCCAAGTTTTCCATCACCCTTAACAGAAGCTCAGTGTCCCCTAAGCATTGTGTCTTCCTTTCCCCTCCCTCTCATTCACCGCTGATTGTTGTTCTGGGGTGCTTTGACTGATCTAGATATTTCATGTACCTGAGATTGTTTAACATTTGTCCTTTTTTGACCGACTTATCTTGCTCAGCGTAATGTTTTCAACATTCGTCCACGTTGCAGCAGGTATAAGGACTTCATTTCTCTTTGTAGCTGAGTCATATTCCACTGTTTATCCACATTTTGTTTATCCATTCGTCTGCTGATGGGCATTTATGCTGGTTCTTGGTAACTAATGATGCTAAGCCTCTTTCTATGTGTTTATTTGCCACCCATATATCTTCTTTGGTGAAATGGGTCGTTTCATCATTCATCCATATGTTTTCCATCGGGTTTTTGGTTTTCTTATTGCTGAGCCCTCCTCTATCTATAGCTCTGGGCCCTGCATACATCCCTAAGCCTCTACCAGAATTAAAGAATTTTTTCTGCTCCCTTCCCCTATTTTCAAGGAGTTTTTAACATTACGATAAGGGAAACAAATTTTGTTGCCCTTTTCCCCTATATGTTAAAACCTTGTTCCATAGAGAATATGGAGGATATAGAGCAGAAGGACCAAGGCAGAGTTTTATGACCCTTTCACTGATGCAGCTCTTTTTTCCCTGGCCTACACCATGACAGAAGTTTTCTCGGGAATCAACCCACTCTTCACTGTGAGTGCCTGGTGGGTAACTAGAGAAAAATCTTGCAAGAGGGTGTGGACATCTCTTCTCCCACATGTCTGTGACCCCCAGGGGCTTCCAACTCTCTCACTAGCCCACACTCGGCCTTTGCCAATTTGGCAACTACTTATAGTGAATGGGGAGCCCTGATGATGTAGTGGTTAAGAGCTTGGCTGCTAACCAAAAGACTGGCAGTTTGAACCCAACAGCCTCTCCTTGGAAACCCTATGGGAGAGTTCTACTCTGTCTTACAGAATCGCTGTGAATCGGAATCAACTCAATGGCAACAGGTTTTTTTGGTTGTTGTTATTGTTTTGTTTTTAGCTGAATGATTTTTCTTGGTGTCTGCCTGCATCTACCCCAGGTAAGCAAGCCCTCATTCCATTGCTGTTCAGGTTTCAGGTTAGTTGTTTACCCTAAAAGAGAATATAAATCTTCAGTGCCAATTTACTATTTCCTTTTGGGTCTCTTAGGGATTTCATCTCTTGCCTGTTTTAATTTCAGTGTCCCTCTGGTGGATCTTTGTTTCTTAAGCACCGCAAGAGACTTCATTCTGCCCTGTGAGTTTTTGTTTGGCTTGATTTTGTTTTGTTTTGTTTTTGTATATTTACTTAGCAGTTTAACCTCTCATGCAACTTCAGATTTCAACACGTCTTTGGAAGAAAACTGATAAAGTGTTTGGGGCTCCTAAAATCTTCAATTTTAAAAGATTTGTTGGCTTCTCTATTCCTCAGTACAATGTCATTCCTCTTCAAGTTGTCATTCCCATCATAGTAGACCACATGATGATCTAATTCAAAATGGCCAATATCAGTCCATTTCAGCTCACTGATGCCTAGGATATTGATGTTTATGTGTTTCCAATTTTCCTAGATTCATACTTCTTACGTTTCAGGTTCTGATTATTAATGGATGCTTACAGCTGTTTCTTCTCATTTTGAGTCATACTACACCAGCAAATGAAGGTCCTGAAAGCTTGACTCTATCCACATTATTAAGGTTGACTCTACTTTGAGGAGGCAGCTTTTCCCCAGTTGTATTTTGAATCCCTTCCAACCTGAGGGGCTGATCTTCCGGCAGTATATCAGACACTGTTCCACTGCTATCCGTAAGGTTTTCACTGGCTAATTCTTTTCAGAAGTAGACCACTGAGTTCTTCGCCCTATTCTGTCTTAGTCTGGAAACTCAGCTGAAACCTGTCTGCCAGGGGTGTCCCTGTTGGTATTTGAATACTGGCACAGCTTCCAGCATCACAGAAACACACAAGCCCCCAGAGTATGACAAACTGACAGACATGGGTGAACTGAAAGACATGGTAGGCAGATAACACAACCTTGCTTGCTTAAAGTGAAGAGGACTTGAAGCACTTGCTGATGAAGATCAAAGACCACAGCCTTCAGTATGTATTACACCTCAAGATAAGGAAAACAAAAATCCTCACAACTGGATCAATAAGCAACATCCTGATAAACAGAGAAAGAATTGATGTTGTTAAGGATTTCATTTTACTTGGATCCACAATCAACAGCCATGGAAGCAGCAGTCAAGAAATCAAAAGATGCACTGCATTGGGCAAATCAGCTGCAAGAGATCTCTTTAAAGTGTTAAAAAGCAAAGATGTCACCTTGAGGACTAGGGTGCATCTGACCCAAGCTATGCTGTTTTCAATCATCTCATATGCATGTGAAAGTTGGACAATGAATAAGGAAGGTGGAAGAACTGAACCCTTTGAATCGTGGTATTGGCAAAGAATATCGAATATACCATGGTCTGCCAGAATGTTTCTTGGAAGCAAGGATGGTGAGACTGCATCTCACATACATTTGACATGTTGCCAGGAGGAATCAGTCCCTGGAGAAGGACATCATGTTTGGTAGAGGGTCAGCGAAAAAGAGGAAGACCCTCAATGAGACGGATTGACACAGTGGCTGCAACAATGGTCTCAAGCATAGCAACAATGTGAGGATGGCGCAGGACCAGGCAGTGTTTCGTTCTGCTGTGCATAGAGTCACTATGAGTCGGAACCAGCTCAGTGGCACCTAACAACAACAACTATTCGCCAATATCAGCCTTAATGCCTGAGTCAAGCCCCATTTATCAGCCTGCACCTAAAATTTTAAGTGCCACCAGGGAAAAGTGGGCGCTAATTACCCAATTGCCTCTATATGATTCTCCCCTCTTTGGAACCTTAGTCCAAGTAGTCCGTAAGTTTTCACATCTCCCTGATGTTTTAAAAATATATGTGATTTTGTATTGCATTGCACCCAAGATGGCAGCTTAGTTGGACACACCATCCTGTCCCTCTACAGCAAAGACCTGAGAAACCAAGTGAAACAGATACAGGTGACAACCCTGGGACACTGAGCACCAAATGGAAGGATAAAAAATTACATCAAACACTGATTGGAAAAAGAAACTGAACAAAAATAGCGAACAAGGAGAGATATAGAGCAGAGGTGCCCTGCCAGTCAGCACACCACAACATGGCCATTTTGAGACAAAGCCAGCAATGATTCCAGGTGAGGAGCACAGGAAGGCAACTTCACAGAATTCCCAAGAGGAGACTGAGAAACTGTGTAGACATACCTGGTGTGAAGAAAGGTAAGCAGGACATGAACTGGATCTAAGGAGGAAAAGTACAGGAAGGAGGGTGAACTCCAGAGATCCTGGGCTTCTTCCCACCAAGGAAGGAGGTAACCAGGATCCAGAGACAGGACAACTCACCAGCAGTGGTCTCTGCTCATTAGAGTGGGTGGAGCACACGGAGTAATAGATGAATAGAGACTCAGCAGGAGGTCCCCCACCCAACCAACCTCTGGGTACCTTCCCCTCACTTGGTCAGGGCCAGGTCCCAAATGCTGGTTGTAGCCAATGGGAAGTGTCCAGACACCCACACCTGTTGACCAGAAAAGCACACTTGCCCTCCCCCACCCTCCTGGTGGTTAGCAGCATGAACCTCCCCACCCTTGCTACCCTCCCTGCCCCGGGGACCACAGTTAGAACCTTACCTCCCCCGCCTGAGGCCCATTTGCCACCCTACCACCACCCTGCCCATCCAGCAATTGGCAGTAAGCACTTCCACACTGCCTACTGCCCAGCCTACCTGGCAAATGGCAGAGAGCACTGCACTCCTAGTAGCTGGCCGTACCCCCCCACCCGCCATCTTACCCACTCGGCAAGCAGCAGAGAGCACTCCTGCACCCCCAGTCACCAGCCACACACCCCCATCTGCCACTCTGACCATCCAGTGAGCAGCAGAGAGTACTCCCATGCTCCTGGTCACCCACCATATCCCCCTGCCTGCCCACCACTCACTCACTCAGCAAGCAGCATTAAGTGCTCCCATGCTGTAGGAGCCTGCCACATACCTATCATTAGTCACACTGAATGTAATGGATTAAATGCACAGTCAAGAGACAGAAAGTGGCAGAATGGATTAAAAAACAAGATCCAACAATATGTTGCCTACAAGAGGCACATCTGAGATGCAAAGACATAAACAAGTTAAAAATCGAAGGACGGAAAAAATACATGAAGTAAACAGTATCCAAAAGAGTGCAAAAGAAGCAATAATAATTTTGGATAAAATAGACTTTAAGCCAAAATCCATTATAGGAGACAAAGAAGGGAATTATGAAATGATTAAAGGGCCAATCAACCAAGAGAACATAACAATAATACACATTTATGCACTCACTGACAGAGCTCCAAAATACATAAAACAAACTCTAACAGAATTTAAAAGAGAAATAGTTCTATAATAATTGTAGAAGGCTCTAATACACCATTTTCAATGATGGACAGAACAACTAGAAAGAAACGCAAAAAAGATACAGAAGATCTAAATAACAAAACCAACCAACTTGACTTCAGAGAAATATACATAACACATCACTCAACAGTAGCACAGTACACATTCTTCTCCAAAGCACATGGATCATTCTCCAGGACGGACCATATTCTAGGCCACACAGCAAGCCTCAATAAATTAAAAAGCACTGACATAATACAAAGCATCTTCTCTGACCATAATGCTATAAAACGATAAATTAATAACAGAAAGAGCAAGGAAAAAAATTAAATACACGGAAACTGAATAACACCTTACTTCAAAAACTACTGGGTCATAGAAGAAATTAAAAAATTCTTAAAATTTTGGCATGTTGTGTGAATACACAACATGCCAAAACCTCAGGGACACAGTAAAAGCAATCCTCAGAGGAAAATTTACAGTAACAAATGCACACATAAAAAGAGAAGATCCAAAATCAGTAACAACCAGGCAACTTGAACAAATAGAAAGGAACAGTGGAAGAAGTTCACAGTCACCAGAAGAAAGGGAATAATAAAGATCAGAGCAGAAATAAATGAAATAGAATATAAAAAAACAATAGAAAGAATCAGCAAAACTAGAAGTTGGCTATTTGAGAGGATGAATAATATTGACAAACCACTGTCCAAATTGACAAAGAAAAAAAAAATGAGAAGATGCAAATAACCAAAATAAGAAATTAAGTGGGTCACATTACAACAGAACCAAGATAAAAATACAGAGGATTATTACAGAATATTATGAAAATTTATATTCTAACAAATTTGAAAACCTAGAAGAAACGGACAAATTTATAGAAACACACTATGTAAACTAACACAAACAGAGGTAGAAAAATGGATTCATTACAAAAGAAGAAATTGAAGACATTTAAAAAAAAAAACAAAAACTCCCAACAACAAAAAAAAAAAAGCCCCAGCCCAGACGGCTTCACTGGAGATTTCTACAAAATATTCAGAGAAGAGTTAACACCGATTCTAATCAGACTATTCCAGAATGTAGAAAAGGAAGAAATCCTCTCTAATTCATTCTCTGAAGCCTGCATAACCCTGATACCAAAGCCAGGCAAAGATACAAAAAAAAAAAATACAGATTGATATCTTTCATGAATACATGCAAAAATTCTCATCAAAAATTCTAGCCAACAGAATACAACAACATATCAAAAAACCAATACATCATGACCAGGTGGAATTTGTACCAGGGATGCAAGGATGCTTCAACATTAGAAAATCAGTCAACTGAACTCATCACATAAAAAAAAACAAAGGAAAGAATCACATGATCATCTCAACCAATGCAGAAAAGGCATTTGATAAAATCCAACACACCTTCCTGATACAAACTCTCAGCAAAATAGGGATAGTAGGGAAATTCCTCAACATAAGTGAGAGCATATATACAAAACCAACAGCCAATATTATTTTCAGTGGAGAGAGATTGAAAGCATTCTTATTGAGAACAAGAACAAGACAAGGATGCCCATTATCACCACTCTTATTCAATATTGTACTTGAAGTTCTACCAAGAGCAATGACGCAAGGAAAGGAAATAAAGTGCAAACTGGTAATAAGGAAGAAGTAAAACTGTCCTATTTGCTGATGACATGATTCTATACATAGAAAATCTCAGAGATTCTACAAGAAAGTTCCTGGAAATGATAAAAGGGTTCAGCAAAGTGGCAGTGTACAAGATCAACATACAAAAATCAACTGGATTCCTTGACACTAAAAAGGAGAACTCCAAAAAGGAAATCAAGAAAACAATACCATTTATAATAGTCCCCAGATGGATAAAATACCCAAGAATAAATCTAACCAGGGACATAAAAGACTTATAAAAGGAAAACTACAAAACACTACTGCAAGAAACCAAAAGAGACTTACATAAATAGAAAAACATATCATGCTCATGAATAGGAAGACTTAATATTGTGCAAATGTCAATACTACCCAAAGCCATCTATAGATATAATGCAATCCTACCCAAATTCCAACATTTTTTAACAAAATGGAAAATCTAATCTTCAACTTCATATGGGAATGAAAAAAAAATAATAATAACTAAAGCCATGTTGAAGAAGAACAAAGTAGGAGGCCTCACACTTCGCAATCTCAGAACTTACTATACAGCCACGGTAGTAAAAACAGCCTAGTACTGGTACGATGACAAACACATAAACCAATCAAACAGAATTGAGAACCCAGAAATAAATCCATCCAGCTATGGACAGCTGATCTTGGACAAACAGACAAAATCCATTCAATGGGGAAGAGATACCCTCTTTAACAAATGTTGCTGGCAAAACTGGATATCCATTTGCAGAAAAAGGAAACAGGATCCATATCTCACACCATATACAAAAAATAACTCAAAATGGATTAAAGACCTAAATGTAAAACCTGAAACTATGAAGTTCCTGGAAGATAACACAGGGACAAAGCTAGGGGTCCTAATTTCTGGCACAAATACACTATCAAATATAACTAAAAATGCACAAACAACAAAAGATAAACTAGATAACTGGGACTTCCTAAAAATTAAATAATTACGCTCATCAAAAGACTCTACCAAAAAAGTTAAAAGGAAACCTACAGACTGGGAAAAAATGCTTGGTAATGACATATTTGACAAAGCTCTAATCTCTAAAATATATCAAAAACTTCAACACAGCAACAACAAAAAGACAAAAAATACAATAAAAAATGGGCAAAGGACATGAACAGACATTTTCCCCCAAAAATATTCAGGCAACTAACAAACAAATGAAGAAATACTCTTGATCATTAGCAATTAGAGAGACGCAAATCAAAACCACAATGAGATACTCTCTCACCCTTGCAAGAATGGCACTGAGCAAAAATTCAGAAAACAATAAATGCTGGTAAGGACGTGGGGAGACTGGAACTCTTATACACTGCTGGTGGAATTGTAAAATGGTAAAACTACTATGGAAAACAGTATGGCGCTTCCTCAACAAGCTATAAATAGAAATACCATACAATCCAGCAATTCCACTCCTAGGAATATATCCTAGAGAAATAAGAGCTGGCATATGTTCATTGCACACCCATGTTCGTTGCAGCATTATTCACAATAGCAAAAATATGGAAACAGCCAAAATGTTCAGTGGATGAATGGATAAACAAAATGTGGTACATACATACAACAAAACACTACGAAATGATAAAGAACGTTGATGAGTCCGTGAAACATCTTGTAACATAAATGAATCTGGAGGACATAATGCTCAATGAAGTAAGTCAATAATCACAAAAGGACAAATATTGTATGATACCACTTTTATAAAAAGTCAGGAAGAGGTTTACACACAGAAAGCAGCATTCTTTAGTGGTTGCTGGGGCGGGAGGTGGGGGTGGGGAAATCACTTACTAGACACTGTCTACTGACACGTGTTAATTCTGGTGAATGGAAAGGCAATATGAAGGAAGTCAGCACAGCATAACCAACGTAAATGAAGACACTGAGAGGCATGCAAGAATAAAGGACAACTATGGTAACATGCAATTCTGCAAGAACAATAGTAACAATCAAAAATTCATGAGTGGCTCCAAAACCAAAACCAAACCCACCGCCGTCGAGTCGATTCCAATTCACAGCAACCCTACTAGGTAGGTATATATGTATGCTATATAGGTGTGGAAGGGTGTACAGGAGTACATACATATGCATATACAGGTATAGTTGTGGGCATTTGTATGTCCATTTTTATAAGTGTTGCATATATATTCATATATAAAATGGACACATACGGGGCACAGTTGCAGAAACTCCTTAGACATACTCAAACACCTTGTGGGGCGTGAGTTACTAGGCTTGAGGCATAAGGACCATGGTCTTGAGGGACATCTAGGTCAACTGACCTAACATATTTCATAAAGATAATGTTCAACATCCTCGTTTGGTGAGTAGTGTCTGGGGTCTTAAAATCTTGCCAACAGCCACCTAAGATACAACTGCTGGTCTCTCCCCATCTGGAGCAAAAGAGAGTGAAGGAAGCCAAAGACTCAAGGAAGCAAGTAGTTCACAGGACTCATGGTCCACAAGAACCACAGCCTCCTCTAGCCTGAGACTAGAAGAACTAGATGGTGTCTGGCTACCACTACCAACTGCTCTAGCCAGGCACACAATAAAAGGTCCTCATTAGAATGGGAGAGAAATGTAGAACAAAACTCAAATTCATAAAAAAGACCAGACTTACTGGACTGATAGAGACTGGAGTGGAGTAACCTCCAGGACTATCATCCTAAAACACCCTTTTAACCTGGAACTAAAGCCACTCCCAGAAGTCACCTTTCAATCAAACAATAGATCGGCCTATAAAATAAACAATAACACCCAAGAGGAATATGCTCCTTAAAAGGATCAACGATACGAGACCAAACAGGCAACATTTGCGCAAAAGCAAAGACAGGAAGGCAAGGAGGGGCAGGGAAACTGGAGGTATGGAAATGAGGAAAGCAGAGTAGAGATGGGGAGAGTGCTAACACGTTCCCGGGATAGCAACCAACGTCACAGAACAATTTCTGCGTGAACTGTTGAATGGGAAACTAATTTGCTGTGTAAACTTTCACCTACAACAAACTAAAATATTCAAAAAAATTAAAAATAGTATTGCTGTCTAATATATATATACATGTTCTGATTTTAATTATTTGTCTGACTTTTTCTAATTGTTATCAGCAAGATTATAACTTACTACATCCTCCCACGACCTACCATGAACTACTGTATCCCGTTTGAAAGTGGAAGCTGCCTTATCGTTGTTAGTTGCCTTGAGACGGCCCCAATTCAGGGAGACCCCTTACTTTTGGTGACGCCATGCACAGTAAGATCAGGTTGTAAAGCATCAAGCCTTTTTTCCCATCGTGTCTCAGTCTGGACGCTGTGTGGAAACCCGTTCATCCTCACGGCAACACGCAAGCCTCCACTGATAGATTGGTGGTGGCTGCACACAAGGTGCATTGACCAGTAATCAAACCCTGGTCTCCTGCATGGAAAGTGAGAATTTTACCGCTGAACCACTACAGCCCCAGAACTGCCTTACCCTTTCTGTGGAACATAATTGTGATGTGGCCCTTTGGAAAAGCTGAGGCAAATGAGAATCTCGTGAGATTCACCTATTTCCTTTCAACAAGTGTCTATAATTACAAATTGTTTAATTATGTTTTTTGTCCAGTGTCTGCTGAGCATGAGTTCTATGTGATCTTGTAAACCAGTGAATATGAAGGCACCCAGTGACCACTTGAAAATAGTCAACTTAGAAATGATGACCCTGAAACTGACAGATCAAGGTAGACAGTGGCCATTTATATAAGAACTTGTTTTTTAAGAAACATTTCTTTGCTCCGTTTTTTAAATTGGGCTGTTTGTCTTATTATTGAGTTATAAAATTTCTTTATATATTCTGGATAAGTCCTTTATCAGTTATATATATTTTCAAACATATTCTTTAAGTACATGGCTTGTCTTTTCATTGTCCTAATGGTATCTTTTGAAGAACAAAAGTTTATAATCCTGATGATGTATAATTTATTAATATTTTCTTTTATGGATCATATTTTTGGTGTGAATCTAAAAAATTTTTGCCTAACTGAAGGTCACAAAGTTATTCTTCAACACTTTATTCTAGAAGTTTTATAATTTTAGCTTTTACATTTAGGTTTATGATTCATTTTTAGTAATTTTTTGTAGTTGAAGTCCATTTTTAAAAACTTTTTTATTTGCATATAGATATCCAATTGTTCCTGCAATATTTGTTGAAAAGATTCTCCTTTCTCTACTGCATTGTCTTGGTATTTATCAAATATCAATTGATACTATTGTTTTGTTTTTTCTAGACACTCTGTTCTATTGATCTTTATTCCTATTCTTATGTCAATATCACATTGTGGTAAAGCTTAATATTATTAAAACAAAGGTTAAGATGTTTATAAATTAACTCTAAATATATTTCACCTACTTTGAAATTAATACACTTTATTGAATTATAAAATCTTTAGTCTCAAAGGCTCAAATGACTGAAGAAATTATTTCTTAAATTGCTGAATTTAAAACTCTGAGGACCCATAAACAAATGTTAACAAAACAGACAAAAGAGATTTTCAAGACCAAAATACAAGTTTACGATGATAGAGAGCCCTGAAGGAAAAAAAAAAAAAAATACTATTGAAATTAAGAAAAAAAGGGGAAAATGGTAAAAGACTTACTTAGAGTTTGCCATATTGGCTGCACAGATGATCACTGGGGAAAATGTTTTAAATTATCAGTGCCTGATCCCCAGTCCCAAAGAAATGAATTTGGAGGGGACAGGGTTAAGTTTGACAATGGGTATTCCAGACATAAATAACCAAAAAGCTTAATCATTGTGGAGGGGACATAATAAACACGCAATACAGATATGAGGATAGCAATGTAAGATTTTGGGAATGAGGTAAATATCACAGGGATATGTCATTATTTTTAATGATCATTAAAATCTGTAGGCTGGCAAAGATTAAGTCAAATACAGGTATTTGATATTAAAAGGTCTGACCTCTACTTGGTAGGCTAGAAGTCATGATTTATAAAAAACTACCATTTTTTAAACATCTTACTTTGGGTTCTTTCAGAAGCAGATCCTGACACAATGATTCAATACAAGTATTTTATTGGAAAATCCAAGAAATTAGCAATAAAAGAGTAGAGAAAAGATAAAGAAAAGGAAATGTAGCCAATAAACATGCATTATGGAGCCAGCTACAATGGTTAAGCACTTGGATACTAACCAAAATGTTGGCAGTTTGAACTCACTCAGCAGATCCATGAGAGGAGGACCTGCGAATCAGCTCCTGTAATGACTACTGTCAAGAAAACCCTATGAAGCAGTTGTACTCTGTCACATGGTGCCACCATGAGTCAAAATCAACTTGACGGCACCCAACGATAACAACCACTGTGAGTGACTGGAGTTTAATCCCATAGAAAAACTCTGGGGAGGGCGCAAAACACAAGCCTCACAGTTATCCTTAGGGACAAGGGAGCTGGAGTATTTATGTACAAACTCTCAAGAATCACAGTTTGAGGGATGCTGGGGTAGGGTGTTAATTCCTAAGAACTTCTGGCATTCCAAAGCTTCCGAAATAGACTTTGGGCAAAAAGCTACTTGTGCTGGTAGTTGGAAGTTGTGGTAGGCTGAATTATGGCTCCCTCAGTTTTTTTTTTTTTTCAAAGATGTCTGCCTCTTAATTCCTAGAATCTGTGAATGTTACTGTCATGGGCTGAGTTGTAATCCCCCAAAATACCTGTCAACTTGGTTAGGTCATGATTCCCTTGTATGATTATACGACTGTCTACCATTTTATCATCTAATGAGATTTTCCTATGTGTTGTAAATCCTACCACTATGACGTAATAAAATAGATTAGCAGCAGTTATATTGATGAGGTCTAAAAGATTAGATAGCATCTCAAACCAATCTCTTTCAAAATATAAAAGAAGAAGTGAGCAGAGAGACACGGGAACCTTATACCATCAAGAAAGCAGCACCGGGAGCAGAGCTTGCCCTTTGGACCTGAGGTTCCTGCGCTGAGATACTCCCAGACCAAGAAAAGACTGATGACAAGGACCTCCCTCCAGGGCCAACAGAGAGAGAAAGCCTTCCCCTGGAGTTGGCACCCTGAATTTGGACTTCTATCTTACTGGACTGTGAGAAAATAAACTTCTCATTGTTAAAGTCATCCACTTGTGGTATTTCTATTATAGCAGCCCTAGATGATTAAGACAGTTACCTTCTATGGTAAAAGGGAATTCCCAAATGTGATCAAGTTAAGAATCTTCAGATGGAGGAAATTAGCTTGAATTATTCAAGTAGGTCTGATGTTATCACAAGGGTTGTCGTAAGAGGGATGCAGGAGGAGTCAGACATGTAAAAGATGTGACTAGGGAAGCAAAATGTTGGAGTAAAGCAAGAGGTTGGAGTGATGAGAGGCCATGAGCCATGAACCAAGGAATGCAGGTAGCTTCTAGAAGTTGGGGAAGGCAAGGAAACATTCTCCCCTGAAGCCCCCAGAAGGAACCCAGCCCTACCAACACCTTGATTTTAGACTTCTGACTTCCAAAACTGTAAAATAATAAATTTGTATTCTTTTAGCCACTACATTTGTGGTAATTTACAACAGCAGCCATAGGAAACTATGTTCACCAGAGTTTACCCAATTGGTAAAATCTGGGGAGAAAAGTGAGGTACGGACAGATTCTGCTGCAATGTACTAGGGGATTTTATGCATTATATTTAATCTTTACGAACACTGCCAGGAGGGTTTTTTCTTTCTTTGCTTTAAGGAAAGAAAATTCAAGGCACATCACAGTGCCTCTTATATGCCAGGCACTGTTCTTGGCTCTGGGGATAAAGTGGTAAAGAAAATAGACTAGCTATATGCCCTCATGGAGATTGTATTTTAGTGGGGGAAGCTGTAAACCAATACAGTATCAGGTGCAGATAAAAGCTGAGAAGAAACATAAAGCAAAGTAGGTGAGTCAAGATTGATAAGGGGTGCTATTTTAGTTACTAGTTTAGGGAAGTCTGCTCTTAAGAGATGATTTTGACAGGAGATCTGAATGCAGTGAAGGACAAAGCCAAGTGGATAATTCCAACCAGAGGAAACTGCAGGTCTACAGCCCCAAGGTGGAACTGGAACAAGGAAGCCAGTGTGCCTAGAGCAGAGTGAGCCAAGGGAAGATTCATCAGGAAGAGTTGAAAGACGTACAGCCTCATGAGGACTTTGTATTTAACTTTAGATGTAATTTTAAGTGCGATAGGTAAAAGTGGAAAAGGGCATAGAGGCAGAATGTAGATTAGAGTTTAGCCAGAAGCCAGACGGTGGGGAGTCCCTGGGTAGTATAAACAGTTACCAAAAGGTTGAAGGCTAGGATCTACCCAGAGGCACCTTGGAAGAAAGGCCTGGTGATCTAATTCTGAAAACTCTATGGAGCGATGGATTATCTAATATAGGAACAAAAGCACAAACAGCAACAGACAAAATAAATAAATGGGACCTCATAAAAATTAAAAACTTTTGTTCATCAAAAGATAACTGAAAAAGTGAAAAGACAAGCTACTGATTGGGAGATTATCTTAGGAAACCACATAGCCAACAAGAATCTAATAACCAAAGTGTATATAAAATGTTGACAACTAAACAATAAAAAGACAAATAACCTAATCGTAAAATGGGCAAAGAACTTGAAAAGACATTTCACCAAAGAAGACATTCAAATGGCCACCAAGCACATGAAAAGATGCTCAGCATCATTAGCCATCAGAGATGCAAATCAAAACCATAATGAGACACCATTTCACTCTTACTGGGATAACTAAGAATAATAATAAAAAAAAAAAGCAGAAAATAACAAATGTTGGCAAAGATTTAGGGAAAATGGAACACTTACCCATTGCTGGAGGGAATGCAAAATGGTACCATTGTGGAAAACAGTGTGGCAGGTCCTCAAAAAGCTAAAAATAGAACTACCATATGACCCAGCAATTCCACTCCTAGGTATACAGAGAGAGATATACGGCAGGTATATACAGCAGAGACTCGAACAGAGATTTGTGCACCAGTGTTCATTGCAGCAATACCCACAATAGCCAAAAGTTAGAAACAATCAAAATGCCCATCAGCAGATGAATGGATAAATAAAATGTGGTACATATGCACAATGGAATACTATTAAGCCAGCAGGAGAAGTGAAGTCTTGATACATGCTATAAAACATATGGAGCTGGAAGATATTATGCTGAGTGAAATAACTCGATCACAAAAGGACAAATATTGTATGACCTCAATTATATACATTAAAAAAAGAAAAAGAAAGTGAGTAGAGAACAAAGTTTATTAGTGGTTACCAGGGGCAGGAGGGAGGAGGGAAGGGAGGGTTAACAGTGAGGGAAATACCACATTGATTAAGGGTAGGATTGCACAGCTGATTATTGTCATTGCTGTCAACAAGTTGTATACCTGGAAAAACTTGAACTGGTAAAAGTTGTGTGATAGATATCTCTACGACGATGACAAAAAAAAAAGAGTAGCTGCTGAGGCTGCTTATATACAACTAAAAACCTATGGGATTTGGTTTCTTGGTTTGGAGGTTTAGGGTCATGGCTTCATGAGACATTCCTGCTAATTGGCCTAATAACATGCTTAGTGCTTCTGTTCTACGTCCAAACTCTCTGTATAGAGCCTAAGGTCTTAAAAGCTTGCAAGCAGCCATCCAAGACACGATTGGTCCCTATTCACAGGGAACAACAGAGGAAGAAAGAGTCAGGAAGAGAAGGAGGAGATGGAATGTGTGGCTGATCGCCTCCGTGAACAACTGCCTCCCTTGCCATGAGACCAGAAGAACTGGATGGTGCTTGGCTACTATTAGTGAACGTTTTGCTCAAAGATACCATAGAAGAATCCTGATTGAGAAGAGGAAAATACAGAACAGAATTCCAAATTCTTATGAACTCCAGACTTCCTGGAGCCATGAAGGTTGGACAAACCCCTGAAAACTATTGCCCTGAGATAATCTTTAAACTTCAAACCAAGAATATCCCCTGAAGTCTTCTAAAAACCAAGCAATAGTTTATTTTAACTAGTAAAAAATGTCTGTCTCTAGTATTATGTTCTTTCAAGAATTATCCATATGGGATTAAATTGACAACAGCAACTCAAAAGATTAGATAGGAACATTAGATGGCAGCGAATTTATGTTAAAGAGGGAGAAACAACTCAGAAAAGAAGGGTGAGAATGGTTGCACAAATTGAAGAATATAATCAATGTCACTAAATGGTACACGCAGAAACTGTTGAATTGGTGTATATTTTGCCGTGTGTATTCTCAACAACAATAAAATAAAATAAAAACCTATGGATTCCAGTTCTACTTTGACACACATAAAGTTGCCATGAGCCGGAATCAACTTCATAGCTGCCATTTACTGGTTTACTGGTAGGGACTGGGGGAAGGGGGAAGGAGGAGTTATTGCTTAATCGGTACAGAGTTTCTGTTTGGGTGGTGACAAAGTTTTGGAAATAGATGGTGGTGATGGCTACACAGTTTGAATGTAATCAATTCCACTGAACTGAATTGTACATTTAAAAATTGTTAAAATGATAAACTTTATGTTATATATAGTATACCACAATAAAAAAAAAAAAAAAACCAAGAGTGGAAGAAGGACAACTAGTTAGGTGTCTATTGCATGAATTCCAGAACTATGGTGGTGTTAAACAGCTTTCCTAAGAAGACAAAATTATTAACAGTTCAATCCACAATTCAGACACAAGTGTCTTCAAAACTGCTGATCATTGCGCTATGTCACGCTTCCTCTCCTTTACTGCTTCACATTTTCATTTCTCTAGAACTCTTTATGAGTGGGTGTGATTAGTGACATCTCTTTGCCAAGGAAAAAAAAAGGAAAATCCCCCCAAATTGATGAATTAAAAAGAAAGTCCATTGACAGTCTGCATTTGATAAGCTTGTGGCTGCCGTATTTTTGCCAAGCCCTGGCAAGTATGGACATTTCAAACTTGCAGCACTAGCACTTCACTAGCATCTTTGACTGCCAACCCTCACCATTATCCGTGAGACAACTATTCTCTGAAACCTCAAATTGCTCTTTTCTCCCTGCTGAGTGCTGTGAGTTGAAAAGAACCCAGAGTCATTTGTTTCTTCCACTAGCCTAAGAGATTTCGTGAATCCGCATTTATTTCAGGGAATGCTTTCTTTCCCTTGTGGGAGACTTTTAAATCCCAAAGGCTGACAAAAAGCCTTTGAATAAGTAGCCCTTTTCATCTTGCTAACAGCAGGGAAAGAGTAGAAAGAAAGAACCCAGCAGTAAGGGGACATAAGGAATAAAACGAATGGCAAGGTATGTTCATTTATGTTTTTCAGGCAAAGAAAAGAAACAAGAATAGCCCTAGAGAGTAATAATTACCTGGTTAGTATTCTGAAACCTTGCTGGGTTTGTCATGCTGCAGGATTATTGATGGATCTGACTGCGGGTGACTTTGGTCTAACCAATGACAGGATCATGACAGTTCTCAAATGTTAGGTAGGCCTTTATAGACTTCCTGAGTCAGTCCTCACCAACACTAGCAATCCCAAGGTTCTACTTTGGCATTAGCAATAGGAAGATGGGCTTTTCTTCCTCTGTTTTCTCTTCTCTCAGAGATGTAATCCTCTTCCTTGATTGCCTAAGTCAATAATAAATTATCAAAACACTTGAAGAACACTGGTGGGTGAGTGTTCAGTAAAATCAGAAGAAACAATCCAAGACAAGGTAAAAACATGGTTTGCCCATGGGAGTCAGTAGGGTAGACAAAGATGAGAAGAGTCAGCAAGTGGAGCCAGACTGCGTGGGTTAAAATCCCAGCTCCTCCACTTACTGGCTATGCAGTCGGGTTACTCAACTTTCAAAGTTTCCCTTTCTTGATTTGAAAAATGAGGATGATACAAATAGTAATTACCCTAGGACTTTGGTGAGTTAATACAGAAAACAATTCTTGGAAATAACTCCCTATGATAGTGCATAGGGAGCTCTGGTGGTGAAATGCTTAAGCACTCAGCTGCTAACTGAAAAGTCAGGAGTTCAAACCCACCCGTGTCCCCAGGGGAGAAAAGACCTGTCAATCTGCTCCTGTAAAGATCACAGCCTAGGAAACCCTATGGGATGATTCTATTCTGTCATATAGGGTTGGTATGAAAAAAATTTTTTTTTTTTTATGAGTCAGGATTGACTCAACGGCACACAAGAACATGATAGTGTATATTCATATATAGCCTGATGACTCTCATCCTCTGTCTAGCCCATGTCCCCAGAATTCTACTAGCCAGCATTCCAGGACTGGGCTGAAGACGGGTGTCATATAGTTAAGAGATTCCTGAGATCACTCATGCTGTATTGGACGCTTCAGCCAGGACTTCATGACCCAGAATCGTTGCTCCCAGATGGCATCAATTCATAGCCAGAACAAGATGGATTAGAATTGTCTCGGGGAATTCCTAGCCAGCTAACGATGAGTTTTCCATAAGACTTTCCTGTCATTTTGAATTATATCAGTCCCTGGGTTGTTCAAATGGTTGAGTACTGGACTAAAAACTGAAAGGCTGGTGGTTCATACCCAACCAGAGGTGCCTAGGAAGTGAGGCCTGGTGATCTGCTTCCGAAAGGTCACAGTCTTGAAAACCCTATGGAGCAGTTCTACTCTGCACACATGGGGTGGCCATGAGTTGAAATCTATTCAGCAGCAATTAACAACAATTGCATTACAGGGAGGTTTTAAAGTATAAATAAAGCACTTAGGACAGATCCCAGCACAGAGTAAGCACTGCAGATATAGCCGTTGGCTAGTGTTGTTGCTGCTAATCCTTTGGAAGAGAGACAATGTTGAGCCTCACACTCACAACTTCCATGTCTGCAACTCATTGTAACATTAGAAGAAAAATGACCCAATAAACTATTTTGTAATATTAAGGCTGAAAAAGAAAGTCTTGATCTATTAAAAAAAGAGAGTTAAGGGATGACCATGTGAATTTTCACGTTACCTAGTTGGGTAGTATGAAGAATTGAAAAGAAGTTGGAGTTTGGAAGGAAACTTCAGCTCATATTTAAATGAAATGGATATCTTGTAAAAAATAAAAATTTTAAATGACAGGCCTTGTATTTTACTCACCTCCCCTGGGACCAGTAATGTACTAAGATATCTCCAAGGGTATAAGCTTAGCAGAAATGCCTTTTTTTTTTTTTTGGCTGCAATTATTTTTATCACAGTCTTGCAGCCAAGCTTTTTTCACATTAAGTACTAAGAAGTTAACAGAAAAGAGGGGTAAACAGGAGTAGCAGAGAGGGATCTGTCAGTCTCCCCAGGGATCACTCTGCTCATTGAACTCAGGGACATCTTCTCCCCAGCCTATGTGTTCTTATATGTAAATGAGGACACCATTATCTGCCCATTGAGTTACTGCAGGTTACATAATCTACTGTTTGCACTCATAAAATATCACTCGCTTCCTTTCTCATATCTGTAAATCAAACTTAGAAAATGATAACATCACTGGTGCAGACAGTCTAT
Organism: Loxodonta africana; assembly: GCF_030014295.1. NCBI lineage: Eukaryota > Metazoa > Chordata > Mammalia > Proboscidea > Elephantidae > Loxodonta > Loxodonta africana. The sequence continues at coordinate 56,493,317 of NC_087357.1, read as the reverse complement.
AGTACCCTTATGCTTAGAGTGAATTGTAATCCCAGCAAGGTCAGGCAAGACGTGAGATCAAAGCCACCTAAATCCAACGAAGAGATTGATTTTCATGGGTGTAGAAAGCTCTTAATGCACTCCGTGAGGCCTGAATGAAGTGAACTGAATGGCTTCATCTTGTCAAAGATAAGGAGGTCTTTGCCCATGGGAATTCAGGTCTGTTACTGTGGACTGCCTTAGGGTGAGTAATTAGTATTTTCTGGTGTTTGTTAGATGATTGGTTTTCTAAGTCAAAACCATGTTTTTTCACATTTTCAATCCTCATTACCATAAACCAATATGAAGTAATTTTTCATCCTGACTTCTCCTGTCATTCTTGGTAGCAGCTTTTTCATTTCTTATGTATCACCAGCCACATGCACATTTGCTTATGCATTTAAATCTTTTTTAAAAACGTCAACTTGTTGTATATATTCACATTCGACCTTGTAGCCTTGGGTATGCTGTCCAAATCTCGAGAAATAGCAGTTCAGCTTGAAAATTCATGTGTTTACAAAAAAGAGAAAACTAGCTCATTAGTGGATAGAAGGCAAGTCAGCAAGAAAACAAAGAGCTTTGTTTTCCACTGAAATTCAGTGAAGGCTTCAACATTTAGCCTAAACTGGATCTGTATGTATGGAAACCCTGGTGGCATAGTGGTTAAGAGTTCAGCTGCTAACCAAAATGTCAGCAGTTTAAGTCCACCAGGCGCTCCTTGGAAACCATATGGAGCAGTTCTACTCTGTTCCGTAGGGTCACTATGAGTCGGAATCAACTTGATGGCAATGGATTTGGTTTGGGTTTTTTATCTAGATGTATGAATGGTTAACTCTATATTTCTAAAACTTTTTATATTCAGCCCCAAAAGCAGACAACCCATTTTAGTTTTATATTTTTTTAAATAAAAATTTAAAAATAAAAGTAAAATGATTTAACATGTTTTTCAGAAAGAAAACTATTATTAATTTCATTTAAATAATAAAACATATTTATTAATAATTTATATAGTATGGAGGAAGATACTACTAACAATCTTTTACCAAGGTGTCTTGGGCATGTGCACATATAAAACTTCAGAATAATGTAGAGCGTGAATTTTAGAGGCAGAGTGCCTGAGTTCAAATATGAGCTCTGCTACTTACTTGATTTGGATACGGTACTTACCTCTTTTGTTCCTCTGTCCCTTCCTTTGTATGGTTGTTGGTGAAATGGATAAAGCAGCAATACCTACTGCAGAGCATTGTTATGAAGACTAAATTTAACAATTGTGGGGAAATGCCTGCCATTAAAAGAAAAACAACAACAACCCAATAAACATCACCTATTTGGTTTTATTATAAGTGGGGAGCCCTGGTGGTGCAGTGGTTAAGCAATCGGCTGCTAACCAAAAGGTCAGCAGTTTGAATCCACCAGCTGCTTCATGGAAACCCTATGTGGCAGTTCTATTCTGTGCTGTAAGGTTGGTATGAGTTGGAATTGACTCGATGGCAACAGGTTTGGTTTTGGTCTGAAAGATAAGTAGCTCAGTGATTAAAACCAACCAATAAACCAGTTGCCATTGTGGGAACCCATGTGTGTCGGAATAGAACTATTCTCCACAGGGTTTTTCAATAGCTGATTTTTTGGCAGTAGATTGTCAGGCCTTTCTTCCGAGTTGCCTCTGAGTGGACTCAAACTTTCAACCTTTAGATTAGCAGCCAAGTGTGTTAACCATTTGTACCACCCAAGGACTCTTTCAGTAATGAAAAGATCTCTCAATTTCAGTTCATTTGATAACCCCAAAGACTGCATTCATTGTCACGCTTATTTCAGTAAAATAAAATCAACTTTGGGCCTAACTTGTATATAAGTTGCTCTTTGCTTTCTAGTTATAGTAACCTAAAATATACTTGAAAGGATGTTCAACACTACCAACATTTAAGCACAGCAAAATACTCTTTTCACCTCTCAGGTTAACAAATGTAAAAATAATGCTAAATCTCACCGTTAGTGTGGGATGCCTGATAAGGAGAAACGTACTGTTGGCAGGAGTCCAAAACAGCACAAACTTCCTGGAACACAATTTAGCAGTTGTCATGGATTGAATTGTGTCCCCCCAAAACATCTGTCAACTTGGCTAGGTCATGATTCCCTTGTACAATTGTCTACCATTTTATCATCTGATATGATTTCCCTATGTGTTGTAAATCCTGTCACTGTGATGTAATAAAAGGTACTAGCAGCAGTTATATTGATGAGGTCTACAAAATTAGATAGTGTCTTAAGTCAATCTCTTCTGAGATATAAAACAGAGAAGCGAGCACAGAGACGTGGGAACATTGTACCATAAAAAGCAGCGCCAGGAGTAGAGAGCATCCTTTGGACCTAAGGTTCCTGCACTGAGATGCTCTCAGATCAAGGAAGACTGACGACAAGGACCTTCCTCCAGAGCCAACAGAGGGAGAAAGACTTCCCCTGGAGCTCGCACCTGAATTCAGACTTTTAGCCTACTGGACTCTGAGAGAATAAACTTCTCTCTGTTAAAGCCATCCACCTGCGGTATTTCTGTTACAGCAGCACTAGATGACTAAGATAGCAGTATACATACAAACTCTTAAAATGTGTATTCCCTTTATCCAGAAATTTAACATAAAGAAATTAATCCTAAAGAAGTACACCCTCTCTTTGTTTATCAACATAGTTAGGTTCCAAAGACTGGGTCATTATTCAAAAATCAGTGTTATGCAAAAACGGACGACGACCACATCAGACCACAAAATGGAGGATGACTACATCATTACACAACTACCAAATTACATCCTTACATAAGTGCCAAAACACTGAAAATCATGGCCCAGCCAGTTTGACACATAAACTTAACCACCACAACCAGAGGTACTCTCACCTCATACCTCAGCATTCATTACTGCTAGATGTACATTGTTAACGGGCAAAAGAGTCAGGTAATAAATTTGTTACTATTGTCCTAAATGTGAAATGTTGGATAACTAGATAGTTGATAAGTGAGGAGAGGGTGTATTAGAGAAATGGGCAAAAGTATATAAACAAGGATGACCATTGCAGTTATTATTTATAACAGCCTCAAATTCGAAGATGTTTAAAAATGGCGTCTTAGTCATGTGTTGCTGCTAGAACAGAAATACAAGTGGATGGCTTTAACAAAGATAAATTTATTTCCTCACAGCAAAGCAGGTTAAAAGTCCAAATTCAAGGCGTCAGCTCCAGGGGAAGGCTTTCTCTCTCTGTTGAATCTGGAGGAAGGTCCTTGTCCTCAATCTTCCCATGGTGAAGGAGCTTCTCAGGGCAGGGACCCCAGGTCCAAAGGGTGCATTCTGCTCCCGGTGCTGTATTCTTGGTAGTCTGAGGTCCCCAACTCTCTGCTTGCTTCCCTTTCATCTCTTGAAAGGTAAAAGGTGGTACAGGCCAACACCCCAGGGAAACTCCCTTTGCCTTGGATCAGGGAGGTGATCAGAGTAAGGGTGGTGTTACAATCCCACCCTAATCCTCTCAACATAAATTACAATCACAAAATGGAGGACAACCACACAATACTGGGAATTATGACCTAACCCAGCTGACACATATTTTGGGGGGGACACAACCCAATCCATGACAAATGGGCACAAGTTAATTATATTGAGCCATATCCCTAAAACACAGTCAAATGAGCTAATTCATGAGGGTGACAGTTTTGATACAAAAAGATGATCACATGAAAATAACATTATTACACTATGATTCAATTTTTTGTAATGTGCATATTTGTGTGTATATGCACTAAAAAAGCCTGGAAGGCTATACATCAAAATGTTAGCAGTAGTCATCTCTGGGTGATGGAATTACAAATGATTTATTTTATGCTTTTTAGTAAACTATGAGTAAAAAGGACTTCTGGTAGCACAATAGTTAAGTACTCCGCTGCTAACCAAAAGCTCAGTGGTTCGAACCCAGCTGCTCCAAAGGAAAAAAGACCTGGTTACAATTTAGGAAACCCTGTGGGGCAGTTTTACTCTGTCATATAAGGTCGCTGTGAGTTCAGAATCGACAGTGCACCATAAAAACAACATGAGCTTTTCACAAAAAGATATCGCTTTAGTAACTATAGAAACACCAGTGAAACTAGTGAATAAAAATTTAATCCAGAGAAACTCCTAAATCTATAGAAAAATATCATGGTACCAAATCATTAAACAACAAAGAGGCAAAAATATGGTGTTGTATGTACTTTAGCTTTTGTTTTTCCCTGGTCAATGGTCTTGAATACGTGGTCATCAATATGGGCTGAATAACCTGATAGGATTTCAGTCAAGAGGGCTCCTTGGACCTGTGGCTAGAATAGCATTGTGGCTTTTTATTTTGTCTTTCCTGTACTCAACCACACCCTCAGGGCAGTTTATTTCAGTTAATGCTCCTTTAATCTGGCTGCTAGTTATAATCTGGAATTCACTGAGTGGTTGGCATGGTTGACCCGGGCCAGTGTGATTCCAGGTTAACAGGACTAAACTTAAAAATGAAAAAGAAGTTTTCTAGTATACAAGAAGTTCAATCACAGAAGAGCTTATCCCAGAAGAGTGAAGTTAATACAAAGCTGTCTTCTGTCAGTAACACCAAAATTCTAAAGATTCATGTATTTGTCCAGTCCTAAATGATGGTTAGTGTTGAGATGGGAGAAAATTTTAGAAAAAAAAAATTGACAAACCAAAATCAATTATCCAAATTCTATGTTCGGTACGGAAGGGTGATCCAGGGTAGGCAGAGTTGCCAGGTGTTTGATAACATGCTAAAGATTAGTTCATATAGGACTCAAAAATAAAAAAATTAGCCAAGGGTGTCAGAATTTTAAAAAATATATTTAGAGTTTTCTGTGAGGAGTAGGCAATTGTAAGAAAGCCATATCCCGTTGTCATCGAGTCAATCAGACTCATAGTGATCCTAGAGTTACCCTATAGGATACAGTACAACTTCCCCATAGGGTTTCCAAAACTGTAAACTTTACGGAAGCAGACTGCCACATCTTTCTAATACACCTTTCTCCTGAGGAGCAGCTGAGCACTTTAACCACTGCACCACCAGGGTTCCTAAGAAAGCCATATATAACCCCTCATATACGGTTCAGCGTGTGATTAAATTATAACAGCTGGGGAGGCCCTTTTCAGAAAATATTCCAATAGAAATTCATTTGGGTCATTGACATTTTGTAAAGCCAAGTTAGAATGTGCCAAGATGAATGTTTTAACACAACCATCACAGTAGGGATATCTGTGTGTGAGGGGAGAAGCAAATGAGAGGGAGCTGAAGAGAAGAGGGTAACATTCAGTAAGTAGGGGAGAAGATAAAGACAGGAAAGGTAAATTAATTTGTGAGAGTTAAGAACTCTGAGTTCTCACACCTCTGTGAATGAATTCTGGAACTCCTAGTCTCTGATTTGGTATTATAAAGAAAAGGTGTGAACTAAAAGTCTTTATCACATTTTGTATTTTCTTACTCTCTGCTTCCGTTGACTGCCATTTTATCTGGGATGGTAAATGCTTAGAAAGTGGCAAAAATCAGTCAGATGTTGCAGAAATAGGCTGCTGGAGAAAATTCATTTGTCTTCAGCACACCACTAGGCTCCCCACATTAACAAAGAGGTCAAAACTGGGAATCTTAAGTAATCAAATTAAATGCAATTGATCAAGCAGCGAAAAAGACTTCTGCCACCCATCCAGTGAAGTAAACCGAGCCCAGAGAGTAATAACCATAAAGAAGGTTTAGCAGTTCATAGCTTAGATCACAGACTGCCAGTTTTAGATGAACGATAATTTTAAATGGCTGGGATCAGAGAATACAGGTATCCCCCGCTTTATGAAAGCTCACTGTATGCCACCTTGCTTTTCAAAAGACCTACGTTAGTACCTGTTTTCGCTGAGAAAAATCCGAAGAGAATTTTTGCTTTTACGAAAAAAAGGTGAAAAATAGCAATAGCGTTCAGTGCTTGTTTTGCAGGGAGCCTTTGAAGAGTCAGCATGTACCCTGACCTGTGAAAGTGGCATCGCAAAGTTCCTTCCCTGGAACTATGTTCGGCATCTACTTTATATGGGCTGTGTATTGGAGCCCTAGTGCCACAGTGGTTAAGAGGTTGGCGAGAAACAAAAAGTCGACAGTTCAAATCCACCAGCCACTTCTTGGAAACCCTATGGGGCAGTTCTACTCTGCCCTATAGGGTCGTTATGTGTTGGAATTGAATTGACAGCAGTGGGTTTTTTGGTTTATTTATCATATCACTCCTGTTTTTACTACATGTTAGTGTTTTTTAGGTTTTATGTGTTTGTTATTTGGTAGATTATTTTTTGGGTCTGGGAATGCCCCCAAATTTTTCCCATATAAATTAATGGTAATTGCTTCTTCACTTTACACCATTTCACAGTGGGGGAAACCTGTACGCAAATTTGTGCCTACCTGAAATCCGTTGCCATGGACTCAATTTTGATTCATAGTGACCCTATAGGATGGAGTAGAGCCACTCCATAGCATTTCCAAGGCTGTAAACCTTTATGGAAGCAGACTGCCACATCTTTCTCCCCCAGAGCAGCTGGTGGGTCTGAACCACTGACCTTTTGATTAGCAGTGTGGCACTTAACCACTGCACCAATTTGTGCCTACTCATGGCATTTCTTTAGGTTAACCAAAAAAACCCAATGCAATCGAGTCGATTCCAACTCATAGAGGCCCTATAGGACAGATTAGAACTGCCCCATATGGTTTCCAAGGAGCGTCTGGTGGATTTGAACTGCTGACCTTTTGGTTAGTAGCCTGAGCTCTTAACCACTATAATACCAGGGTTTCCTTCTTTAGGTTATGTTTCATCTTTTTTCAGAGTTTAATCAATATTCAAACAATAAAGGGCTACATTTTAACTGGTTTTAAACACTTGCTTCAGCACAGAAGTATACACTTTGGTGCCTTCCAGTTACATTTCATGCCTGGCATAACTTGAAAAGGGAACTCTATTCTACCCTAAAAATGACAGACCATCAACCAGATACTTTAACCAAATTACATGAATATTGCCTAAGCAGAACTAGTCACTAAAAGATATATCTTTTAAATGCAACCCTATTACATTATGGCCAACACACAGCAAGCATGAGGAAAAGTAGCTAGGGCTTGACAGATTCCATGTCACACATGACTCTTTTTTACCTACTTTACCCCTTCCTCCTTCCTGCCTTTCTGCTCCCTACCACCTTCACCCTACTCCTAGCACCCCCCCCCCTTTTAGCAAAGGCTACTTTTAACTTTCATGACGTTTAAAAATGAATATTTTTATTCACAAATTACATATTCTACAGAACATGCAAGCCTGGGAAAATCGATTTGATAGGGTGCATATTTTTAACATAGGATAAAGTACCAATTCGGCTAATGAAACAATTTATAAATACTGTTTTAGATATTGGCCATCTAAATTTCAATAAGCCCTTTATGCTTTACCTGAGAGAAGCTTAGTTTAAAATGTTTAGAAAGAAAACGTAATGAATAGATCAAGTAGAACTCCCTGGAATTGCAAAGAGATGATAATTATAAATAGGAATGCACATAGCCAGTGAGAAAGATCTCGGTGAAGCAGGTCAAAGATGGATGCTAAGTACTATGTCCTGTCACATCTTTATAGATGAGCTGCAAGGCACAGAAGAAATAGAGAAAATCCTTTCATTTTATCTACAAATGATATAGGACTAAGCATTATCATAAAAGTCACACACAGAAGAAAAATACAAAAAAAATCTTAAAATGCACTGAGTGATTTATTTTGGTGACTTGAGGTGCTGGACAAATGCTGTGTGGGGACAGGCACAAATGTTTTGGGAGGCTGGAAACAGCATATGACTATCTCCAATGCTTAGAAATTTTCCATAACATCTTATCATATCAAATACCCCAGTAGTCTTCAAGATGCACTCTACCCAGAATTCCTGGTACGGTCTGATTCCTCACTACTCACAAGCTCACCAAACTCAACTTTGCCTCTAGGCCTTCTGTCTGGTTGATCTCTCCCACCTCACCTCTCCCCCTTCCACCACCCACCCCATTTATCCTGCCCAATGTCCTCTTTCCTTCTCATCTAAACTCAACCCAAATCCCACCTCCTCCTGAAAGCCTTCAGGGTCCTTTCAACTTGGTATTGATCTCCATGGTCTCTGAACTTCGGAACACTTAATATGCTCTCTTCTCTTTTTCCCTTATTGCTTCTGCTGTGAGTCAAGCCTCTCCAACTACAGAACTTGTCTTTAAAGATAGAGATTTAAAAACCTCACGCTTATTTTTTGATTACTCTACACTGTTCAGCATGTGCACTGAAAAGGCACTTCAATAATAAAATACAAGGATTTTACCTCTTTCGTATCATCCACATATCTGAGATTTTTTGGCACATTAACGGTCAAATTTCATATTTACTTTATCAGTAAACTTTTACTGAGTCCCTTCTATGTTCCAGGAATTGTGCGATTTGACTGAGGCACAGAGTTAATAAAACTGAGCTTCATAACTTAATAGATAACAATCTTGGACTTTGATATGAATAGCATTTTATAGTTTATGAAACAATTTGACATATTTTATCTAATTTAATACTCACAGTAATTCTTTATCACTTGTATTGAATGGAAGCCAGTAACGCACTAATCACTCTCCAGAAATCACTCTCCTACCAATCTGTTACTATGAGGGAGTCGCGTTCTATGACAGCATCTCATACCATCAGCCATGGCCTACAGAAGAGAACCACAGTTAAGCTTTTCGACAAGGCTGATCCCCTCTCACTGGTGCATTCCTTACCTCTTTTATAAATAGAGTGACTTCTGGGTAAGACCATAGAATGTAGTTGGCAGGTGGGCTTCCTGAGTCACATGGCATATCCACTCTAGCACATCCAATTCACTTAGCTTTTTTATATCTTCTCCACTAATTGCCCTGGCAAGCATGGCATTCCTTTACTTACCTGTTGTCTCTCTCTAAGCTTCGAAGAGCCATCCTAGGAGACAGTTTTAACGTCATCTCCCAAGTTACTTGCCAGGGTGCCTAACTGTGTATCACTGGAAAGTGTCGCCACATGGATAGATTCTCCCTTATCTGCTCTTATGTTCTGCCCTGATTGATTGAGCAGACTCAGGATCCTGTCTCACGCATGTTCTCCCAATTCCTGCTGGTACACATTGGCTAGGATCTGCAGCTCCCCCAGATTATACCCCCTTTCCTCTCTTATCAGTCCCAGCACTCCCATAAGTGGGTTGAGTTGTGACTTAATCCTAGTCAATGGCCTTGTGGCTAAGAAGGAAAGTGAAAGTAGGTCCTAGGTAGGGACCATGTTATCTCGTAAGGCAGAGGACTCCACATCATCTTCAATCCAGTGGAGAATACTAACCTTTAACAGAGGATTGGATCACTTTTATAGGTATCTGACTCTCCAGAGACTTAAAGAGAATATCAGGATCCAAGATTTTTGAGAGAATCAGCCCAGATAGTCCTATGCCTTTGGCATAGGAAAGTTGCCAAGTTTGAGAATTCAATCTCCTCTAGAGCTCTACTCTTCTCATAATCAAGTCCTGGGGCCTGATCCTCAGCTTTCAGGGGGCGAGAGTTTTTTTTATACAATACCAAGGAGAACCTCTGGTTTTTTAATTGGTGATCAAGCAACCTCAGTTTTCATCTCTGATGAAATAGGCTCCAGCAATAGCCATCCAATTCCATAGCTGTGATCATTAATATTTATCCCATGTTCTGATTATCTATTACTGCATTTAAAAATACCCTCCAATAGCTAGTGTAAAACAACCATTTTAGTATATTCACAAATTCTCCTGGACAGGAATTTGGCAGGGCAAAAAAGGGGGGATTGCTTTTCTTTGCCTCATGGTGCTTGGAATATAAGCTGGGGAGCCTCAAATGGCTTGGAGTTAGTTACTGAAAAGGCTGAAGGTTGAAATTACTTGGAGGAATGCTTCTTAACCAGAAGTAATTTTTGTCCCTAGGAAAGATTTGGAAATGTCTGCAGACATTTCAGTTGTCACAATGGGTTAAGGGGAGTGCTACTGGCATCTAGTAGGTACAGGCCAGAGATGCTGGTGAACATCTTACAATGCATAAAACAGTCCCCTACAATGAGAATTACCTGGTCCAGAAAGTCAGTAGTGCTGAGGTTGAGAAACTCTGATATAGAGGCTTCTTCATTCATATATTTGGCCTTGGGCTAGAATGACTCAAATGCTAAGCTAAACTAAAACATCTCTATACGGTTTGGGCTTCCTCCTAGTATGGCAGCCTCAGTGGATTTGACTTTTTACGTGGTTATCACAGGGCTTCAAAAGTGAACAAGGCTAGAAATAGCTACATGACCTTTTATGGCATATCTTTAGCAGTCACATAGGGTCACTTCCCCCAAAGCCTATTAGTTGAAGCAGTCACAGCCTCATTCAGATTAAGCAAGATTAAGCATGGTTCCAATCTATTAATGTAAGGAGTATAAAAAAATCTGTGGCCAAGTTTGAAAGACACCACACTTCGTATCTCTTACAGACCTGAGATATTGCATATCTCTGTGCATCTCCTTCTAACAACATCGCATACCCACCAATGAAAATTTTAACAGTCGTATCCCTACAACATGCCACGGGCTTTCCATTTTCCACCCACCTATAATGATGGGGTTCTGATTGCCAGCCAATTGTTGTAGGTGATCCAGCCACAAAATGCCATTTTAAAATCTGCTTTTTAGGATCTATTCTAGTTCCAATTGGTACAGATCAGGGTCCCCAGGAAAAAGACCCTGAAATTCTGAGATTTGCATGTGGGATATTTGTTGAGGAGTGTTCTCAGGAACACCTGTGAGGGTGTAAGGTAAGAAGGATTAGGCAGAGGGAGAAGTCAAACTGTGATGCAATAATCAACACCTGCAGCAGACCCTAAAGGGAGTTCTGAAGCTGGAATGACCATTCAGAGATGCCTTTAATAGAGCTGAGAGGGTTAGGCCTTTGTAGCACTGCATGGACCAGTCGTTGAATGTAGGCTGCTCCCACAGAGAGGGGCGTAACCCTGGACAAGGCAACATTAGTAGGCTGAGGGCAAGTCCCAGAATAGGGACACAGTTATGAGCCAATAGTTGATGATGCTACTGCCAACTGGAGAAATGAGTGCCTAAAGGGAGTCTGGTTGGTCCACCACACTGTTTACTACAGATCTTATTATATGTTACCAAAGATAGCTTTTATGATCCACATTTAATTTGCTAGAGAAGAAAACTGCCATTTTCCCTTAATGCTTGCTCTACAATTGCCATTTGGTTTACTCTCATGTCCAATATGTTAGAGATATGCCACTTAAGCTATCACATCATAGCTCATCTCTGTACAACTATGATACTGCCAACAGCTTATAGCCTGGATGCAAATAATTCTAGTTGCAGACCACACGATTCAAACATTTTAAGCAATTCACTGGGGAAAAAATGTCCTTGTTTTTCTGTTCTGTGAAAAATATTGACCCTCTGCCCACAAACTATTTCATTCTTCACCTCTGAAAGAGAGTTTAGGTTTGTGCACTTCACTGGAACTCAGCTTAGAAAGTAACTACATGAGTCATTACCTTCCTTTCAATAGAGGAAGCAAAATTGATGGCAAAACGCCCAAGCTGTCTGTCGCTGTTAATTCACCTTATCAAGGTGAAATAACACCTGTGGTTGATCAACATTTTTTCTTAGGATTCCTTTAGGAAGGCTTTCTAAATGAAAATGCAAACCTATCAAGAGGTTTTGAAACTCTTGTGAATTTTTTTTATTGGAAAAAGCAGTGTTCGCGGTAGACACACCATTGAAGTTCAAGCAATAGAAGATAAAAGGAAGTCAAATCAAAGGGAAGTGCCTCACAGGAGCGGGACTGGGACTAAGGTGATGCAGGCAAGGTACCTAGGGTAGAATTTTAAGGACACATTCACTCTTACGTGCCAACTTGGCACTTGTAGTATCCTGAGAGTAAGTGCCTCCTAAAACTTTGCACCCCAGGACTCACTTGTTTCATCCTAGTCCTGGCCCCGCTCAGTAGTACAACTGAACAGGAATCAGATATTGAAGTAGGTTGAACAGGCTTGTGTGTACATGGAGTGTACATTTAACTGTTCATACCAAGGGGCTGTCACTTGTACAATCCTCTTTTGAATGGTTCTCTACCAGGTAGCCCAGTTAACCTGGCCATGCCCAGTTGGACCAAATGTTGACAACCCAGATAGAGGTGGTCATCTATAGCCTGTGGCCTTTGAGTGGTCTACCTGGAGACATCTCCCCAGCAGGGGCATTTCATGGTAGATTTTAACAGTTCAAATCAGTTTAATCATCTTTTGGAGAGTTTGAGTGAGATTTACAGCAAAGTCAGCAGAGAGTAGGGTAGCATCATTAGGAAATCTGAGAGAGAGAAGGTAGCAAATAAATGGAAGTAGAGAGTGAAATAGGGAGGGCAGGAGCGGGAGTGAGGGAGAGTTAGTTGGCTGCAGAATAGGAAGTAGAAGCCCACGGAGAGTGGCAGAGATGGAAGCGTCCACTCCAGAGCATCAAACACTAGTGGAGTCCTGGTTTGATCATGGCCCAGGCATTAGATTCCTGGGGTTGCTCCTGTGCCTGAAATCGTGAGGATTAACATTCATGTTTCATTGAAGCCTAACTATTCAGTACTGATATGTTTCCCATCTTTCTTTTCTTTTTCATCCTAACAAACTTTCTAATTCATTTTAGAAACATTCTAATGCATTTTTCTATTAATTTCAGAGGTTTGATTCTCGAGCCTCTAGATAAAAGCGTTTTTTCCTGAATTATCTTCCCCAACTGCTGACCACTGCTTCTAAAATTCCATGACAGGTGATTCATTTATTCAAGCCCTGAAGGTATTTCAAGCGTTATGAATTCCCTACTAAAATGCAAGTATACCTGAAATGGGAACATTTTGAACTGCTGCCAAACAATCCCTTATTTTGTTTGAGTTGTCTGTGAAACCTATGAAAACAGGATGGAGAAAAGGTCCTAATGGGAGGATTATCTGTTGGGGGAGAGAAGACGACTTTCCCAAAGCAGCTCCATCTACAGGCTACACCTACAATTCATATTCCCACCTGTCTTTCATTATTTGGCTTAAAATACGTTTCCCTCATCTAAGAGTTGACAACTTAGATTATAAAATAAAGGTGTTATGGTGACTGTTGACTAGACCAGAGCTGAGGTATCACCCTGGCATCCTGACAATGCAGAGCACAGGATTCAGAGCCAGCTGAGCCTGAGTTCAAATCCTCCCTCTGCCCTTTATGCGCTGGGTAACCACTGGCTGAGAAGTTAATTCTGCTTTCTGAGGTGTGTCCTCATTTGTAAAACAATAATAAGACTACTTTGCAGGGCTATTTTGAGGATTAGAAATAACATGGGTAAAGCACCTAGCACAAAAGCCAGTACATAGCAGATACCCAAAACATCATAGCTATCATACATGCATATTTTCAACACCCTGGTAATACAAAATCTTCAAGTCTAAGCTTCTCTGCCTAACACCTAAGATGTAATCAGTCTTCATTTTTCACTATTTCCCATTATAGTGAAGCTTTTCTTCCTTTTATCACTGCCATACACACTAAGCTTTTTTTGGGACAGTGAACGACGATAACATTATCTCATCATTTATGCAGTGTTCTGTAGTTTACAGAGGGATTTTCCCTACATTATCTCATTTGATCTTAATCTGATCCAGTGACGTAGATTTTATAATCTCTACTTTGCACGTGAGGAAACTGAGGGCCACAAAGTTTAAGTAACCTGCCAAAGTCACGTAGTAACGGAGTTGGGCCTCAATTTCAAAACTTGTGATTTTAAGCCCTAGATGGTTTCCATAGTGTTTCTCTACACTGGCTGCTATTTGAATCACTTGGAAGCTGTAAAAAAAAATATCAAGGTCAAGACTGTTAAATTAATTTTAAAAGGCCAATTAAATCAGAATGGCATTGGCCTGAGCACTGGAATTTTTTTTTTTTTTTTTTAACTCCCCAGGTGATTCTTACACAGAACTAGATCCTGCTACTGCTTTTGCTATTTCCCTCACCTGCAAAGTCTTCTGTTCTCTTTTGTAGCTTAAAGATTCACCAGTATTCAAGTTCCAGTGAAAGTTTTGACTCTACTATATGCAACTTTCCTCATCCAAGTTAGGTCATTCTTTTCTGCCTTCTGGATCTCTTTTTGTGTTTATTAAAATTCTGCATAATTAGCACCTTATCTTAGAGAATGTAATTCCTGCAATGAATGTCTTATCAATTCCTGTGGTCCCAGAACTTGCGCCTAAGGCCATTCTTTCCAGGACTGACTGGTCTGAAGAAAAAATGAGAAAAAAAAGAACACGATAGTAGATGCAAGCTGATTTTGTTTTTAAAGGATTGAACTTTAAAATATGTTTTTTTTGTGTGTGTGTGTTAAATGCCCTTTTTTGTGAAATAATTGTAATGGGTATTTAATGTCCTCATTTAGAAATATAAAAATTTGACCATCCTTTAATGCCATCTATATTTTTAAAAAGTAATACCTTGACAAAAAAAAACAGCATCCTTCAACATTTTCTTATTGAAAGTATATATGCAACAAAGCCAAGCTTTAAATACTCCCTGATTTCTTCCATCTTATTTAAAGAAAACAAGATTCTGCCTTTGGTTTCCCAGTGCTTTGGTCTGCTCTGAGTAAGAATGAGTCTTCTCAAAGCAGCTAGCATCTACTCACAAGGATTTCTTTTTAAACTTGTTATTAATGCTATTTCTGAGAGAGCAGGTTGTATTCTTCAGATTGTACAGGGGGGAAAGATACATTGTATTATGGCAAGGAGACACCATTTAAGTATTCCTTTATGGCAGCATTCCTAGTGGACTATGGTAATTGCCCATCTGTGGGCTTTAGTTAACAGGTACTTCTTTCTTCCTCTCAGCACAAACGTTAACAGGAAGAATTGAGGTTTGGGTGAGTACCTGAGGATGTTGAATAATTTGAAAAGCTTTTTTAAAACTTTGAAGTTTTTGAGTTTATTATTTTGCCAGGAATGCAAATTGAAATTCTATCTGCTTTTGCTTCTGGCTGTCACTTCTACCCTTGCTCCAATGATGGGGCCAACGCAAATGTCGCTTACATTGTTTCCAGGCTGGCATTCCCACCTGGTGCTCCTTAACTGGCTTGTCTTCTTCCTTCCCTGATGAAACCCACATGGAACAAAATAATCGACTTTCCAATTCTGCTGACCCAAATCTAGCCCATGTACTCATTTCCCCCCTCACCCCCCCATGCATGCTCTATCCAGGTGGCAGAAGAAATCAGTTCATTTTTCTTGCTTCCTTTATTTCCTCAATCCAACCCTCAAAAAAAAAATTTGCTTTTGGTAAATCCAGTATTAAAATGTCCAAATTATAGCTGCTGAAGTATCTTGTGCCAAGCAGCAGAATAAAAATCAAATGGGCTCTGAATGCTTCCAGAAGGAGCCCCAGCTGTAATAACTATTACTTCTCTTGTGGCTTTTGGTAACTTCAACTAGGGACGCTGTGCCATCACCGTTCACGGTGCAGGCTTCTTCCTGGGGCTTCATTAACCCAGTGGGGCCAGCCACGTAGGGAGAGGGAGTTGATTTTACTCCCAACGTCCCAAAGAATTTTCACGTTGTTTCAGCTCAACATAGAAAATTCATATATTGATACTAATGTTCTCCTTTTAATTTTGACCTATGGTACCTAGGAGATGTGGACTTATTATGAAGGCTTGAACAAATAGAATCAAGTGCACAGATTGTATTAAATGATCTATTTCTGTTTTGCTTTATCTTGAAATAATGCACAGCTAACACCTGGGGGTATACACCCACAGAGATTGTGAGGAAATTAACGGTGAAATGCTCAGGTGCATTTCAGAATGTCCTCTCCCCTCTCGTGAGAACAAAAAAGATTTCTAAAAATTACTTTGTTCACCCGCTCACCCTGTTCTCCCTGGAGTAGCCTCCTGTTCAGCAATGGCATCAGACAGGACTAGGCTGACCATGTTGTGTTTTGTCTACAGTGAAAGTGGCCAGAATTAGTGCGAGATACAAGTCCTGCCACACTTGCGGTTCCTGAACAGGCAGCACCAATGTTGCCCTTGTTATTCACAACAAATTTGGTTTCTCCTGTTTCATTCTTCTCTTGCCACATCTCCTTTCCCCAAGGTGGTGCTAGCTAGGCCCTATGTTGCTCCACTGCTAATTACCATTTACTTCATATGTCATGACTAGCCTGTAACCAAGGCAACCAGGAGTGCTTGTGCAGTCAGCCCAACCTTTCCTCCATCCAGTCAGACTGCACACTTCATTCGCTCTTGTGGTAGCAAAAACGACACACCCGGTCATCTCCTGCTTCCTGTTTTGTTGGCTTCCCCACAAGGTCTTGGGGACCGTACATTTTTCTCTAGATTTATCAACTAACTTATTTATTTCTTCTTATTTCCTTCTCATCACTATGGTTCACTCAATGTATTTCAAAATCAGCAGAAAAATGAAAAAGCACACACAGATGCACACACAAACACACACCTGTTCTTGGGTCACTGCCAATGAATATGTGAGCTCTGTGGAAAAAAAAATATCCTGATGAATGCTTATGCTCGGGGCATTTTCTCTGCAGGTAATGAGAGACTGCCAAAGCCATGAGATGACATTTGCAGTAATGGGATATGATGCCTGGAAACACGTGGAGCAATTAGGTTGCTATCTGTGGACCTCCTCTCCTTTTTATCTGTACTCTCACCGTCTTGGTGACTTCATTCGTTCCCCATATTCAAAATTACTTATGTAATGAAGCTAGGATGGTGAGACTTACTTTGGACACATCGTCAGGAAAGATGAATCACTATAAAAGGACATCATGTTTGATAAAGGTCCAGCTAAAACAGGAGAAACTCTCAGTGAGTTTGATTGACACAACAGTAGACCCAAACATAACAACGATCATGAAGATGGCACAGGATCAGGCCACATATTGTCCTGTTAGAGATAAGGTTGCCACGAGTCAGACTTCATTCAACAGCAATTAATAACAACAACAACATATGATGAACGTTCTCAAATTTGTATATGTAGCCTGGAATTCCAGACTCATATACTCAGCTGCCCACTTGACCTCTCTACTTGGATATCTGTTAGGAATCCCAGTATGAACATATCCTAAGAAACTGAGCTCCCAATCTCACTGCCAAATTTGTTCTACCCTCAGCTGTTCTCGAGTCAGTAAGTGGTGACCCTTTCTTCCAGTTTCTATTGCCAAAACCTTTGGTTCATCCTTGATGCCTATCTTTCTCTCATCACCATGCACTCAACTGGTCAGCAAATCCTGTGGGCTATACTTTCGAAATACATGCAGTATTCAAACACTTCTTTAATCTCACCTGCTACTACCTGGTCCAAGCCACCATCATCTCTTGCCTGGATTATTTCAATTGCCTCCTACCTTTCTACCCTCGCCACTCAACATATCAAACAGTGGGGCCTCTTAAAACTGAAGTTAAAACCTGCTCAAGGTCTTCCAGTAGCTTCCCACCTCACTCATAGTGAAAGACAAAGCCCTTACAGGGTTGACGAAAATCTAGCTGGTCAGACTGGCCCACTCTCTGACTTCACCTTTTCTACCCTCTTGACCTCATTCAATCCATCCCAGCCATGTCATGCTCCTCTTTGAAGCCTTCAAACTTGCTATTTCCTCTCTGTCAAGTTCTGTCCCCAGATATTCATATGGCTGTCTCCCTCATCTCCTTTTGGACTTTATTCAAAAAGGAGAGGAAACTTAATCTAATAAAGGAGAAAGGAATAAAACATTGACTAAAAGCTTAATAATAAAAAAATCAGTCAGCTCTATTATTGTCTATGAAGGTATTGGTAATAGGCAAAAACCAAATAAAAGATACCTGGAAGAACAATAATGGAAGTTAAATTTAGGAAAGTGAATGAAAATAAAATGCAGGCCATTTCCTCTACTGAGACTTTACCCCCAAGGCCAAAGTGGCATAACCTCAGAGGTTCTCTTCCTGTCCAGATGAACATCAAATTGGAGAACCTTGCCTAGGTAGCCCTCTATAGTTTTGACTAAGTTCAGACTACACAAACATTTTACTATGTTAGAACTGTGGGTGATTCAACAGAAAATCACGATAGCAGAGAAAAGCCAGAAAGTTGTGATTCAAAAGGTTAGACTAAGAATTGGAATATTAAAAAGACTCCAGAGGGTTTAAACTATTTTTTTTTCCAGTGAAATATTTAAAAGAAAAGAAAGCTCTTTTCTAAATGTAAAAGTAGTGACTGTAGAAATATTTATTAGTTCACAGAGTTCTGCTCGCTTGTAAGAAGATTATTCCAGAATGAAATCCAAGTACTTTATTCTCTTCCTACTCATAGATCCTAACTCAGAATATTCTGGAAGTGAAGCAGGCCAGAAGAATACCACTTTTATCCAAATATTTATCTTTATAGAGCCTCCTTACCCAGGATCATTAAAATATGCTTTATAATTTTTTTTTTGAAACCAGACAGACATAACTATATGCATATGTACTCTCAAGGTCTTACTTATTCAATTGTGTCCATTAATTTATTTTTGTAAAGGGCCAGTGGAGAAGGAACAATTAAATATCAAAGCTGAGAAACAGCTATTTTGGGTACTGTAAGCAAATTTTTCGTTATACGGTGAACACTGGGATTTGCCTGTGGAAAAGGTCATTTGAACAAGTGCTTTTAGTTATATAGATAACACAAGTACCCACCTATTTGTCTTGGAGACCCCACTTAGACTAGGTAATAACTGTTCTCTTTATCAATAAAAACTAGATGTATGATTGCATTTTACAGATTAAGAAAAAAAAATACTGTGTTCTTGTGAGGTGAGTGTGTGTGTGTGTGTGTGTTATGTCCAAGGACAACGTTGTTATTGTTAGGTGCCATTGAATTGTTTCCAACTTACAGTGACCCTACGTATAATAGAATGAAACACTGCCCAGTCCTGCACCATCCCCACAATTGTTGTTATGCTTGAGACTGTTGTTGCAGTCCCTGTGTCAGTTTATCTCGTTGAGGGTCTTTCTCTTTTTCATGGACCCTCCACTTTACCCAGAGTGATGTCCTTCTCCAGGGACAAGTCCCGCCTGATAACACATCCAAAGTATGTGAGATGAAATTTCACCATCCTTGCTTCTAAGGAACATTCTGGCTGTACTTTCTCCAAGACAGATTTATTCCTTCTTCTGGCAGTCCATGGTATATTCAATATTCTTTGCCAAAACCATAATTTGAAGGCATCATTAATCCTCATCAATAATGCTTCAAGTTTTCAAATAGCAAGCTTGTGTCATCTCCATATCACAAGTTGTTAATGAATCTTCCTCCAACCCTGATGCCGCATTCTTCTTTATATAGTCCTGCTTCTCAGATTTACTCAGCATACAGACTGAATAAGTATGGTGAAAGGATACAATGTTGACCCACCCCTTTCCTGATTTTAAAACCACGCAATATCCCCTTCTTCTGTTTGAAACAACTGCCTCTTTGTCTAAGTACAGGTTCCGCAAGAGCACAATTAAGTGTTTTGGAATTCCCATTCTTCACAATGTTATCCATAATTTGTTATGATCCACAAAGTCAAATGCCTTTGCATAATCAATGAAAATAACCCACAGGAAATTGGAAGCTGAGCCCTGGTGATGCAGGAAAACTGAGGTGGCATATCTTTACCTCATGCTGATGGCTGGGTCATAAAACAGATCAAACAGTATTTGCCAAAGCCCACTCTCAGCTAGTCTGCTAAAATCTCAAGTAATAAAATTCTGATTGTAATAACCGATTTTATTTATATAATCTGATGTTGGTTTTGATGTTGGGAAACAGGTTGTCAAGTGTTTCACTTGCCTTATTCCTTGCCTTGGGGGGCCAGACCACACCCTACAAACACAAGTGGGACTTTCCCCTAAAGGAAATCTATGCCACCTCTGCCAATCATCTAAGGAGAGAAAATGGGGTGGATTTTAGCTCAAAGAAGGGAATGACTTTCTCCTCTTTGCAATTGTGAGCAGTTAAGCCTGAATTCTAGGAACTTCTAATCAAAGGCATCCTTGCTGAGAGGAGGTAGGTTTAGCTCTGGAACATGGTGGCAGACCCACATCAAGTAAAGAACACTGTGGATGGGGCATTTGTAAGGGCTCCAGAAAGAGTGAAATGAGGCATTAGTGATAGATTTTCATCTTCCTTGCTGGAGACCCAGGTTTGGTTCCTGGCCAATGCACCTCATTCACAGCCACCACCTATCTATCCATGGAGGTTTGCATGCTGCTTTGATGCTTAACAGGTTTCAGCAGAGCTTCCAGACTAAGACAGGCTAGGAAGAAAGGCCTGACAATCTACTTCCAAAAATCAGCCAATGAAAACCCTGTGGATCACAATGGTCCAACCCACAACCAATCACGGGCAAGGCACAGGACAAGGCAGCATTTCATCCCGTTGTGCATAGGTCTCCATGAGCTGGAGGCCAACTTGACAGCAGCTAATAACAACAACAGAGTGATGTAGTGATGTCTATACCCAGTTCTAAGCATTCTTTTCTGTATTGTAATTCTCTTCTCAGGTGACAACTAGAGTGTTGTCGATTTCCAAGTGTTCCTTGGAAATTCCCGGGAATTACTTATAAAAAGGAGTCCATTAGAAAAATCAGCTTCCAAAAGTTCACCAGATGGGAACTCAGAATATTGGTATTACAGAAGGATTCCTTCTGAAGGCCGGAGACCACATGGAAATCTGGGGCACTCCTGATTATGGAAGGTTGCAAAGTTGGAGTTTTGAAGTTCTACATCCTCCATTTCTTAGAAGAGGGATAGTGCCCAATAACAAGTATTATCTCTGATACTGAGCACCACCCTAGGGACCAGGATGGGTACAGTCTCTAGTCTCAGTGATTAAATGTAAAGTCAAGAGTCACTTTGCACCAAGTTTAGGGAGGCAATTTAAGTGTGTAATCCAAATTACAAGTCACAATGTTGTTGTTAGGTGCCATCAAGTTGATTCTGATTCATAATGATCCCATATGACAGAGTAGAATGGCCCCATAGGGTTTTCTAGTCTGTAATCTTTATAGGAGCAGATCGACAGGTCTCTGTCCCACAGAGCTGCTAGGTGGGTTTAACTGCCAACCTTTGGGTTAGCAGCCAGTGCTTAACCATTGCACCACCAGGGTTCCTGGAAGTCACAACAGCATTGTTTAAACAGTAACAAAACAATATTTCTCTGGTTCTGCCCTCACTGGTACTTATGCAAATGCCAGCCTGCCCCATCACTTCTGATGGCTTCTACAGACTCCCTTAAGGAATGCATCATGCTCACAGTACATAGTTTGTACTCTCAGCCATCCTTTAAGTTCTGTCGTCTCTCTCTGCTCCTGTTCAAACTACTGAAGTAAGGTCTCTTTCTTCTGCCAGGTCTCCTTGTGCTGTGGTTGCCCTAATGCTCACCTCCCTGATGCTTCTTGTCTCCCATCCAAATGCAAACTTGTCTGTCCCATGTTCCAAAGCCCTCCTCAAGTCAAGAAGGCTTCTTCCATTCTCCCTGGTGCTATACTCTACAACACACCATTGCCTTCTGCTCTGCTGGTCTAACTGAGTTGTTATTAACGTTTCAGTTATCTTTCTAACTTCCGTTTTATTGAAGTAGTCTCTTCCCAGAAAAAAATCAATGACTTTTCAAGGGGTGATCCAGAGGGTATACTGAGAGGCAGACACTGTACTGTACTCAGAATTACCTCTGCTCTTTGACTCTGACTAATTTTTCTTGGCTTGAATTTGTGAACCCCACTCCCTCTTCCAGTTGGATGAGTTCTTTCCTTTTAAGTGCCTTGGGAATCAGCCCTCCAGGCCCTCCAGACGTGACCAGACCACAAGCAACCTCAGGTTATAACAGTCCACAGGGTGAGAGTACTATTGGTTGGGGGCAATCATGTAACATAGTCACCATATTTTGACTACACATCTCACTGTCTGACTTAACATTTCATTGCATATTTCATGCAGCTTTTTCTATCCTAACTCACTTCTGAAAATCCTCTTTGTCCGTTCCATGATTCCATACTATTTTTATGGTTTTTTTTTTTTTTTTCCATTATAGTCTTAACAAACATTAAAAGATGCTAATTTTGCAGAATGTTTTCCAGGAACACAGCTACCATTCCCCTCCTTACTTCCACCCTCTCTCTCCCAATCTACATTTCTGACTCAAGTTCATCCGAATTTGACAAGGCAAACAGCTTGGCTCAAGCTTGAAATCCTGCCATAGGAAACATGAAAACTTTTCCCTGATGTGGCTTTCTGTATTACATTGGAAGATCCACTAAGGGAAGGTGGTAGGGTGGCACATGTACCTTTAACCCCCTGGGTCTAGACTTCCAGATAAGTATACCACCCTGGATGGGGTCTGGAGTCAAAGTCTTGGGCAAGGCAAAATCTTCAAACCTTGAATTTACTGAGGGATCGGATGAGCTACACGAGGTTATGGGAGGCACAGGAGCCTGAAGAATGTTGACAGGGTTTAACAATTTCCTGATTGAAAATAAACTGAGCATTACACTGTTTAGAAGCTGTCCCTATATTGCATTTTGTAAGTGGAAATCCCTACATTTATGATGCCCAGATAATTTATCTTAAATAAAGTTGTTTGTTTTACTGGCAGGAATATTCACTAAAGCCAAACCAAACCCATTGCCACTGAGTCAATTCCAACTCATAGTGACCCTACAGGACAGAGTAGCACTGCCCTCTGGGGTTTCCAAGGGGAGCTGCTGGTGGATTTGAACTGCTAACCTTTTGGTTAGCAGCTAAGGTCTTAGCCACTAAGCCACGGGGCTCTGAAATATTCACTAGATCCAGGGAAATCCAGAGAAGAAACTGTTAAAATAATTTCAAAGACATTTTTACTGGACTTTGGAACAGAATTATCTGACGGTGGTAGCAGTTGTAAGTGTTTACCAATGAGACCAGAAGCGAAGGGCTTCATTCCCTATGAAGTTCCAGCAAAACCATAGCCAAGCCATGTTCTTGGGTTCTAACTAGAAGAGTAACACATGATCACAGGAAAACACTTTGAAAATACCTAAAAATATAATGAAAAACAAATATAGCTTGCAATTCCAAATTATACTGGATAATTATACTTAATATTTTGATGTATTTTCTTCCAGCATTTTGCGTACTCTTACTGATACCCATTTGTTTTTCACATTTTAACATCCCTGAACCAGATGCATCTTATAATTGAGGGCTTGTTAAAGTAATAATTGGCAGTGTTTTTCTTAAAGGTAGGTACATGAAATAATGGTGCATTTTACTATCGATAATCACAGATTAGAGGTGCATCTCCAACTGGATGAAATACAGACTCTATATGCATGCACTTGTGAAGCTCTAACTATATTTAAGGAGATTTTTCATGGTTCTCTCTTATTACCATTTTGTATTCAAAGGAAAACACTCTCGCAATCAAAACTAATCAAAATTTTTATTCCATCTTCTCAAAAGAGATTAACTTGTTACCCCACCTAACTTCTTAAAATCCTTTCTCCCTTCCATGCTTGCAAACCATTTTTATCAACTCCTTTCCATTCCCCTTGTTTTTCGGTCTTTCTTTTTCACTTCTTTCTTTGATCTTTCTTATCTCTCTTGAATTTTTTACCCCTGAGAATAAAACTGGCCATTTCTGACGCAGTTTCTTTCTGCATTACAAAGACACAGAAACTTGGCACTTAATGACAGAATTTTTTTTTTTTTTTAGATACTTGATTAGAAAGAGACAGAGAGAGAGGAAATGGAGAAATTTCAAAATTTCTTCAGTAGGCAAGGGGAAATTGTAAACATATTATTATCCCTATTATAAAACACACACACAGATAAAGAGACCAGTCGCCACTGAGTCAGCTCTGACTCATGGCAACTCCATATGTGCAGAGTAGAACTGTGCTCCACAGGGTTTTCAATGGATGATTTTTTGGAAGTAGGCCATCAAGCCTTTCTTCGAAGGTGCCTCTGGGCAAACTTGAACCTCCAACCTCTCCGTTACTTGCCAATGGTTTGCACCATCCAGGGATTCAGATACAGAAAAACAAGTGTAATAATAGCCTTCTCCTAGATACAAAATAAAGAAATATTTAACTTGATGAAGCTCATCACTTTGAAGTTGTAAAAACAAACAAAAACCTTAGTTTGTACATGTTGTTGTGGTATGTCATTTAGTCAATTCCAACTCTTAGCAACCTAAGGTGACAGAACAGAACTGCCTCATAGGGTTTCCTAGGTTGTAACCTAGGGGAGCAGATCGCCAGGTCTCATTTCCAGAGAAGCAGCTGGTGGATTTGAGCCACCAACCTTTCAGTTAGCAGCTGAGCACTTAACCATTGTTCTACCAGGACTCCTTAGTTTTCATTTCCCTTAATTCTTGCTCTTGCATGCAGCTTGTGATAATGAAATATAAATTATTAAATATGCATTCTTTTCTTAATATGTAATCCTACTATATAAAAACCACATGAGAGTATGTTATATCCTTGCTTTTCTCTTATCCACACCTGAACAGAACCTACCCATCGCTTCCTTGATCTGTGATAGATGCCACTTTAACAGACACAGGGTTATGAAGGAGTTAATCACCTTTCATTTGCCTTGACTTGTACCTCTTATCTTTTTATAAATGCTCTCTCAGAGGACCATCTTTTGATACAAAATGAGAGATGAGGTTCCAAATGCCCATAACTGCTAACACAGAGACTCCTATTCGCATCAAGGTACAAGTGCCTGGTATTAGCTCATACCAAAGGACAGGTCTTGATGAAGACAGGAGCACCTTGGAGAAAGAAAAATAGGGTAGAAAGGGACAACTAAGAGGAACAAAACAGCCAAACCTACTACTTTATAGTTTGGACGCTGGCCAACGCTGGATCTAGATTTTGTCTGTAAAATGTGACTGGTTACCATACCAGGACTTTACCCTTTAAAGATGGAAATTACAAGGGTTTCAACTGTTTATACACAAGGCTCCATTTTATAGTCAGCAGAAAGCAGGGAAATCTTCCCCCACATCTGTTCCTCAAATTATAATTATTGTACAGAAAAATCTCCACATGTGTTCCTTCCCATCTCATTCTTTCACCTCTGTTTTCTTCAGATATCTTATTTAGGAAAAAAATTAAGAGCAAGAATGAGAAACAGAGAGAGAGAGAGAAGCTTAATGTAGATTTAAAAAAAAAAAAAAAAAACAGCCAAATCAAAGCCCAAACAAAAATCAAGCAAAAAAGGAGTCAGCAGGGTGTAGCGTAAATGCTCCATACACAACAGCGAGTCAGTAATAATAAACTTTAGACATTCTTTAACGTCAAACAACATTCTCCCCAGGGCTCTTTATCCTGCTGAGCTCTAAGAGGTTGGCACAGAGCCTCTGGTGACACTGTCTTTCAGGCTAAAAGCAGGAAGGCAAGACAAAGAAGGAAGTAAATACCAAACGCAATGTTTGTGCTAAATGCATTTCACTGACAAAGCCGGGGGTATTCTGTAATCACTGTGGCTGGGAAGCAGCTTTTCTTGTAATATGGTTGGATGTATCTGCAATAGCTACCAAAATTTATTAGGATTTCATTATCTGTGAGGTTGTATGTAAGAAAAGAAAATAGGGCATTGTCCTTTCAAAGAGATCATTAGCGTAAATCTCCCTTTCCTAACTGATGTTTGGAAGAGCCAAGAAATGCACCTGAAACAGGGCCTTAATCAAAGACACAAGGTAAAGATTAGTCCAAAGGACTAATGGACCACAACTACCACAGCCTCCCCCAGACAGTTCAGCACAACTAGATGGTGCCCAGCTACCACCACCAACTGCTCTGACAGTGATCACAATAGAGGGTCCCTGACAGAGGTGGAGAAAAATATAAAACAAAATTGTAACTCACAAAGAAAAAAAAAAAAAGACCAGACTTACTGGTCTGACACACTGGAGAAACCCCAAGGGCATGGCCCCTGGATACCCTTTTAACTCAGTACTGAAGTCACTCCTGAGGTACACCCTTCAGCCAAAGATTAGACAGGCCCAATAATACCAATAGCTCAACAACTTATTCGAGACTAAATAGACACACCAGCCCAGAGGCAGGGACAAGAAGGCAGGAGCGGTCAGGAAAGCTGGACAAATGGAAATGGGGAAACCAAGGTCAAGAAAAGGAGGGTGTTGACACATCATGGAGTTTGGCAGCCAATGTTACAAAACAATATGCGTATTGTTTACTTAGAAATTAATTTGCTCTGTAAACCTTCATCTAAAGCACAATTTTAAAAAAAAAGCAAGTGTCAATTACTGGCTGGCGTGGATATGCAGTTAGAATTAAACAAATCTTAGATAAGTTTTTTTAAAAAGCCTCCTTATTAAGCCTCAACAGACCTACAGATTTCAGTCAGCTCCCCATCAGAGAAAAGGATAAGGGGCCTTCTGTGAGAGCTCATTGCCAGTATGACAAATCTGAGCAAAATTTTTAAGTAAACTTTAACAAACTTGAATAAGAGAATGAAATAATAAATCAACAAAAAGTAAAAATGGGGAAATTACACAACCCATAATCTTCATCAAATAGGCATAAACATTGTAAACTTTTTGTGGAGAGATTCATTCATTCATCTAACCACTCACCTATATTATTGCTATGGAGTATTGTGCCATATTTAACAGTAAACTTCTTCTCATTTATGACTCGCCGTCTGACCTGAAGACTCACCTCATTCTTTGCTTGTTGCGCCAAAATTGTCTCTTTTTTGCTGCCACTGCTAATAAGCCCATTCCTCTTGTCTTCACTTCCCTCCATCCCTTCTCCAGCTACTCATATTCACTGAGTATTTATTTATTTATTTAGCACATACTGCTGGTCTAAGCCAGGCACTCTTGCCTCCAAAAAGCCAGACTTTTGCCATGTTGATAATCTGAACCCCTGGAATTAAAGACACAAAACATTCCTATAGAAGAGCTGCCTTCCCTCCCATCATCCAACTGTCTGCCTGTGTGTTAGCAACAGATTCTTAAATAAACATGGCTGCCTGTTTTATCTGACCGACTCCTGAGAACCTCTAAGTAAGTTCCACACCTAAGGGCTCACCTTGTCCTTTAAATAAAACTAAGAACTAAACTCGTTGTGGTAGAATAAATTCTGACTCGTAGTGACCCTAAAGGGCAGAGTAGAAGTGCCCCACAGGGTTTCCAAGGAGCAGCTGGTGGATTCAAACTGCTGACCTTTTGGTTAGCAACCGCAACCTTAGCTCTTAACCACTGCAAAATACGCCCCTTGAATTCCCTATTCATCTTTTTACAGCTATACTTGTAACCATGTCACCGCTAGACCTAAATTGGAATAATCCAATTAAAAATTTTCATGCAGGGCGGAGCCAAGATGGCGGAATAGACAGACGCTTCCGTCGAGCCCTCTTTACAATGAAGACCTGAAAAACAAGTGAAACGAGTATATTTGTGACAAGCTGGGAGCCCTGAGCATCAAAGGCAAGCTTAGACAATGAACTGAGGGGCAGGGGAAGGAAGAGACCGGTCAGAAGCAGAGAGGAGTTGCCGGACCTGAATCTTGGGGAGCCTCAGGCACCATTCCCTGAGTAGCGGCAGCGGGCTGGTCCTGGCATTCAGGCGCACTTCCCTCAGGGAGAAGCAGCCAGCCACACAGCCCACTCACACCTCCAAAACCTGAGGAGAAGGGCGCTCTCTGCAAAAGCTAAGTACTTGCATATATTTTACCTCATCCCTCCCCACCCCCAAGCTGGCTTTAGCGGCTGAATCCCTAGGCCTGAGATAGACTCTGGTGAGCACCTGGAGCCATCCTCCTGGCCTTGGGGAAGGAAAAAATTTGCAACTGGGGGGAAAAGATAATTTGCTAGCTCCATTAACTGGGGGAGCTCAGGACAGAAGCGGCTCCTGTCCAGGCATAAACCGTCTGTGGACCTTGAGCACCTTTCCCTTCTGCATGGACCTGTGTGGGCCTATTTCAGGAGAATAGGTCCTTGTTGGCAAACTTCAACCATTTCAGCTGTGCGGTAGAGAGATGGGTATTTGACATTTGACATTGCTTTGCCTATTAAACAAGGCCCTCACCCACACAAAACAGGGACCTGAGAACTGGTGGCTCCACTTGGGTCGCCAAGCCACCCGCGACAGGGGCCCAGGAATAACTGGTACCTCCCAGTACTTAAAACAAAAAGTTTGGGTACCCATGGTCCCTCTGCAGAGCCCACCCACCAGCACGCTCTAGGGAACAGAGATGCGTTTTCCTCAGAGACACTTGGGGGTCGGTTCTTAGCCCCCTGCCTTGTTCAGAGTGTGACCCCCTGCTGCAATCAGATACTGGTATATACGCCAATCACCCCTGCCTCTCTAAGGCTGTAGGACAGAGCCCATACCACACACTTGATATCAGCTACCTGGAAACCTGAGCTGAATTCATACAAGAAAATTGAATGGACTCCTAGACTGATATACCTGATAACAGCTCTAGCCAGCTAGGGACAGGGCTCCAGAGCTCCAAAGGCGAAAATAATCAAGCTAGCTCACTCAAGCAACCCATAGGGGTATACCAAAACAAAACAAAGCAAACAGCTACGACACAGTAAGCAAGCATAAACTAATACAATAACTTATAGATGGCTCGGACACAACAGTCAATATCAAGTCACATAAAGAAACAGGCCATGATCAACTCAACAGGCTCTCAAAACAAAGAATCCAGGGATCTTTTAGATAAAAGTGTATTCCCGGAATTACCAGACGCAGAATACAAAAGTTTAATATACAGAACCTTCAAGACATCAAGAAGGAAATGAGGCAATATGCAGAACAAGCCAAGGAACACACAGATAAAGTAACTGAAGAACTCAGAAAGATTATTCAGGAACATAATGAAAAGTTTAATAAGCTGGAAAAATCCATAGACAGACAGCAATCAGATATTCAGAAGATTAACAATAAAATTACAGAATTAGATAACTCAATAGAAAGTCAGAGGAGCAGAATTGAGCAAGTAGAAGCTAGAATTTCTGAACTCGAAGATAAATCACTTGGCACTAATGTATTTGAAGAAAAATCAGATAAAATAATTAAAAAAAATGAAGAAACCTTAAGAATCATGTGGGACTCTATCAAGAGAAATAACCTACAAGTGATTGGAGTACCAGAACAGGAAGGAATAACAGAAAATACAGAGAAAATTGTTGAGGCTTTGTTGGCAGAAAACTTCCCTGATATTGTGAAAGATGAGAAGATACCTATCCAAGAAGCTCATCAAACTCCACTTAAGGTAGATCTTAAAAGAAAGTCACCAAGACGTATTACAATGAAGCTTGCCAAAACCAAAGATAAAGAGACAATTATAAGAGCAGCGAGGGATAAAAGAAAAGTCACCTACAAGGGAGAGCCAATAAGAATAAGCTCGGGCTACTAGGCAGAAACCATGCAGGCAAGAAGGCAATGGGATGACATATTTAAAAAGTTGAAGGAAAAAAACTGCCTGCCAAGAATCATATATCTATCAAAACTGTCTCTTAAATATGAAGGTGAAATTAAGACATTTCCAGATTAACACAAGTTGAGGGAATTTGTAAAAACCAAACCAAAACTAAAAGAAATACTAAAGGGAGTTCTTTGGTTAGAAAATCAATAATATCAGGTATCGACCCAAGACTGGAACACTGGGCAGAGCAACCAGGAATCAATCCAGACAGGGAAATCCAAAAAACAAACAAAAAAAAAACAAAGCAAGATTAAAAAAAAAAATAAGCCCAACACAGGGTAATGGCAATGTTATTATATAAAAGAAGACAACATTAAAATAATAAAGAGGGACAAAGAAATGTAATCATACACCTTCCATATGGAGAGGAAGATATGGAGATACAAAGAAATAAAAGTTATAAATTTAGAAAAATGAGGGTAAATAATAAGGTAACCACAAAGGAGACAAACTATCCTACTCATCAAAATAAAATACAAGGGAAAAATACAGACTCAGCAGAAACAAAATCAACAACAACAAATATGAGGAAAGGACAATATACAAAGAAAATCTACTAAGCACATAAAATCAAGTGGGAAAAATAAGCTGTCAACACACAAAAAAAGACATCAAAATGATAGCACTAAATTCATACCTATCCATAATTACTCTGAACGTAAATGGACGAAATGCACCAATAAAGAGACAGAGAGTGGCAGAATGGATTAAAAAACAACATCCGTCTATATGCTGCTTACAAGAGACACACCTTAGACTTAGAGACACAAACAAACTAAAACTCAAAGGATGGAAAAAAATATATCAAGCAAACAACAATCAAAAAAGAGCAGGAGTAGCAATATTAATTTCTGACAAAATAGACTTTAAAGTTAAATCCATCAGAAAGGTTAAGGAAGGACACGATATAATGATTAAAGGGACAATACACCAAAAAGATATAACCATATTAAATATTTATGCACCCAATGACAGGGCTGCAAGATACATAAAACAAACTCTATCAGCATTGAAAAGTGAGATATACAGCTCCACAATAATAGTAGGAGACTTCAACACACCACTTTCGGTGAAGGACAGGACATCCAGAAAGCAGCTCAATAAAGACATGGAAGATCTAAATGCCACAGTCAACCAACTTGACCTCGTAGACATATACAGAACACTCCACCCAACAGCAACCAAATACTTTCTTTTCTAGTGCACATGGAACATTCTCCAGAATAGACCACATATTATGTCATAAAGCGAGCCTTAGCAGAATCCAAAACATTGAAATATTACAAAGCATCTTCTCTGACTAAAAGGCCATAAAAGTGGAAATCAATAACAGGAAAAACAGGGAAAAGATATCAAACACTTGGAAACTGAACAATACCCTGCTTAAAAAAGACTGGATTATAGAAGACATTAAGGATGGAATAAAGAAATTCATAGAATCCAATGAGAATGAAAACACTTCCTATCACAACCTCTGGGACACAGCAAAAGCAGTGCTCGGTGGCCAATTTATATCAATAAATGCACACATTCAAAAAGAAGAAAGGGCCAAAATCAAAGAACTATCCCTACAACTTGAACAAATAGAAAGAGAGCAACAAAACAAACCCACAGGCACCAGAAGAAAACCAATAATAAAAATCAGAGCAGAACTAAATGAAATAGAAAACAGAAAAGCAATTGAAAGAATTAGCAAGACCAAAAGCTGGTTTTTTGAAAACTCAACAAAATAGATAAACCATTGGCCAAACAGACAAAAGAAAAACAGAAGAGGAAGCAAATAGCCTGAATAAGAAATGAGATGGGCGATATTACAACAGACCCAACTGAAATTAAAAGAATCATATCAGATTACTACAAAAAACTATACTCAAATTTGAAAACCTAGAAGAAATGAAGTCTTAGAAACACACTACCTACCTAAACTAACATCAACTGAGGTAGAACAACTAAATAGACCCATAACAAAAGAAGAAATTGAAAAGGTAATCGAAAAGCTCCCAACAAAAAAAAGCCCTGGTCCAGACGGCTTCACTGCAGAGCTCTACCAAACTTTCAGAGAATAGCTAACACTGCTACTACTAAAGGTATTTCAGAGCATAGAAAAGGATGGAATACTACCAAACTCATTCTATGAAGCCACCATATCCCTGATACCAAAACCAGGTAAAGACACCACAAGAAAAGAAAATTATAGATCTATATCCCTCATGAATGTAGATGCAAAAATCTTCAACAAAATTCTAGCCAATAGAATTCAACAACAGATCAAAAAACTAATTCACCATGACCACGTGGGATTCATACCAGGTATGGAGGGATGGTTCAACATTAGAAAAACGATTAATGTAATCCACCACATAAATAAAACAAAAGACAAGAATCACATGATTTTATCAATTGATGCAGGAAAGGCATTTGACAAAGTTCAACACTCATTCATGATAAAATCTCTCAGCAAAATAGGAATAGAAGGAAAATTTCTCAACATAATCAAGGGCATTTATACAAAGCCAATAGCCAACATCACCCTAAATGGACAGAGTCTGAAAACATTCCCACTGAGATGAGGAACCAGACAAGGATGCCCTTTATCACCACCCTTATTCAACATTGTGCTGGAAGTCCTAGCCAGAGCAATTCGGCTAGATAAAGAAATAAAGGGCATCCAGATTGGCAAGCAAGAAGAAGAAGTATCTCTATTTGCAGATGACATGATCTTATACACAAAAAACCCTAAGGAATCCTCCAGAAAACTACTGAAACTAATAGAAGAGTTCAGCAGGGTATCGGGATACAAGATAAATATACAAAAATCAGCTGGATTCCTCTACACCAACAAAAAGAGCACCGAAGAAGAAATCACCAAATCAATGCCATTTACAGTAGCCCCCAAGAAGATAAAATACTTAGGAATAAATCTTACCAGAGATGTAAAAGACTTATACAAAGAAAACCACACAACACTTCTGCAAGAAACCAGAAGAGACTTACATACGTGGAAGAACATACCTTGCTCATGGATAGGAAGACTTAACATTAATAAAAATGTCTATTCTACCAGAAGCAATCTATACATTTAATGCAATTCCGATCCAAATCCCAATGACATTCTTCAATGAGATGGAGAAACAAATCACCAACTTCATATGGAAGGGAAAGAGGCCCCAGATAAATAAGGCATTACTGAAAAAGAAGAACAAAGTGGGAGGCCTTACTTTACCTGATTTTAGAACCTATTATACCGCCACAGTAGTCAAAACAGCCTGGTACTGGTACAACAACAGATACATGGACCAATGGAACAGAATTGAGAATCCAGACATAAATCCATCCACATATGAGCAGTTGATATTTGACAAAGGCCCCAAAACAATTAAATGGGGAAAAGACATTCTTTTGAACAAACGGTGCTGGCATAACTGGATATCCATCTGCAAAAAAAACAAAGCAAGACCCATACCTCACTCCATGCACAAAAACTAACTCAAAATGGATCAAAGACCTAAATATAAAATCTAAAACGATAAAGATCATGGAAGAAAAAATAGGGACAATGTTAGGAGCCCTAATACATGGCATAAACAGTATAGAAAACATTATGAAGAATGTAGAAGAAAAACTAGATAGCTGGGAGCTCCTAAAAATCAAACACTTATGCTCATCCAAAGACTTCACCGAAAGAGTAAAAAGACTACCTACAGACTGGGAAAAAGTTTTTAGCTATGACATTTCTGATCAGCGCCTGATCTCTAAAATCTACATGATACTGCAAAAACTCAATTGCAAAAAGACAACTAACCCAATTAAAAAATGGGCAAAAGATATGAATAGACACTTCACTAAAGAAGACATTCAGGTAGCTAACAGATACATGAGGAAATGTTCACGATCATTAGCCACTAGAGAAATGCAGATCAAAACTACAATGAGATTTCATCTCACTCCAACAAGGCTGGCATTAATCCAAAAAAACACAAAATAATAAATGTTGGAGAGGCTGTGGAGAGACTGGAACACTTATACACTGCTCGTGGGAGTGTCAAATGGTACAACCACTTTGGTAATCAATTTGGTGCTTCCTTAAAAAGCTAGAAATAGAACTACCACACGACCCAGCAATCCCACTCCTTGGAATATATCCTAGAGAAATAAGAGCCTTTAAACGAACAGATACGTGCATACCCATGTTTATTGCAGCACTGTTTACAATAGCAAAAACATGGAAGCAACCAAGGTGCCCATCAACGGATGAATGGATAAATTATGGTATATTCACACAATGGAATACTGCGCATCAATAAAGAACAGTGAGGAATCTGTGAAACATTTCGTGACACGGAGGAACCTGGAAGGCATTATGCTGAGTGAAATTAGTCAGTTGCAAAAGGACAAATATTGTATAAGACCACTATTATAAGAACTTGAGAAATAGTTTAAACTGAGAAGGAAACACTCTTTTGTGGTTATGAGAAGGGGGAGGGAGTCAGGGTGGGTAAGGGGTATTCACTAATTAGATAGTAGATAAGAACTACTTTAGGTGAAGGGAAAGACAGCACACAATACAGGGGAGGTCAGCACAACTGGACTAAACCAAAAGCAAAGAAGTTTCCTGAATAAACTGAATGCTTCGAAGGTCAACGAAGCAGGGGCAGGGGTCTGGGGACCACAGCTTCAGGGGACATCTAAGTCAATTGGCATAATAAAATCTATTAACAAAACATTCTGCATCCCACTTTGAAGAGTGGTGTCTGGGGTCTTAAACGCTAGCAAGCAGCCATCTAAGATGCATCAATTGGTCTCAACCCATCTGGATCAAAGGAGAATGAAGAACACCAAGGACACAAGGCAATTACGAGCCCAAGAGACAGAAAGGGCCAGATGAACCAGCGACTGCATCATCCTGAGACCAGAACTAGATGGTGCCCGGCTACAACCCATGACTGCCCTGACAGGGAACACAACAGAGAACCCCTGAGGGAGCAGGAGAGCAGTGGGATGCAGACCCCAAATTCTCATAAGACCAGACTTAATGGTCTGACTGAGACTGGAAGGACCCCAGTGGTCATGGCCCCCAGACCTTCTGTTGCCCCAGGACAGGAACCATTCCTGAAGCCAACTCTTCAGACATGGATTGGACTGGACAATGGGTTGGAGAGGGATCCTGGTGAGGACTGAGCTTCTTGGATCAGGTGGACACTTGAGACTATGTTGGCATCTCCTGCCTGGACGGTAGATGAGAGGGTGGAGGGGGTTAGAAGCTGGTGAAAAGGACACGAAAAGAGAGAGTGGAGGGAGAGAGCGGGCTGTCTCATTAGGGGGAGAGTAATTGGGAGTGGGTAGCAAGGTGTATATGGGTTTTTGTGTGAAAGACTGACTTGATTTGTAAACTTTCACTTAAAGCACAATAAAAATTATCTAAAAGAAAAAAAAATTTTTTCATGCAGCCCCTCAACATATAAAGTATGACACGAAAGCTTAGACTGGGATATCTCACACAGATTTCAGAAAGTGTGCCATATTGTACTTTATCACTGAAAAAGCCAAGGGCATTTAAAATTTGTTTCACCTTTTGAATTTGGTGGTACTGAGTTAGGGTGAAAAGAGGCCACAGAAATAGAAGTATGGTGAGTCAGGTGTGTTTACTTTTTTTGTGGTCTGCTAACAGCAGAGACTTTATATGCCTGGAAGGCATGTGTGTTCCATTTGCCTGGTTTCTATACAGAAAGATGAAAAAAGAAGAGCTTGTGTGGGCGGCAAGAGTGACCTTATAAAAGTCTGAACTTGAGAGACAACATAGGGAGAGCGTCAGGGTTCAAGCCAGCAGCATGACCTTGGGCAAGTTCTGGAACCTCCCTAAGCCTCCAATTCCTCAGCTATTAAAGTGAGAGAGAATAATAACAGCACTTATGTAATAGCCTCAGAGTGAGCGTTAACACATGGTCAGGACTCAAACAATGTTGGTAATGTTAATGTTACTAGAAGCAAAGGCCAGACAATCCCTTACCTGAAATTCTTTGTGCTTCTCAAAGAGAGTAATACTGTAAGTACTCAAGGTCCCTTTTGATTCTATAGCTCTGATTTTTTAGGGCATTCTTTGTGTAGGAAAAACCATAATAAGCAAACTGGTGACCCTTCACTGAGTCTTAGTGAGTCAGGCAAAGGGCTAGATCCTTCACACAAGTTATTTTTCATTCAAGCAACAACCCTATCGAATATTCATCATTAACCTCATCTTACAAGTGAGAAAATTCAAGCTCAGAAAAGTAAGTAAAGTGCTAGAGGCTGTACTTTCAGGACGTGGTAGAGGTTTAATCTTAACCTAAGTCCTTTGAACTTCAAAGTTTATGCTCTTTCCAATGGGCTGGACTTCTGTATGGAAACAGGAGCTGAGTAACTCATCCTCAGATGGTTTTTCCAGAAGTTGGGGTGTATTTTCTCATTTTGGCCTACACTCATTTGTTGAGTTTCGCCTGTGACCAAAAATAATATTGGGCACACATCTGCAAACTCTTTAACCGGGCTGGGGCTGCTGGCCATCGCCAAGGATCAGGGTTGGCACTCTTCTCAGACCAACCTAACCACAGACACTTGGATGGTGAAAAAAAATAATCATTTTAATACAGTGAGTGGGTTTGGCACAAACGAATATCTTTTTACAACTCCTATAAAAACAAAAGGAACAGGATCTTAAGAATTTTTACCTTTGAATACAGAAAGGGGAGATATTTGAGCTTCCACTTAAGACTGTTTCTACCGCCTGTGAAGCCGCTGCTTACTAGGCACTAGAAGCTGGGGGAGATAATCAAGGGCATGGGTAACAATTACAGTGGAAAATATCTTTTAAAAATTCTCGACCAATTATAATCAGTAATTAGAGTCTCCTCCCTTCCTTGGTTGTTGTCAGTTGCCATCAAATCAGCCCTCAAATCACGGCAACCCCATGCACAACTGAATGAAATGCTACCCAGCCCTGTGCCATCCCCGTGATCAGTTGGGGATCAAACCATTGAGATCCATAGGGTTTTCGCTGGCTGGTTTTCAGAATTAGATTGCCAGGCCCCACTTCCTAGTCCATCTTAGTCTGGAAGCTCCATTGAAACTTGTTCAGTATCATAGAAACACACAAGCCTCTACTGATGAGCAGGTGGTGGCTGCAAATGAGGTGTATTTGCTGGGAATCAAACCTTGGTCTCCCACATGGAAGGTGAGTACTCTACCACTAAACCACCACTGTTTTATTCTCTTCCCTTAGCAAGTCCCAAGTGCCTGGATGTACCCCTTGAGATCCAGTTAAGTTTCTTTGCTATCAAGCACAAAGTCACGTTTCACCAAACTGCCTTCCAGCCTGATTGGTAAGCCACCAGTCTTGCCAGTAATGGTCCTTTAGCATCACAATCGTAACTCTTGCTGCTGCAGGCCTCCACTTCCTCGGAGCCTGGGAAGGCTGCTCTCCAGGTGGGGGGTTTGTGCTTGTTTATATTGGGCTTTCCAAAGAGTGACTGCCTGTTTTTTTTTTAAGCCACTCAGGCTGGGTTGGATTATATTTGAGTGGTACAATCCAGTGTCTCAGCCAAAATTGTACCTCCTAGCTGACTACGAGAGAGTGTCCCAGGAGAGAACAGCTG
This sequence comes from Loxodonta africana, assembly GCF_030014295.1. Lineage (NCBI taxonomy): Eukaryota > Metazoa > Chordata > Mammalia > Proboscidea > Elephantidae > Loxodonta > Loxodonta africana. The sequence goes on along the minus strand of NC_087357.1, from coordinate 56,456,052 downwards.
TTCCATCTCAGAGCAAGTGCCCAATTCAGCCAGAATGCTCCCTCTAGAGCACGATTCTCAAAGTATGTCTGGCTTTCTCCTGCTGAGCTGAGCAGGGTCCTTCTGAGTAACCAAGAGCTGATCCTCATTCATTTTTCACAAGTGAGTGATGAAAGATTCAATGGACTCACCTTTTTGGGAAATGAGTAGCTACTTACCAAGGAACCTCCGGAGTGAGGTTTTAAAAATTTGATATAGAAATTACCCTGTAGTTGATTTTCCTCTAGAACAGAATCATCACCAAAATAATAAAAAGACAATTCGCATGCCCCTTAAGGAAAGGGTTTTTTAGTTTCCTGTTCTGGAATTCCTGACTCCAGTAAAAAGACCAATATACATTTTGTTTCAGAATGTATAGAAATTTGTGCTGACATGAGACCTCCCCAATCCTGGGGTTGATTTGGAAGGTCTAGGTCTGAAGTCTCAGACTCAAATGCCTCCTGGGGCCTTATGAGTAATGTAGATAAGTGTAGTGTTTAAGACAAAATAAAGAGTATTGTGGTCTGCAGTAACCTGGAGCTCACATGTCTTTTCTAAAGGAACCTGCAGCTGTCACTCAGATCTAGCCAATGATTGCCATCTAACAATATAGGTCCCCCAACACCCCCCCAAAAAAAAATACCCATTGCCGTCGAGTCAATTCCGACTCATAGTGATCCTACAGGATAGAGTAGAACTGCCACATAGAGTTTCCAAGGAGCGCTTGGTGGATTCGAACTGCCCACCCTTTGGTTGGCAGCCACAGCACTTAACCACTAGGCTACCAAGGTTTCCAGTATAGGCCCAGCCTTGCCAAATCATCAAATTAAAATAAAATTCTGGCAATAAGGGTGATATAGAAAATATTTTAATTTTTAAAATATTGATAAGTAATGTACTTTTTCTTAAGCACTTTGTGAGCCAACACTCTGTGCAGCAAATAAGACATATCTTTGAGCCAGATCCAGATTATACAATTTGGGACTGAGTCCTAGTCAATATTCCCCAATGTAGTGGGATGCAGACCCCAAATTCTTGTAAAAAGACCAGACTTAATGGTCTGACTGAGACTAGAAGGACCCTGCTGCTCATGGCCCACAGACCTTCTGTTGGCCCAGGACAGGAACCATTCCCAAAGCTAACTCTTCAGACATGGATTGGACTAGACAAAGGGTTGAAGAGGGATGCTGGTGAGGAGTGAGCTTCTTGGATCAGGTAGACACTTGAGACTATGTTGGCATCTCCTGCCTGGAGGGGAGATGAAAGGGTAGAGGGGGTTAGAAGCTGGTGATATGGACACGAAAAGAGAGAGTGGAGGGAGGGAGTGGGCTGTCTCATTAGGGGGAGAGCATTTGGGAGTATGTAGCAAGGTGCATATAAGTTTTTGTGTGACAGACTGAGTTGATTTGTAAACTTTCACTTTAAGTGCAATAAAAATTAAAAAAAAAAAAATCCCCAAGGTATGATTCAAGGACCACCTGCATCAACATCACTTATTAAAATGGAAGTTTACAAGCCTTACCCCAAATCTACTGAATCAGAGTCTCTAGAAGTAGTATCTAGGGATCTGCACTTTAAAGTAAGTATTTCAGGTGGAAAAGGGAGGGGTGGGTGACTTAACCTCCAGGTATTGAATTTTCTGAAACTAGGAGATCTGAGAGAAAGACATGTTCCCATACCACAAATAACACATTAGGACCCTGAGGAGCTCTCTAGCCTCTGCTTTAGGTATTCCCCATTATTGTCTTCTTTTTCTTCTTCATCATCATCATCTTTATTATTCAGTCATTTAACAGATATGTATCGAGCCACTATGTACCACCTACTGTTCTAGGCACTGGAGATTCAGCACTGAACTAAAATCCATGCCCTCATGGAGCTTAATTCTAGTGCGGAGAGAGACAACAAAGAATGTAATAAGTAAAATCTAGAATCTAGTAGGTTAGATCTTGGTAAGTGCTAATGAAAAAATAAGGCAATAAAGGATAGGAATTATGTGTGTGGGGAGGGGGAGGAAGCATTGGGATGAGGGAGTTGCAATTTTAGACAGGATTTTCAGAGAAGACCTCACTGCCTTTGGCTGAGACATGAAGGAGAGAAGGGCAGAGCCCTGAAGAAATCTAAGGAGGGCATTCCAGGCAAAGGGAATAGTGAACGAAAAGGCCCTCAAATATTTGCAAATGTGGGGAGTTAGAGGAACAACACAGAGGAGAGAGTGGCTGAGGACAAGGCAAGAGGAGAGTAGAAGAAGTGGTCAGAGAGGAAAAGGGGTTAGCTTGTGTAAAACCTTGCAGGCCCGGCCTTTACTCTGAGGGAGAAGCAAAAGCAGAGAAGAGCAGGATCTCTCTGGTTTCTGGGTTGAGAATACATGTAGAGAGAGAGAGGAAAGACCATGTTGGAAGGAATTCCAATAATCCAGGTGGTTTGGAACGTGGGGGTAGTGGTGAGGTAGTAAAAGTAGTTGAATTCTGGATGTGTTCTAAAGGTAGGCCTAACAACACTTGCTGATGACTCAGGTATGGAGTGAGAGCCAAAGGAGAGTCAAGAATGCCATCAACATCTTGAACGACTATTGGAATGGAGTTGATATTCACTGAGATAGGCAAGGATTTGAGCGGTTGGGAGGCAGAAAACCTGAAGCTCAGTTTTGGACATTTTAAACTGGAAATGCCTATTAGATATAAGAGTAGAGATCTTGAGTTGTTCTTGTTGTTAGGTGCCGTCAAGTTGGTTCCAACTCATAGCGACCATATGTACAATAGAACAAAACACTGCCCAGTCCTGCGCCATCCTCACAATCATTGTTATGCTTGACCCCACTGTTGCAGCCACTGTGTCAAACCATCTCATTGAGGGTCTTCCTCATTTTTGCTGACCCTTTAATTTACCAAGCATGGTGTCCTTCTCCAGGGACTGATTCCTCCTGGTAACATGTCCAAATTATGTGAGACATAGTCTCACCATCCTTGCTTCTGAGGAACATTCTGGTTGTACTTCTTCCAAGACAGATTTGTTTGTTGTTTTGGCAGTCCACGGTATATTCAATATTCTTCGCCAACACCATAATTCAAAGGTGTCAGTTCTTCTTCAGTCTTCCTTGTTCATTATCCAGTTTTCACATCCTTATAAGGCAATTCAAAACACCATGGCTTGGGTCAGGGGGAGATTTTGAGTAGACAGTTGGATATGGGTTCAAGTAAGCTGTCATTGCCATAACCATTGCTCTGATTTACTGAGAACCTACTACATTTCTAGATATGACTCCATGTGCCTTATCTTATTTATCATTAACCTCCACCCAAAACATAGATGACAAAACTGAAGCTCTGAGAGGTTAGCAATTTGACCAAGGTCACATGGCTAGGATCCAATCCTATATCCAATTCCAGAGACTGGACTCTTCCCTACTATACCACAGTCCACCAATCCACAAGCTCCCTGTTTACCTAAACTTGCTATTCTATGTCTTCATGCCTTCTTGCAGGTTGTTCCTTCTGCCAGAGAAACCCTTTTCCATGCAATCGCACCTTCGTATTCATCTGGATAACTTCTAGTCATTCATCAAGACTCAACAGTCACCTCCTCTAGGAAGCCTTCCTTGATTTTTCTTATGCCAAGATTAGAGCGTCTTCCTCTATGCTTTCATAGCAGCAGACTTTACACATTTCAGCAAACACAATTATCAAACTGTAATTGTTGGTTTCCTAGCCTTTCTTCTCCATTAGGCTGTAAACTTCTTCAGGGAGAGGAACACATTTTATTCATCATTGTATCTGCAGATCCGTAGCATCTAGCTCCTAGTACTTGATAAGTGCCCAATAAAGGTTTGTTGAATAAATGAGTGAATGGTGTGTATAAAGGAAGGGGAAGCAACCAGGGGAGGAAAAGGCCTGAGAAGAAGCATGAAGAGGGACAACGGCACAACCAAGACAGGACTGAGTTACAACAGACATGGGCAGAAATGACTGGTCAATGATACGTTAAATGATGCAGATATACTGACAAGGCTGAAAACTCAAAAAAGGCGACTAGATTCATTAGGGGTAACCCCAAAGAATGCCACAGTGTATAAGCAGCATAATTGTTTGGAAGTAATTTTTATTTTTAGAAATTTCAGTGTTGCTGGCTGTACCACCTGAGACAATACCACAGAGAAATTGCAATCTGAGCTGGGACTTAAAGGTGGGGTAGAATTCAAATCGGTATGCTTGTTCAGCGAAAGGGAGATGGTGACTTGTGAAGAAACAAGACACAACGAAGGATTACATCTTCAAGTACACATAAGGAGCCTATTGAAGACAATGGAGAGTAAGTAAGTGACCCAGATGTGGAAGCAAACTATGTAGTTCAAAACAAAATATTACTCCTCTTGTTCCCCAGCAAGGTTCACTGCTTCTCTGACAGCTTACCACCCATCAGCAAACAACAAACAGGAAAGAGTGGCTCTCAACTAATATTCAAATCACTGTGGTGTATAATTTACATGTCAATCCCTTTGATGAAAGATATGACCAGAAGAGTAACAAGTTCAGACCTATTTCAAAACATGAAAATATCAAATTTGATAACAACTCACTTACTTGGTTTCTGTTTTTTCCTAGCCGATTGAAACACGACTCAAACTCTAAACATTTTTTTCTCTGCTTACCTAGGAGCCTCAGAGTAACTTTGCAGTGGATAACAAATGCTACTTTCTCATTGAATGATAAAATTAAATGGTATGCTCCCAGTTGAAGCTGGCAAACCATTTTCACATCCATTCCTAAACTTCCAGTATAAACGAATGATCATTTGATATTATAATTCTAAAGAAATATCTGCGCTAGCTTTTTCTAAACCATTGCCTTTTTTTTTTTTTTAATCTGTAGCACAAGCTATTTGAGCCAACGTCTTTTCATAAAAACAGTTAAGGAGATTGGAGGCCTTTGTGCCTTCTAGCAAATTACAGGGCAGAGTTCAATCAATTCACAGTGCTAGGTGGGGTCATTTTTGCAGCACTAATGGAAATCATAGCTTTTTTTTTAAAACCTGGCATTTCCATAGCAACTGTGCGAGCTATCAACACACAGATCACAGCAGATACTGGTGTGGGGTTCATTTACTTTTTAGATGGATGACATTTTTTGTTTGGGGGTTTTATCTTCCATGTATTATGCCTTCCCCACTGTAGATATTTAACGCCAGGCTTGAATTCAGGATGCAAAATAGTGTCTCAATGACCTTGAGAGGTTGTGAACTTAACAACCAGAGCCCAGAAGGCCGTTGAAAAGAGCTGTTTTCCTGTGGTTTCAACTCTCTGAGCTTGTGTTGATCATTAGATGGGGCTTCCTTAGTGGGGCTCTCACCACCCACAGTTGACCTAATGAAAATCAGAGCTCCCTTGTTTTCAGGGGTCTCTCTTCAGCCTGTGCTGAAATACAGCTGGTGCCTAGTTTGCTAAAGTTGCAGATGGATGCCTCCTGGAAAAATTGTCTTCAGGCTGGATGAGAAATTTTAAATGTAATTCATATTCCATATTCAACTGTGACTTGTCAAAATGTTTAGAGGTCTTTCCTCATAGGCCACTAACTTACTAAAAAGGTGACTTAAATGACCTCCCTTGCCCTGCTCCCTCCTAAAACCAATCTAGTAAGAATGCAGCTGCCTCTCATTATTCTCCATTGTGTCCTCAGTTCAGGAGCGGAGAGTCCAGAGCTTAAGCTTTGGGAGTTCGAAATCATTATGAAGTGTTGGCTTTTACTCTAATCCCCACATCTGTGCTCCCAGAACCCAAAGGATAAAATGCTATCCAAGCACCCCCAGCAATAGCACAAAACACAGGCAGCCCTTGCTTAAGTTGTGAAACTAGCAGGGGATGTACAGAGTTTGGACTCCCTGGATGGAGTAAATGGTTAATACACCAGGTTGGTAACCAAAAGGTTGGAGGTTCAAGTCCACTCAGAGGTATCTCTTAAGAAAGGCCTGGTGATCTACTTCCAAAAATTCAACCATTGAAAACCCTATGGAGCACAGTTCTACTCTAACAGACGTGGGGCTGCCATGAGTCGGAAAGGACTTGTCACAGCTGTTTGGTTTGGCTGAATGCAGTTTGATCAAACCAAAAGTTAAAAGACTTCCATTACCTATGGTCCTTTCTGCCAGAGAAATCCAGTTCCAGTGTAACCCCATCCTGACCTGAGTACTGTAGTATAAGAAGAGTTAGTGGACAGACTTGAGATCAACCCCTCACCTTTCTCTCACTGAGTGTGATGGATAAAGCCTGACAAATTCAGAGTAATGGTTCAGCCTCATGATGACTAAACGTCACCTTTTCTTGAATTTTTAAGCACGTCAAATTACCTTCAATAAAAAAAGGGATGGGGTATTTTGAACCAAGGAGTTTAGGTAACTTATCTTCATTTAGGAAAGAAATTATCTTCTCTCAGCTTGCTCTGGCTTGAAAGACAATGGTCTCATATCCAATGGACTCCCATAAAATACACTGTTATATGGATTTCACCAGTTTTTCCATGCATTTAACAGAATCATTTAGCTCTCAATCCTCTTTTTGACTCAGTCTCTTGGCCTATAAAGAGCTATTAGATATTACTGCAGTCATTGAAAGATTTTTCCGTTTTGGTCAGGATCTGGGAAGACAAATTCCACACTGCGTAGTACGAGGTTGATAAATAACCCCTTGGCCCCTCCTTTCATCCTTGGGTTACATTTCCTATCACCCCAGCTTCCCACACTTGCTCTGTGTGCTCCGGAATTTTGGGAGTGGGCGGTCTGTAAGCACTTCCGTTTGCGGTGAGCCTACCTTGTCTCAAGCCTCAATTCTCAGCTCCAAACAACAAGATGAAAGGCCCCAGGGGAATGTCAGATCTTAGATATCTTTTTCCTTGTTGAACTTTTCTAAAATATTTTCCTTGGAGAGGTTCTGGAGCTAGTATTCTCAAGGCAGCTTCTCTGCCCCTCATCCTTTCCAAAACTCCAAAGAGCTGGCCAGGACCAATTTTTCCTGATATAGGAATGTAAGGCTGACTCTGTTCTTATTTGGAACCATCTGCTGTTTCCTGCTTCTCAGCTCACCACTCATTCCTAATCACTCTACCTCCTCTTTCTTCTTTCCTCTCTCTGAAATATTTTCAGTCTAACTTCTCTCCCAGAAAACATAAGCCATGAGATTATCTCCCAAGATGGTTTTGGCCCTAGGGATCAAGTTCTTAAGTGCTCTATCACATTTCCCAGGGGATGGCAAGAATTCCTGAGCCGTAAGAAAGTGTGCTGATCACTGATACATAAAGAAGGAAGGTGGTGCTTTCTGAAATTACCTCTCTACCTCAGGAAGCTAAATTAAATAAATAAACCCTTGCAAAGCAAAAAACAGCTTTTTCTCATCTTTGGAGCATTTTCTCTTTCCCCCTATGGTACAGTACATAATTACAAAGGCTAGTTGAAGTGATATAAATGTAGCACCACTATGCCTTTTGAACTTATGCCATAACTATATATATATTTTCAAGGTTTTAAAGTGTATCTGCTGTTTTAGCTCATAAAGAGTGTCTGTGATCTAGGAGCAAGATGTTTCTTTTCTAATCTCTTTTACTGGCCGCTGATAATCAGCATTTATTACTTCATTCATGAATATGTAGGGTGCCTACTATGTACCATGACAAGAAGACATATCCCATCCCTACACTGACCAAATGAATATGCTCAAATTGCTGAAATGTGCATCACCTAACTATCAACACTGCTTCTCACTGTTAAAACAGTGCTGATTTTATCCTGAGTTCTCTTTTTTTTTTTTTCCTAAATAAGCCTAAAGAGCCTATTAAGTGAAAAATAAGAAAAATTAAATATCCACAATCCTAAGTGTTCCTTCAAAACCCTGGTATAGATTCCTGGCCTCTGTGGTAAGTGGTTCAAGGACCTTGTCTCACTTTCCCAAGCCTTCTCTTCTCTCTGCTTCAAAAGGAGGAGGGATCTTTGGTCAAAATCAAAGACTCTGGTTTGGTCACATGTTCTAGAGGCAAAAATTTCAAAGGGGTTAAAACAGTGATGTTCAAATTTGGTTGCAATTAGAATCATCCAGGAAATTTTTTTGTTTTTATACATTATCAAAGTCTTATTTTATTAAGACCACTTTGGATACATCTAAGGCTAGCCTAGGCATTACTGACCAATACTTTATTTGTTCTGTTGTTGTTATTGCTGTGGTTGTTTAAATAAATGTTTATTTTGGAATAATTTTAGATTACGTAATATTGCAGAGAGAGTACGGAGAGTCTCTGTGTACTCCTCACCTGGTTTCAGTTTCCCGAATGTTATCATCTTACAGCATTTATATTTGTCAAAACTAAGAAACCAACATTGACATATTATAATTAACTATTCTTAATTAAGACTTGACTGGTTTTTCCATTAATGTCCATGATCTAATCCAGGGTGCCATATTTCATTTAGGTTTCATGTCTCCCAGTATGCTCTGGTCTGTGATAGTCTCAGTCTTTCTTTAATTTTCATGAGCTGACAGCTCTGAGGAGTACTGGTCAGGTATTTTGTAAAATGTTCCTCAATTTAGGTTTTTCTGATATTTTTCTCATGATTAGACTGGGGTTATGGCTTTACAGAAAGACTGCTTCAGATGTGAAATGCCCTTCTTATCACTTCGTATCAGGGAGTTAATTAACATCATTGGGTTAAGATAGTATTTTCCAGGTAAAGTTATTATTTTTACTTTTCCCTACTCTATTTTTCAGAAACAAGTCACCCAGTCTTGCTTACCCTTGGGGAGACTGGGGAGGAATTAAGCTCCACATCCTGTGGAAGAGGGAGCATCTACATAAATTATTGGAAAATCTTCTGTGATCTTTCCCCACATTCATTTCTTTATTCAAACATTTATTTGTATCAGTGTGGACTCATGTATATCCAGTTCATACTTTGGGTTATAATCTCATATGATTGCACTTATTTTGTTGCTCAAATCATTCTAGCTTCAGCCATTGGGAATTCTTTCAGGTCAGCTTCTTTGTCCCTTTGACATACTCACATCCTTTTATTTTTTGAGTAATGCCTGTATTTCTGGTACTACAAGATGCTCTAGGATCATCTTGTATTTTTCCCGATCTGGCCTTCGAATCAGATATTTCACTGAAGGCACCTGGTTCCTTTCATTGGTGGATGGTAATGAGAAAGCAAGATCTTGACGCTGGGAGTGCTTGTTGCTACTGGAGGGTCATTGCTCACAGTGACAGAACTAAGTAATATAGGCATACCTCGGAGATATTACAGGTTTGGTTCCAGACCACCACAATAAAGTCAGTCACACAAATTTTTTGGTTTCCCATTGCAAATAAGAGTTATGTTTTCACTATACGGCAGTCTATTAGGAGTCCTGGTAGCACAGTGGTTAAGAGCTTAGCTGCTAACCAAAAGGTTGGCAGTTAAAATCTACTAGCTGCTCAGTGGAAACCCAATGGAGCAGTTCAACCCTGTCCTATGGGGTCACTATGACTTGGAATCGACTCGTCTGCAATGGGTTTAGTTTTTGGTAGTCTATTAAGTATGTAATAGCAATACATCTAAAAAGAAACATTAAAAAATACTTCATTGCTTAAAAATTCTAACCGTCATCTGAGCCTTTGCTGAGTTGTAATCTTTTCACTGGTGGAGGGTCTTCCCTCGATGTTGATGGATGCTGACTCATCAGGGTGGTGGTTGCTGAAGGCTGGGTGGCTGTGTCAATTTCTTAAAATAAGATAACAATGAAGTTTGCTGCATCAATCGACTCTTCCTTCCACGAAAGATTTCTCCGTAGCATGCAATGCTGTTTGATAGCATTTTACCCATAGTAGAACTTCTTTCAAAACTGAAGTTAATCCTCTCAAACACTGTCTCTGCTTTATAAACTAAGTTTATGTAATATTCTAAACCCTTTGTTGTCATTTCAACAATGTTCACAGTGCCTTCACCAAGAGTATATTCCATCTCAAGAAGCCTCTTTCTTTGCTCATCCATAAGAACCAACTCCTCATCAGATGAAGTTTTACCATCAGATTGTACCAACTCGGTCCCATCTTTAGGCTCTACTTCTAGTTCTCTTACTATTTCTACCACATCCGCAGTTACTTCCTCCACTGAAGTTTCAAATCTCTCAAAATCATCCATGAGTGTTGGAATCAACTTCTTCCAAACTCCTGTTAATGCTGACATTTTGACCTCTTCCCATGAATCACAAGTGTTCTTAATGGCATCTAGAATGGTAAATCCTTTCCAGAAAGTTTTCAATTTACCCAGATCTATCAGAGGAATCGCTGTCTATGGCAGCTATAGCCTTACAAAATGTATTTCTTAAATAATAAGACTTGAAAGTCAAAATTACTCCTTGATCCATCAGCTGCGGCATGGATGTTGTGTGAGCAGGCATGAAAACAACATTAATCTCCTTGATATTTCCATCAGAACTCTTGGGTGCATTGTCAATGAGCAGTAATTTTTTCAAAGAAATTTTTTTTTCTAAGCAGTAGGTCTCAACAGTGGACTTAAAATATTCAGGGAGCCATGTGTAACAGATGTGCAATCACCCAGGCTTTGTTGTTTCATTTACAGAGCACAAGCAAAGTAGATTTAGCATAATTCTTACGGGCGCTAGAATTTTCTGAATGGTACGTGTAAATTGGCTTCAACTTAAAGTCACCAGCTGCATTAGCTCCTAACAAGAGAGTCAGCCTGTCCTTTGAAGCTTTAAAGCCAGGCATTGACTTTTCCTCTCTAACTATGAAAGTTCTAGGTGGCATCTTCTTCCAATATAGGCTGTTTCATCTACATTGAAAACCTATTGTTTAGTGTCGCCACCTTCATCCAATTATCTTAGCTAGATCTTCTGAATAGCTTGCTGTAGCTTCTACATCAGCACATGCTGATTTACCTTGCACTTTTATGTTATGGGAATGGCTTCTCTCCTTAAACCTCATGAACCAACCTCTGCTGGCCTCAAACTTTTCTTCTGCAGCTTATTCATCTCTCTCAGCCTTCACAGAATGGAAGAAAGTTAGGGCCTTGCTTTGGATTAGGATTCTCTTTAAGGGAATGTTGTTGCTGGTTTGGTCTTCTATCCAGACCACTAAAACATTTTCCTTATCAGCAATAAGGCTGTTTCACTTTCTTATTCATGTGTTCACTGGAGCAGCACTTTTAATTTCCTTCAAGAACTTTTCCTTTGTATTCACAGCCTGGCTAACTGGTACAAGAGGCCGAGCTTGCCCTATCTCAGTTTTCGACATACCTTCCTCACTAAGCTTAATTATTTCTAACTTTTGATTTAAAGTGAGACATGAGACTGTTCCTTTCACTTGAACATTTGGAGGTAATTGTAGAGTTAGTAATTGTCCTATTTTCAATACTATTGTGTCTCAGGGGATAGGGAGGTCTGAGAAGAGAAGAGAAATGCGGAAATGGCCAGTTGGTAGAGCAGTCAGAACACACAAAACATTTATTAAGTTCACTGTCTTATGTGGGCATGGTTCATGGTGCCCCAAAACGATTATAATAGTAACATCAAAGATCACCATAACAGATACAATTAAAAAGTTTGAAATATTGGAAATATTACCAAAACGCAACACAGAGACATGAAGTCAGCACATGTTGGAAAAATGGCTCCGATAGACTTGCTCAGTGCAGGGTTGCCACAAACCTTCAATTTGTAAAAAAAATACAGTATTTGTGAAGTGCAATAAAGCAAAACACAATAAAATAAGGTATGCCTGTACATGTATGTATATGAACCCATGTACATACACATATCTGTATCTATTCTTTTGTATATACATTAAGCCAAATATGGTTTTATACTGAAGTCTCCAACTATAATCCAGTACAACAAGGTTCATTCCAACCTTCCCTTCTTACTTATCAATAACTTCCCTCTCTGATAGCGAGAAACCTGACTTCTACCATCCACTTATTTTTTTACTCTGGTATGCAGTTTCAGAATTGTTAATCCATACCCCACCTGGGGAAATTTTAAAATTCCCAATGTCCAGGGTGCATCTGAGAACAATTAAATTGGAATTTCTGGTGATACAGCCCAAGCCTTAAAAATTTGTTATGTTCCTCAGGTGATTCCAATGAAGAGCTTGGTTGGTACCCATTAGGTTAAAAGGTCAGCACACAGACTGAAATCTTCCTTGCCCCTCTCTTCCACTGTTTGCTTCCATGTGACTGGTGTACAAAGATCTTGGGGCTGCTTCAAAGTGGAGGAGGTACAGTTAGCTCTCTGAATAATCTCCCCAGTTTAGCACAAAGGGTAATGTTTCTCTCTTGGGCTCTGTCTCTGAGACTTCAAATTATCTGGTGATGGCAGGTGGGCTTTGGATTGGCCTTTTCTTCCATCAGCTGTATGATCTGACTCTGGCACAAGTGGGGAAAAACAGAAAAGCCTGCCTCACTTGACTATCAGGCTACTTAAGCCTAATTAGTTTAGGGAGAAAATGCCTACCAGGTGTGTCACATCCCAGATAACTAGTGTCACAGTGTTAAGCATTAGTTTGTCAAACACAGCCAGAACTAAAGTATTACTTTGTCTTCTCTTTTGCTTTGCCACATGTGTCATATTTCATAGTATGTGCCCTTGGGAAAGAGTCATTGATCAAGAATGAGGTTTAAGGGTTCCTGCAGACCCTAGTCTAAGGGGATATAATTTCTTAATAAAAAATTGAGCATAAAAAACAGTTGCCATCAAGTCAATTCCAATTCATGGTGACACCAGGTGTATCAGAATAGAACTGTGCTCCATAGAGTTTTCAGTGGCTAGTTTTTTGGAAGTAGATCGTTATCCTTTTCTTTCAATGCACCTCTGAGTGGATTCTAACCTTCAGCCTTCCAGTCAGCAGCCAAGCACGTTAACCCTTTGTACCACCAATTAATAATATGCATTATCGTATAGTACAAACTAATTTTAAAAATTTATACTAGGTTTAATTTTTAATTAAAGTAATACCTGAATATAGCTTTGGTGAAAATTTGAGCCCTGCAGAAGAGTCTAAAATAAGTTTCTCTTCTTTTCCCACCTCCAAATCCATGTCCCCCAGGAGCTTTAAGTAGTTCCTGTTTTTCTGGGGTTTGCTATTATAAATTTAGATACTATACTTATACTTACCTGGCTTGAATTATCAATATTAAGCCATTTGTTGACTTCCTACTAAGAAGGAAGAGAAATTTTGCACATTTTATCTCCAACAACTTTCATCCCTCTACCTTCATTTTGTTTTATATAATTATTTCTCACGATCAAGGTTTATAGTATCAATTTTCTGTTTTATACTCCTAATTTTGTCTTTTGTGCTTCTGTTAACTCTGAGGTCAGTTTTCTAACTGCTTATCATGGTTATTATCTTCTATGCCTTCTGTTTTCTCCAAATGTTGTGTGACCTTCAGTTGCCAGTTCATTTTATGATTGAAAAGCTAGATTGATTACTGCAAGGTCCCTAGGTTGACTTTCTTCAGAGTAATTTGGTTGCAGAGAACAGAAACCAACTCTTCCTAACTTAAGTAGAGAAGGAATTCCCTGCGAGGATTCTGAGTGACTTACCGACTTGCAGATTGAGAACTGCCTTTGAAAGAAAAGTACCAGGAAGCCAGGAGAACATGGAGAGCAGAAAGTAATAGGCAGGCTGTCTCCTTAAGTCACTCCTTTCAAGAGTCAGTTTCCTAAAGAAGGCGTATTTCTAGATGTGTCCACCTCTTAGCAAAGGTGGAAGGAAGAACACGATGTTGACAATCCAGTTAAGAACCAATAAGTGGGGAGTGACATTTCACAAAAGGAGAAGTAAAAGGGGCAGAAAGGAACGTTGACAGACAGAAGTCAACTACATGTTTTTCCCTCCAGTTGTTAGGTCTGTTTCTTCCAAATATCTTTAAAATAGGAGGACTGACCAGCTCTGTCTTCTCTTGATGCCCAGAATGCCTTCCAACCTGTTTTTCTCATGCCTGGTTCCTTTCCTACTGCAGATATTAGTGTAAATTTTGCCTCAGGGGGCCTTTTCAGACACCCTCTCTGAAGTAGCCTGCCCACTACCTCAGACCTTATCTTGGTTATTTCTTTCTGAGAAGTTCTCAGAATTTGAATTTCTGGACTATATACTGATTTCTTGGGAGCCCTAGTAGAGCAGTGGTTAAGAGACTGGCTGCTAACCAAAAGGTCAGCAGTTCAAATCCACCAGGCACTCCTTGGAAATTATACAGGGCAGTTCTACTCTGTCCTATAGGGTCACTATGAGTCAGAATCGACTGGACAGCAATGGGTTTTTGGTTTTTTTTATACTGGTTTCTTTAGTATTACGGATTAAATTGTGCTCCCCCAAAATATGTATTAAAGTCCTGGACCTTGTACTTGTGGGCATGATCCTGTTTGGAAATAGGGCTTTTTTATTGTTGTTGTTACATTAATTAGGTCATACCAGAGTAGGTTGGGTCCTAAACCTAATCATTTCTGAGTTATAAAAAAAAAAGCAGAATAGACACAGAGACATGCACTTGGGGAGAAGACAGATGCCACATGAGGACCCATTTACAAGCAAAAGAATGCCAAAGATTGCCCGTAGATAACAGAGACAAGGAGAGAGGCACACAGAAGAAACCGACACAGCTGAGATGCTGATTTGGACTTTTAGGTTCCAGAACTGTGACAATATAAATGTCATTTCTTTAAAGCCACCTATTTGTGGTATTTTTTGGAATGGTAGCACTAGGTAACTAAGGCATTTAGTTACTGTCTTTCTTTTCCCTCTAAAATGTAAGCGCATAAGGGCAGGAATATGTCCTTTTCATTTCCTGCTCTGCGCCTGGCCTGGAGTAGGCACTCAACACATATTTGCTGAAAGTGTGATTGATGCATTGTTGTGAGCTCTAAGTAAGTGAACAGTACATGTCGACAAGAATGGAGGACGCAGTCAGGCTGTGAATGCCAAACATACCAAACAAGGAGCACCTTACTTTGTGGCAGAACAATTTAAAGTCTTTCAGTTTTGAAAGAACTGACATTTAAAAAAATACAGTTTCTGATACTTAGGTCCTGAATTATCTCAAGCTTTGCTCTGCTTTGCTCTCAGGCCATAACATCTACTCTAGAAATATTTCTCAGGCTGATTAATTTTTTAGAGTATAATCCTCAAGCTTTAACTTATTGTTTAATAAGTTAGTAATAAGACCTTACCTTAGAAACTTCGTAAGGGAAGGGGATGGGTGAAAGGCCTCCCTGGCCTTGCCATTAGAAGTTTGGTTCTTCAAATAATTACCTAGCCCTTCCCTGATTTGGAACTTGGAGGTTTGTGGATGCACCCCAAGGAAGGAGTGTTTATGCCTCTGTTTTGGGGAAACTGTAGTATACCCTGATCTATCTTTTTTCTTTTTTGGCACTAAATTTGATTCCATCTACTTTATATTTTCCAGTATTTCCTCAAAATTTTCTGGTTGACTATCTTTGTCTATTCTAGCACTCTTATGTTATCACATGTTTTTCTAGTTAATTGATTTCTGTTGTTTCAATAGAAATTTGGTGAGTTTGAGGTAGATATATGTACTCGGCCACTATTTTGAACAAGACTCCAAAAATAACA
This sequence comes from Loxodonta africana, assembly GCF_030014295.1. NCBI lineage: Eukaryota > Metazoa > Chordata > Mammalia > Proboscidea > Elephantidae > Loxodonta > Loxodonta africana. The sequence goes on along the minus strand of NC_087357.1, from coordinate 56,440,429 downwards.
CTGAATTTTTTTTAATACCTTAACAAGGACCCCCCTTTGCATAACTTCAAACAAATATCACAGGTTACGTCTAACCAAAAGATTAAACCAAACATGTTTTATATTAGACTGCTCTTATAAGATAATGTTGCATAGGGAAATACTTTTTATTATTAATACTAACGAGACTAAATTGTTTTTCCTTTCTTTGCCTTTTGTGACATACCGTCTATTTGAACCAAAGGTTGCCAAAGCTGCATATCTTCTTTCTTTCAAAATTCACTTAGTTGAACTTTTTAAACATCTACTATCCAATAATTTCTTCATGTTGGCCTTGAGAAAATGTAAGCTTTTTAAATATATTCAAATTCCAAGAAAAACTAATTTATCTACACTGTATTCAGCAGCATAATTTTGTATGTATTTTGATATATTCTTACACTTGGAAAAAGATCTCAAATTCCAGATATATTAAACATGAAAAATAAAACTACAAAATTATTATAAGAATATAGTAGAACACATATTAATGAACTTTGCACAGGAAAAGTCATAACATATCATAAAAGGCACAAATCGAAAGAAAAAAATGTAAAATTTTTACAAATTTTCAAAACCTGTATAGTAAAAGACAACATAAACAGAATTAAACAACAATAACCGAAAATAAATGCCACAGACTAGGCAAAGGTGTTTGTAGTACATATTAGACAAAAGATTTTATCAAGAATATGTAAAGAAACCTGACAAATTAATACGAAAAGGAAAAACAACATAATAAAAAAGTGGGCAAAGACCATAAAAAAGAAAATCAAAAAGGGATTATTGAAATGTCAAATATATGAAGATATGTTCATCTTCACTGCAAATCAGATAAATGTTACTTAAAACTCTGACGCACTCTCCCCCCAATTTTTTTTTCACCCATCAGATTGGTAAAGTGGAAAAGTTTGACAATATCAAATATTTGGTGAGATTAAGGGGGGAATCAGTTTTTTTCATATACTATTGGTACAATAAATTGATATGGTCACTTTGGAGAAAAATTTAATTCTAAAATGGATAATTCATATATGCTATAATCCCTGGTGGTACAGTGGTTAAGAATTCAGTTGCTAACCAAAAGGTCAGCAGTTTGAGTTCTCCAGCGGCTCCTTGGAAACCCTATGGGGCAGCCTACTCTGACTTATAGGATTGCTATGAGTGGGAATTGTCTCCACAGCAATTTTTTTTTTTTTTTTGGTTTATAATCTAACAAGTTCACTCCTAGCTGTATACCCTGGCAATGGTTCTCAAGCCTCTTTGGCAAACATCATCTGGTTGGGTTAAAAGCACAAATTAATTCCAGGTTCAGCCTCAGCTCCTTATCTGAGGATCTCCAGACAAAGTTCACCCTTCTCAATCCACTTTTCACCTTGCCCCCATGTTCTCTGTCCCAGAAGGCTGGACTACATTACTACTTCAACTACCTCCCTTCCCTCTGGGTTCAGTGTTGGTTTAGCCAATGGGGAACGCTGGCTGGAACTCAGAGAGGAAAGAATGAGGTTTGAGTATTTAATTCCTCCCTGGAAGATCTCTTTAGGCTGGCTCTCCCACAATTTCCCTCAGGGCATCTGACTCAACAGGAAGCCCTTTCTTCTTCCAGGTCCCAGTAACCTCTCCCTTTGCTTCATGTCTGGATAGAAAAACTTCGGTTCCTACTAGCCCTAGATGACTGCACCAGTTCTTGGTTCACCTACACCAGGGGGCAGCAAACCCCTGGCCTGTGTTTGTATAGCCTTTGAGCTCAGAATGATTTTTACATTTTTAAAGGATGGTAAAGAAGAAGGAAGGAGCCCTGAAGTGGCTCCAAGGGAGAAAGACCTAGTAATCCATTCTCAGAAAGATTAAAAAAAAAAAAAAATTTTTTTTTTTACAGCCTAGAAAACCCTATGGGCCAGTTCTACTCTGTCACATGGGTCACTATGAACTGAAATCAACTCCATGGCACTCAACAACAAAGAAGAAGGGGAGCAGTGTTGTTCAAGGGTAGAATTTTTGCCTTCTACACGCAGCCACCAGTCAGATGGCAACTAACAACAACAGCAAAGAGAGAGGAGGAACAACAGAGACTGCATGTGACCTTCAAAGCCTAAGATATTTACTATCTGGCCGTTCACAGACAGTTTCCTGTCCGTGACCTACACCCATACTTTTGTAAATATTCCCTTTGTAATCAAACCTGTTTCAAATTATTTTGATTTGAATGTTGTTCCAAGTTTCCTGTTTGGTCCCTGACTGATAACAGAGAAGACTTGGAAGTTATATTTTTAATAAGTGCCCCAGACGATTCTTATCTGAGGGAACTTAGGGAAATTTTGTCCCAGAGTAATTTATATAAATGTGCCCAAGAAAATAGGTACAGAGACATTAATTTACCAGTCTTTCTAATAGGAAAAGTAGGAAGGAAGGAAGGGAGGGAGGGAGCACAGAAGGAAGGAAACTAATTTTCCATCAAAAGTGAACTGGAAACAAATAGCAGATATGCAGATGAAGGCTCCTAATCAGCAATGTGTCAGAATGAACAGATCTCAAATATGTAAAAAAGAAAAAATGAAATTGTACCCATGTAAAGGGAATACAATATATTTAAACTGAAAATGTATACTGTTTACAGATAAATGTGTACGTTGGTTACAAGGGGACGGGGTCAAAAGGACTTTAGAAAACACTGTGGATTGGCAGGCCCACACTCATGGCATCCCTTATTAGCTTGTCTGACTTACTGTGCAAAATAAAAAGCAAAAATCCCTATTTCTTGCAGCTGGGATTCTTCATAAAACCTGGGTTCTGCCAAGCAGAGGCCTCGTTTGAAATCGCAATAGGGAAGAAAGATGTAGAGATGGTGGTTCTGCTTGGGCAAATCAAGCCTCCTGGAGAGCATGAAAGTGGAAGCATATCCTTCCCAAATTGTCAAAGACAGTGTGCACTGGACTACTAACCTAAAGGTTGGTGGTTTGAACCCACCCAGCAGTACTGTGGAAGAAAAGGCCTGGCGATCTGCCTTCATTAAGATTAAAACCCAGCACCCAATGCCGTCGAGTCGATTCCAGAAGAAGAATGAAGAATCTTCATTAAGATTACGGCCCAGAAAACCCTGTGGAGCAATTCCCCTCTGTAACACATGGGGTTGCCATGAGTCGGAATCAATTATACAGCAACTAACAACAAGAACATACTTTCTACTAAAAATATCCCCAATGTCCTCAAAATAATCATCATGTTTTACTTAAATTACCAGAGATGGTTCAACTGGTACAAAGTTTCTTGCAGGGCAGTGCTGTGATAGCCTGCCTTTCACTGAACAATAATCCTTCTGTACTTGGAAAAGTCATTCCCTCTGACCAGGCACAGAACTTGAGGAGGATTCTCATGGCGTGGTGACTGAAGAAGATGACATCGAGCCACATAAATCGGCAACTTTAATCATGGCATTCAGCTAGTGGAGAGATGCCACGGCTGTAACATCCCCCCCTCAAAAAAAAAAAGTTGCCGTAGAGGTCGATTCCAACTCATAGTGATTCTATAGGACAGACTAGAACTGCCCCACAGCGTTTCCAAAGAGCAACTGGTGGATTTGAACTGCTGGCCTTTTGGTTAGCAGCTGAACTCTTAACCACTACACCACCAGGGCTCCTATCATCCTCAAGTTCTTGTAATTACCCAAGGTCACAGGGAAGTAGCTTATGCCAAAGAGAAAGTCCTGGATGCATGAGACGGAAAGAGATAACCTCCAGTGAGAATTCAGCTTTCCCAGCCGCATCAGACTGCATTTGGGCAACTGTTTGACCAGCAAAAGATAAGGATGTGCTGCCTTCAATGTCTGAGCAGGAGCTGGTTAAATGTCCCCAGTCGATATATTTCTGTCATAATTCAAGGTGCTCCCCATTTTACTTCCTGACTCATCTACTTCTAGAGGTCACACTCCGTTCTTTATGTTTAGCTAGCCTACTGACTTCTCTTTAAGCAAACAGATAATTAGAGGAGGGGATGGAATCTTTATTCGGTCTCAAGGACAGACTCTGACAGAAGCAAAAACAAGGCAGGGCAGGTTCTTAAGGTACAGAATTGTCGGCTGTAATAGTCACCTTCGATTGATGACTCTGACTCTGTTTTTGAAATATTCTCTCAAAATCCCTTATAGAAATTTGCTAGTTACTTCTAGAACCGTCTCATTTCTATTTTCTTCTTGCATCATCACAACACCTTACATTTACAGCATTTTACATGTACTATCCCGGGTGACTTTGGTGCTATTATAAACATTCTTTTGATTGGATTATTCTTCAAAAGGGGAATTATTTTAATCCACTGTTTCTTCCTCGTATTGCCTAAAGGAATAAGTATCAGCTGCATAGCTTAGAAGTACAAACAGAGGGAAGGGTGACTTTTATTTAAAAAAAAAAACCCTTTATCTTCTCTCTCAAGATCTCTGCTGATAATTACAATATGCCTTAATTTATTTCTCAGTGTCATGGAATAAATTATATTTTGTTTGAGTAGACTGTGTACCAGAACGACATTAAATAATCACAAATGGCCTGTGGTTTTTGTTTTGGACTCCCCTGCAGCATGAACTATGAGGGGTGATGCAATATTTTCTCTAATTGGCCATTATATGAGATACTAACAGTGAACTCAAAATTCCACCCCAGCTATGAGTTACTGCTGAGGTTATGTAAGGTTCCCAGACCCAGATAATGGCGGGTTATAATCAGACAGCCAAGGAAACCTTGGCAAGAAGTTGCAGTTGGAATGGCTTCAGGTGAAGTTGAGCCCCAGGTCAGGGTACCCCACACCCAGCCCCTAGGGACATCCCATAGCATCCGTCCTAACTTCCAGCTCAGCAGCAATGAAACTGCAGACCCAATCAGGACCGGGCCTAGAAGAACCAAGAGGGCTCCAGAAACTGTCAGTATTTCCAGAAAATAAGGTGCCTCTCTAGGGAAGGGAAACCCTGGTGGCGTAATGGTTAAGAGCTATGGCTGCTAACCAAAAGATCAGCAGTTTGAATCTACCAGGCACTCCTTGGGAACCCTATGGGCAGTTCTACCCTATTCTATAGGGTCGCTATGAGTCCAAATCGACTTGATGGCAGTGGGTTTGGGTTTTTGGTCTCTACAAACCTAAGTTTTGCTAAAATCCTGTCTCTCAAGAAACGCTGTACCCTGTTGACCAGAACAACTTAGCTAGCAACCTAACCAGAACCCCACAAAAATGTCCTGAGGAAGGTCAATGTTTGGGTCTGCCCTATTTCCCTTATAAATTCCTTCCTCCTCTCTTCTCATGTTCTCCTGGCTTACAGAGCCCTCAAACCATTCTGCGACTGCCCAGTGACCTGCCCTGCAATTGTACAGGCCTGAAATTTCTGAGCATAAAAATCCCCCCCTCATAAATTTTTTTTTTCCCTTATTCCCTTGACTACAGAATCCCTAAAGGTGGATCAAAGAGGAGGGGATGAGGACAGCATAGAAACAGGATCTCTTCTAGAGTTCAGAGATCCAGGGTACTCTACCCAGGCTGCAACCCTCATTTCATCAGGGGCTGGTAAGGAACAAACCAGAAACTAAAATCACAGGGCCCCCTTGAATGGAGCAAAACTACACTAAAGAGTGAGTCACTGTTTTCTAAAGAATATAGATTTTATTTTAGTTTTTATTGTACTATGAGAGAGTGAGTAATTTGTGCTCATTTATGTGAAAGTTCCAGAGTCCTTCATGCCATTGAGAGAGCAGGCAGAAAGTACTGTCTATGGTGATAAAGCCAGAAGGGGCAGAGGAAGCTAAAGAAGACGTGGGTCTGAAAGTAATGAATGAAGCCTTCTCATCTACACGTTGACAAGAGATGAACTGAAAAACATCCCAACACTGTTTGTTCAAGGCCCCCCAGAGCTCTTACCTTGGGGACTGCATCAGCTTCCTAACAAAGCTCCGATCTCTGGGGATCATCCCCAACATTATACACTATACCCAACTCTCTTTCTAAAATATAAATCGAGTATGTTACTTAGCACATAGACAGCTGCCGTCAAGATGACTTTGACTCATGGAGACATTACATACATCGTGGGTCTTCCCTGGTCACCATCCCATCAGTCGTCATCTATCTGGCTTCTCCCCTCTTTCCCAAGTGAGCTTATGGGCTGACCTCTGTCACAGGTTTCCTACCTGGTTCTGTCATCACCGATATACTTTCTCACCGTAATACAAGTGTCATGCAAATATGCTATGTCTTATCACAGTGCCTGGCATGGGGCATGGCATATTGTAGGTGACTAATAAATGTTCAGAGCCCTGGTGGCACAGTGGTTAAGAGCTCAGTTGCTAATCAAAATCTTGGCAGTTTGAATCTAGCAGCCACTCCTTGGAAACCCTATGGGGTAGTTCTACTCTATCCTATAGGGTCGCCGTGAGTCAGAATCAACTCGACAGCCACGGGTTTGGTTTTTATTTTTACTTTTTTAAAATAAATGTTCAATCAAACAACGGTGTAAGAAATGTATGATCTCAGTTACAAAGCCATAAAACAACCGTGGTGTTTATTCAGCTTTATGTTCATATCAGGTAACCAGAAGTATAAAATTTTAAAGGTAACAAAAAGATGCAACTAGTACGACCTCTATGTTATCTGCTCTAGCGAAGACTCAGAAATGTGACTTAGAACAATTGTCTAGAATGCATTATATTTTATCTGACATTCTGATAAAAGTGGAAGCTAGTGAAAAGCATGAGAATATGTATGTGAGGCTAAAATACATATGCTGTTGGCCTTTCCTGCATGTTGACTGCCATGGGACTCACTCATGTGTCAGGGGTGCCCCAGGACAGCTTTGGCCTTTCCTTAGAACCATAGTGAAGGCATGAATCTTCCTTGTGAGTCAGGAAAGCTCTAGCTTAGCCACTCATGGAGTGAGATATTGGGCTTGAAGACTAGGTGTTCTCAAGAAATATAACAAGATGAGCAAATAGACAACATGATGTTATACAGAAGCCCGCCTTGTAGGGGGCTGTGCACGGGGCCTGTGTGAGCCAGAGAAAGTATTAAATGAAAAAAGTAGAGGTAGTGCAAGACCATGCCTACCAAGCAAGGGATGGAAGACACGAGGCAATCTCTCAGGACCAGGCAAGCAGTGATGAGCACCATCTGGACAAAGGCCTCGGTGCCCTAGTTGGCTCTTCTGCAGATACTGCATGGCTCTGAGCTGGCTCCAGACAAGCAAAAGCATTCACTCATGGCTGGTAAGTAATCTTTGGGTTGTCACCAAATCCTCTGAGAGTCGGTAAACAATTTCCATGACTCATGAAAATCTGCTTTGTTATAAAGTGAGGTTGTATATGCTCAGGAGCTACAGGGTTCAGAGAAAATTTTTCAGGGCAACCTTTTGCACTGAAGTTCCAAATACCATGGATGTCAATTTTAATGAAGTGTAAAGGTTAACACATGCTGCCCTCTAACCAGGAGCAATGATTTAAGAAGAAAAAAAAAAAACATTGCCCTCCAGTCAATTCTGACTCATAGCGACCCTTTGAATGGCAATCAACTCGACAGCAATTTGATAACCCCCATTAGCACCTATAATTATCTGGTGAATGTCCCCAAATGATTCAGACACCAAATCTATGTTAACATATATATACATACACATTAAACAGGCATTTTTGTGCTGAGTATTATGCTAGAATTTTTACCCAGAGTATCTCATTTAATCCTTATAACAAACCTATGGGGTATGGTTTAATAGATGAGCAAACTGAGACTCAGAAAGGTAAAATAAATTGCCTGACACCACACAGCTAACAAACAATAGAGGTATATTTCGGAGCCATATCTATTAAACTCTTTCCACTTGCAATGATAATAGTAATAATAATTATTAGCAGTGTTTACACAGCACTCACTCTGTGCCAAGTTCTCCTCAAAGCACTTTATATATATTTACATATACATACTAACTCATTTTATCTTCACAACATTCCTTTTAGGAACATACTATTATTAATCCCATTTTACAGCTAAGAAAACTGAGGCCAGAGAGTTTAAGTAGCTTGCCTAAGGTTGTACATATTAAAGGAAGAGCTAAAATTCAAACCCAGGCTGTTCGACTTCAGAAGCCATACTCTCAACACATTCTAGTATCTCTATTTCTAAATACTCTGGAACAAAGTGCTTTTAAGGATTTTAGCCATATTATAGAGAGAATATCACAAGATCCAAAATGGTACCACTGTTAGAGTAGTTACTGCTTTATGACCCCCCCCCCCCCGGGCACCTATTTCCTTAGAATGGCTACTTTATTCACTGCCATAGTCTGCTTAAATCAGGTAAGATTATTTTCACTAATAGCTGCCTCACAGCCAGGGGAAGGGTAGAGCTTCATAGCTTATATTTAGAACTTAATTCCATCACCTTGATGTGCTGAGCTTCTGAACACAGTCACCAGATAAACTGGGATGGAATAGTCAGGCATAAATCCTGAGGTATTTCATCATTTAAAAAATACTTAGTTACCCAGCACTATCTGGAACTCCCCCAATGAATAGCTTTGACTAATTGTTTTGCATGAAGTTATTGAATCCTTGCAAATAATTAGCTTTTCAGGAGTATGTGTCTTGTGGACAGGATGTTCCCTGGAAATACTGAAGATCAGGTATACTAGTACATGAGCATTTAAAATGCAGTCAGCCCTATTTAAGCATGTCCATTACCAGCAAGGCTTGAACACATACTGAGAGGCACAGCCTTTGCCTTTAAGGGATGCCTGGAATTTAATTAGGGAACTGGCATACAAACATGCACTCATACACAATCCTAGGAGCACCCAGTGATTGCAGACTTCAGGAGCTGTTAGTACAGAAGCTCACATTTGACCCACAAGGTACGAGGGAAACCAAGTGTGAATTGAAGCACCAAAGTCCCTGCCAACTGCAGCTACTTCGTTCTAAACTAACTCCCTGAATTTGTGTTTCCTACACTTTGGGACGTATGTAGGTGCCCTGGGGTCATCTCATGTGGAAGAGAGACTCACTCATTCTTCAAATGGGCATGCACACCCCCATCTTGTCGTCTATCTGCTCACAGCCATCCATGAGGGTCAGCCCCAGGGACTTCGCTGCTTTCTCTTTGGCAGAGATGTGTGCTAGTGCCCCAAGGTCTCTGATTATATCAAAAGGATCCATCCCTGAACAGATGGCCATGTTGTTCACAATGGACTTCATATCTGGCCAAGATAGGGCATTATCCACCTAATGAGCAATCTAGCAAATGAGGTTGAACATGCAAGCATCATTCTTCATTTAAACATCCCAGCTGTTGGCTCACAGGCCATGGGTAGCCAAGCAGACTAAAGTGGGCCTTGGTGTAATGCATGGGAATAGGAAGGGCCTCTCAGAGAACAAACCAGGCACCAGATTAAGTTAGACAGCATGACACATGTTCAAACTGTGAAGTCTCTCAACCTCTTACGAACAAAGGGCAGGTTGGCAAACTTCTACAAGGGAAATGTCATTGCGGACAGAATATTAAGAAACAGCAAGTTCCATGCTGATGAAAAAGTGTTTTGCTCATTTTTATTACTTATTGTCTATTAGGAGCCCTGGTGGCTCAGCGGTTAAGAGCTCGGCTGCTAACCAAAAAGTCAGCAGTTTGAATCCACCAGCTACTCCTTGGAAACCCTATGGAGGCAGTTCTACTCTGCTCTATAGGGTCACTATGAGTTGGAATTGACTTGATGGCAATGGGTTTGGTTTTGGGGGTTTATTGTCTATTACCTTTCATAGAATCACCTGGAGGACTTGATTAAGCACTGGTTAGGTCTGGGATGGGAGCTGAGAATTTGTATTTCTAACATGTTCCCAGTTGACACTGAAGCTTTGGGTTTGGGGTTTATGCTTTGAGGAGCACTGGCCTTCAGGAAATAATCCTATATAGAAAATATCTTCTCCAGACCCAGCTCATGTAGAAATTTTTGTTAAGTGCCATTTACCAACACACCAGATACATGGTGGAAGAAATGGATGGAGACTCACAACCAATATCAATCAATTAGCTAGAAAGTATTCACTGAGCACATACCATATGCAAACGCAGGTCCTAACCACGGTAGAGATTAAAAAGAAGTGTCGTATATAATATATAATAGGATCTAAATTGGAAAAAATCTTCCTGGAGGGAATATACATATATTGTTAGTTGCCTTTGAGTTGACACTGGTGACTCATGACAACTGCATGTGTACCACACTTTTCAAGCAAATCCACATCTAGGAATTAACCCAAGAAAATAATTTTAAAATGTTGAAAAATATCAAATTAAGAAAACATTCATGAAAGTTTTTAAACTGAAGTGGAAATCTAAATGACTGAGATATACAAATTTTAAAAGTCCCTGGATAGAGCAAATGGTTTGCACTCAATTACTAACTTAAAACACCTTAGACACAAAGACATAAAGAGGTTAAAAATCAAATGATGGAAAAAAATATATATCAAGTGAACAGTAACCAAAAAAAGAACAGGAGTAGCAATATTAATCTCTGAGAAAATAGACTGTAAATAAAACTCCATCATAAGACACAGAAAGGACATTATATAATAATTAAGGGATCAATCCACCCAGAGGACATACCCATGATAAATATGTATGCACCCAATGACAAAGAGTTCCAAAATACATAAAACAGACCCTAACAGAAATGAAAAGAGAAATAGATAGTTCTACAATAGTAGTAGGAGACTTTAACAAATCACTTACAGCAATGAACAGAAACAAAATAAAAGATACAGAAGAGCTAAATAACACAATCAACCAACTTGATCTCATAGACATATACAGAGCACTCCACCCAGCAGCAGCACACTACATATTCTTCTCATGGATCATTATCTAGAATAGACCATATCCTAGGCCAAAAAGCAAGCCTCAAGAAATTAAAAAATATCAAAAACAAACATCTCCTCAGATCACAAGGCTATAAAATTAGAACTCAAGATGAGGAAGAGCAAGGAAAAAAAAAAAACCAAATACTTGGAAACTGAATAATGCTATGATTAAAATGTAGTGAGTAATAGAAGAAATTAAAAATGAAGTTTTAAAAAATTCCTAGGTTTACGAGAATGAAAATACAACATACCAAAAGCTTTGAAACACAGCAAAAGCAGTGCTCAGAAGCTAATTCATAACAATAAACACACACATCAAAAAAGAAGGGCCAAAACCAGTATCTTAATCCTACAACTCAAACAAATAGAAAAAGAGCAGCAAAAGAAGCCCACAGCCTCCAGAAGAAAGAAAATAATAAAAATTAGAGCAGAAATAAATAAAACAGAAAAACAATCAACAAGACTAGAAGCTGATTCTTTGAAAGGATCAATAAAATCAACAAATCACCAACCATATTGACAAAAAAAAAAAAAAAAAAAAAAGATGATAATAACCCAAACAAGAAACGAGATAGGAGACATCACAACAGACCTAACTGAAATAAAAAGGGTAACAGAATACTATGAAAAATTATACTCCAATAAATTAAAAAATCTCAAAGAAATGGATAAATTTCTAGAAACACACTACTTACCTAAGCTAACACAGAGGTAGAAAATCCAAACAGACCCATAATGAAAGAAGAAATTGGAGAGGTCATTAAAAAAAAAAAAAACTCTAACAAACATTCAGAGAAGAGTTGACACCAACACTACTCAAACTATTCCAGAACACAGAAAAGGAAGAAATACTCCCGAATTCATTCTATGAAGCCAGTATAACCCTGATATCAAAGCCAGGCAAAAAAAAAAAAGAGGCAAAGACACCACTAAAAAAAGAAATTATAATCCAATATCCCTCATGAGTCCTCATAGTATGGTGGTTAAGAGCCAAGGCTACTAAACAAAAGGTTGGCAGTTTGAATCTACCAGCTGCTCCTTGGAAATCCTATGGGGCACTTCTCCTCTGTCCTATTGGGTCACTATGAGTCAGTATTGACTCAGCAGCAATGGGTAGTACCCCTCATGAAGACTGACGCAAAAAATCTCAACAAAATTCTAGCCAATAGAATCCAATAGCATATCAAAAAAATAGTACATCATGACCAAGTGGAATTCATATCAGGTATGCAAGGATGGTTTAACATTAGAAAATCAATTAACATAATTCTCCACATAAATAAAACAAAGGAAAAGAATCACACCATCTCAATCAAAGCAGAAAAGGCATTTGATAAAGTCCAACACCCATTCCTGATACAAACTCTCACCAAAATAGGAATAGAAGGGAAATTCCTCAGCATAATTAAGGGCATATATACAAAACCAACAGCCAACATTATTCGATATGGGCAGAAACTGAAAACATTCCCCCTGAGTACAGGAGCCAGACAAGGTTGCCCATTATCACCACTTTTATTCAATATTGTACTGGGAGTCCTACCCAGAGCACTAAGGCAAGAAAGAGAAATAAAGGGCATCCAAATTGATAAGGAAGAAGTAAAACTATCCATTTTCGCAGAAGGTATGATCCTGTATGTAGAAAATCCCAGAGAATCCACAAAGAAACTACTGGAACTAATATAAGGATTCAGCAAAGTGGCAGGGTACAAGATTAACACACACACACACACACACACACACAAATCAGCTGGCCTCCTCTATACTAATAAGAACTCCAAAAAGGAAATTAGGAAAACAATACCATTTACAATAGCCCTCAAAGATAAAATACTTAGGAATAAACCTAACTAGGGACATAAAAGACTTATACAAAGAAAACTATAAAACATTATTGCAAGTAACCAAACAAGACCTTCAAAAATGGAAAAATATACCATACTTATGGATAGGAAGATTTAACATTGTGAAAATGTCAATACTACCCAAAGCAATCTATACATACAATGCAATCCATATCCAAATTGCAACAACATTCTTTCACGAGACGGAAAAACTAATCACCAAATTTATACGGACAGGAAAGAGTTCCAGATAAATAAAACATTACAGAAAAAGAAGAGCAAAGTAGGTGGCCTCACAGTACCCTACCTCTGAACCTACAGTACAGCTACAGTAGTCAAAATAGCCTGGTACTGATACAATGACAGAAAAATAGACCAATGGAACAGAATTGAGGGCCCAGAAATAAATCCATCCACTTATGGACACCTGATCTTTGACAAAGTGTTGAAGTCCATTAAATGGAGAAGAGACAGGCTCTTTAACAAATGGTGGTGGCAAAACTGGATATCCATTCTCAGAAAAATGAAACAGGATCCATACACAAAAACTAACTCAAAATGGATCAGACACCTAAAAGTAAAACCTGAAACTATAAAGTTCATGAAAACGAAAACATAGGGACAACACTAGGGGTGCTAATTTATGGCATAAATAGAGTAACAAGCATAACTAAAAATTCACAAACTCCAGAAGATAAACTAGATAACTGGGACTGCCTAAAAATTAAATACTTATGTTCATCAAAAGACTTTTCTGAGAGAGTAAAAAAAGAACCTACAGACTGGGAATAAATCTTTGGCAACAATATACCTTACGATAGTTTAATCTCAAAAATACACTGAAGGGACTTCCGGCCAACATGGCACCATTGACAGAAACACCGTGCAGTCCTTCCACACAAAGACCTGAAAAACTAAGTAAAACAGAGACAAATGTCATTCCTGGAACCTGAAGTGTCAAAAGAAGAGATAAAAAAACTCAGCCAAGCACGGAATGGAAGAAGAAACTGACAAAGGACAGAAAGTGTGGAGAGATGTGTGCTGATGGCGCTATCAGCTAAGGCAGCATGGCTCCACCATCTTGGACTCCTGTTGGAGATCAGCGGACAGGGAGCATGGGAAAGCAGCTTCCTGGAACTCCCAGCAGGAGATAGAGCACCAAGTACCAGCAATACACGCTCTCCCACCCCTCAGTCTCTCCCTGCTGCCCTACCTCCAAGCTTCCTGGCTGGTTGTGGTGGCTCCGCTGGCTGGCGAAGTTTAGTGCCCCTACCACTTGGATTCGCCCCACCCACATCTTAGGACCGGGAGTACAAGAAAGCAGCTTCACAAAGTTCGCAGCAGGAGATAGAGCACCTGGTAAGGAGTGATATATGCTTTCCTAACTTCTCCCCTTCCTCCCCCACTTCCTGCCAGCCACAGTCTCTTCGCCGGGAGGCAATTTCTTTGGCCTCAGGATGCTTGGATTCACCCTGCCCATATTGGGCTGGCACCTGAGCTGGTGTTGGTTCTTTCCGTCTCTTTTGGTTTCTTCTGTGCCTCCCACCACCTCCCCCTCCTTTCTCTGGAACACCTGGCTCTGTGTGCCATCTTTGCTTCTTCTTGAAAGGCTGTGAAGCCACACTCAGCTGGGAAACCACTCCCTCGGCCTGTGAAACAATGCTAGTGGGAGCCCTGGGGCTTTTTTTCCCCACTTGTTTTGCTTTGTTCTGTTTTGTTTGTTTGTTTGTTTTCTTTGTCTTTTCACAGCTTGGGAGGCCCTTCTAGCCGGGCTGCCCTACAGGGCTTAGGAACCACTCCCCCAACCTTCGCAGCCACATAGGTGGGATTTCTGGGGGCATTTCTTTTTTTTTTTTTCCTCTTTCTTTTTCCTCTTTTCTCTCTCTTTTTCCCTTTCTGTCTTTCTCTGTTTCTCAGTTCTTGTCCCTCTACACTTATCTTCTTTTCCTGTCTCCTGAATACCTGGTGTGGTGTGACATCTACCCAGGCTATACTGTGCAACCTGGGAGCCACTTCCCCAGTCTTAGCAGCCCCACCAGTGGGACTCTGGGACTCCTGGGGGTTTTTCTTTTCTTCTTTTCTTTTCCAAATCTTTATCTAATTACTTTTTCTTTCTTTTGACTTTTTTTTTTTTTTTTTGCTTTTCTCCATTTCTCAGTTTCTCATCTATCCACTCCAATGGCAAGCTCCCTTAGCACCCTTTTTTTTTTCTTTGTTTGCTTGCATGTTTTTGGCTCCTGTTTCTCTCTCCTCTCTCCCATACCCCTATTAGCTCCACACATCACATCCTCCCCCCTTTTTCTTGACTACCTGCACTGTGCACTGCACATCACACCCCTGAGCAGCACAGGCATGGCCTACTGGCCTGTCCTGTTGGCCCTAGTACTTGCCACAAACAACCCATTCAAGCCCCTTCCTTTCAGCTGGATATTCCCTGCTGCACCATAGCTGAATGACTGACCCTGCTCATTGGACAAGGAGGTGAAAAGTACTGTGACTACAGATGAGCAAACAACAAAGAACACACAGCCTGCCTGCTCAGACATACTCAGACATAACCAAATGAAACAAAAAAGCAGGATGAAACAATCAAATCTACAATCAAGAAACTAAGAAAATAACTACTGAATGTCCCAAAGACAGCAGACAATATCAAAACTTTTTTTTTAAAAAGGACAGGACGATTCCAGTAGGCATCCAAAATAAAACACCGGGTGACTTTTCAGTAGAAGAAAAGGCACTGGAACTACCTGATATGAAATTTGAATCTTTAATATTTAGAGAAATCCAAGAGTTGAAGCAGACAAAAATGAGAAAAAAAATACATAAATTTTTGGAAAAGGCAGACAAATTCATGGAAAATACAGATTAAAATATGGAAAAGTTCAGGAAAAAATATAGGAACAAAACACCAAAATAAATTCACAACTAGAAATCATTCAAAAACAACAATTAGAAATCCAAAAGATAAACAGCAAGATTTCAGAAATGGACAGTATCATAGAAGGGCTGAGGAGCAAGTTCGAAATGATGGAAGACAGAATCAGCAAAATTGAAGACAAACACTTGGACACAACTCTAAGGAAAAATCAGGAAAAAAAGAATGAAGAAACCCTGAGAATTATGTGGGATACAATCAAAAGCAAAAATCTGTGAGTTATCGGAGTTCCAGAACAGGGAGAGAAAACGGAAAACACAGAGGGGGTTATTGAAGAATTGCTGACAGAAACCTACCCTAATATCATGAATGATGAAAAGATGACCATCCAAGAAGCTCAACGAACTCAATATAGGATAGGCCACAGAAGAAAAACAACAAGGCATATCATAATCACACTTGCTAAAACCAAAGAAAAAGAAAAAATTCTGCGAGCAGCTTGAGAAAAACAAAAAGTCACATACAGAGGAGAAACAATAAAACTAAGCTCTGATTATTCAGCTTAGTTTTAATCTCTGATTATCCAAAACATTGAGATAATACAAAGTATCTTCTCTGACCACAATGCCATCAAAATAGAAATTAACAACAGGAAGAGTAAGGAAAAAAATCGACTACATAGAAACTGAATAACACCCTGCTTAAAAACCACTGGGTAATAGAAGAAATCAAAGAGGGAATCAAAAAGTTCCTAGAATCAAATAAGAATGAAAACACATCATACCAAAACCTTTGGGACACAGCAAAGGCAGTCCTCAGGGGTCAATTTATAGCACTAGATGCACACATCAAAAGGGAAGAAAGGGACAAAATCAAAACATTAGTTACACAACTTGAACAAATAAAGAACAGCACAAGAAGTCCGCAGCCACCAGAAGAAAGGAGATAATAAAAATCAGAGCAGAAATAAATGAAATAGAAAACAGAAAAACAATAGAATCAACAAAACTGAAAGTTGGTTCTTTGAAAGGACCAAAAAAATCAACAAACCACTGGCCAACTTGACAAAAAAAAAACAAAAAACAGGAGAAAGCGCAAACAACCCAAATAAGGAATGAATTGGGGAACATTACAACACACCCAACTGAAATAAAAAGGATCATAACAGAGTATTATGAAAAACTGTACTCTAACAAATTTGAAAACCTAGAGAAAATGGACAAATTTCTAGAGACCAACAACCTAACCAAACTAACACAAAATGATGTTGAAAATCTGAACAGACCCATAACAAGAGAAGAGATTGACAAGGTAAAAAAAAAAAAAAAAAAAACACTCCCAACAACAACAACAACAAAAAGCCCTGACCCAGATGGCTTTACTGGAGAATTCTACCAAACATTCAGAGAAGACCTTACCCCAGTACTACTCAAACTATTTCAGAACACAGAAAAGGAAGCAATACTTCCAAATTCATTCTATGAAGCCAGCATAACCCTGATAAAAAACCAGGCAAAGACACCACAAAAAAAAAGAAAGAAAATTACAGACCAATATCTGTAATGAATACAGATGCAAAAATTCTCAACAAAATTCTAGCCAATAGAATTCAGCAGCATATAAAAAAAATAATACACCACTACCAAGTAGGATTCATACCAGGTATGCAAGCATGGTTCAACATTAGAAAATCAATCAACGTAATCCACCACATAAATAAAAGGAAAGAAAAGAATCACACGATCATCTCAATCGACACAGAAAAGGCATTTGACAAAGTCCAAAACCCATTCCTGATAAAAACTCTCAATAGAATAGATATAGAAGGGAAATTTCTCAACATAATAAAGGGCATCTATGCAAAACCAATGGCCAACATCATTCTCAATAGAGAACAGGAACAAGACAAGGATGTCCTTTATCACCAATCCTATTTAACATTGTGTTGGAAGTCTTAGCTAGAGCAATAAAGTAAGAAATAGAAATAAACTGTCCCTATTTGTGGGTGATATGATACTACACGTAGAAAATCCAAAAGACTCCACAAAAAAACTACTGGAACTAATAGAAAGATTCAGCAGAGTAGCAGAATGCAAGATAAACATACAAAAATCAGTTGGATTCCTATACGCCAATAAAGAGAATGATGAAAAGGAAATCAGGAAAACAATACCATTTATAATCGCCCCTAAAAAAAATAAAATACTTGGGAATAAATCTAACCAGAGATGCAAAAAACTATAAAAAGAAAACTATAAAACACTACTATAAGAAACCAAAAGATATCTACATAAATGGAAAAACATACCATGCTCATGGATAGGTAGACTCAACATTGTGAAAATGAAAATTCTACACAAAGTGATTTACAAATACAATGCAATACTGATCCAAATACCAACAACACTCTTTAAAGAGATGGAAAAACTTATCATTAACTTTATGTGGAAAGGGAAGAACCCCCAGGTAAGTGAAACACTACTGAGAAAGAATAAAGTAGGAGGACTCACACTACAAGACCTCAGAACCAACTATACCGTTACAGTAGTCAAAACAACCTGGTACTGGTACAATGACAGATACATTGACCAATGGAACAGAATTGAGAACCCAGATGGAAATCCATCTGCCTGTGGTCACCTGATCTTTCACAAGGGCCCAAAGTCCATCAAACGGGGAAAAGACAGTCTTTTTAGCAAATTGTGCTGGCAAAACTGGATGTCCATCTGCAAAAAATGGAACAGGACTCATACCTTACTCCATATAAAAAACTAACTCAAAGTGAATAAAAGACCTAAACATAAAGCCAAAAACCATGAAGTTCATAGAACAAAGAATAGGGTCATCACTATAGGCCCTATTACACAGCATTAACAGGATACAAATCACAACGAACAACACACAATCTCCAGAGGATAAGCTAGATAACTGGGATCTTTTAAAAAGTAAACAACAAAAGACTTCACCAAAAGAGTAAAAAGAGAACCTACAGACTGGGAAAAAAATTTGGCTATTACAAATCAGACAAAGGTCTAATCTCTAAGATCTACAAGAAAATTTAACACCTCTACAACAAATAATCCAATTAAAAAAACGGGAAAAGGAAATGAATAGACACTTCACCAAAGAAGATATTCAAGCACCCAACAGATACATGAGGAAATGCTCATGATCTGTAGCCATCAGAGAAATGCAAATCAAAAGCACAATGAGATACTGTCTCACCGTGGCATTACTGGCACAAATCGATAAAACAGAAAATAACAAATGTTGGAGAGGATGTGAGGAGGTCGGAACTCTTATGCACTGCTGGTGGGAATGCAAAATGATACGTTTTTGGAAAGTGATATGGCACGTCCTTAGAAAGCTAGAAATAGAAATACCATTTGATCTAGCAATCCCACTCCTAGGAATATATCCTAGAGAAATAAGAGTCATCACATGACTAGATATATGTACATCCATGTTCACTGCAGCGTTGTTCACAATAGCAAAAAGATGGAAACTACTTAGATGCCCGTCAACAGATGAATGGATAAACAAACTGTGGTACATACACACAATGGAGTATTATGCAACACTAAAGAACAAAGATGAATCTGGGAAGCATCTCATAACATGGATGCATCTGGAGGATATTATGCTGAGTGAAATAAGTCAGTCACAAAAGGACAAATATTTCATGAGACCACAATTGTAAAAACTCATGAAAAGGTTTATATATGAAAAGAAACCATATTTGATGGTTATGAGGCAAGGGAGGGGTGGGGATGGAAAAACACTTAACAGACAATAGATAAGTGGTAACTTTGGTGAAGGGTAAGACAGTACACAATACTGGGGAAGCCAGCACAACCTGTACAAGGCAAGCCCAAGGTAGCTCCGTAGACACATGAACCTGAGTGACCGAATTGGTGGGCTGAGGGCTGTGGGGACCATGGTCTCAGGGAACCTCTAGCTCAATTGGCATACAGAGTTTATAAAGAATATGTTCTATATTCTGCTTTGGTGAGTAGTGTCTGGGGCCTTAAAAGCCTGTGAGCAGCCATCTAGGACACTCCATTGGTCTCACCCCTTCAGAAGCAAGGAAGAATGAAGAAAACTAAAGAAAGGCATGAGGGAAAGATTAGTTCAAAGGACTAATGGACTACATCTACCACAGCCTCCACCAGACTGAGTCCAGTACAACTAGATGGTGCCCAGCTACCACCACTGACTGCTCTGACAGGGATCACAATAGAAGATCCCAGACAGAGCTGAAGAAAAATGTAGGACAAAATTTCAACTCAAAAGGAAAGACCAGACTTGCTGGCCTGACAGAGACTGGAGAAACCCTGAGAGTATGGTCCCCGGACACCTATTCAGCTCAGTAATGAGGACAGTCCTGAGGTTCACCCTTCAGCAAAAGATTGAACAGTCCCGTGGAACAAAAAAAGACTGAAGGGGTGTACCAGCCCTGGGGCAGGGACTGCAAGGTAGGAGGGAACAGAAGAGCTGGTAATAGAGAACCGAGGGTTGAGAAGGGAGAGTGTTGACATGTCGTGGGGTTGTTAACCAATGTCATACAACAATATATGTACTGTCTGATGAGAAACTAGTTTATTCTGTAAACCTTCATCTAAAGTTCAATTAAAAAAAAGATTGCTTAGGATTAAAACATAAACAAAATATACTGAAAACTTCGACAACTCAACAATGAAAAGACAAGCAACCCAATCACAAAAGGGACAAAAGACATGAGCAGACATTTCACCAAAGAGAACATCTAGATAGTCAACAAAAGATGCTTATGATCATTAGCCATTAGAGAGATGCAAACCAAAACCATGATGAGATACCATCTCACCCTTGCAAGAATGGCAGTGATCAAAAATTCAGAAAACAATACATGCTGGTGAGTTTATGGGGAAATTGGAGCTCTCATACACTGCTGGTGGGAATATATAATGGTATAACCACTACGGAAAATGATATGGCACTTCCTTAAAAAGCTAGAAATAGACATACCATCTGATCCAGTAATACTACTCCTAGATATCCTAGAGAAATAAGAGCCATCACACGAATATGCACATTTATGTTCACTGCAGCATTATTCACAACAGCAAAAAGATGGAAACAACCTAAGTGCGCATCAACAGATAAATGGATAAGCAAATTAAGGTACATGCACACAATGGCCCCACGTATCTGTCAGTTTGTTGTACTGTGGGGGCTAGCATGTTGCTGTGATGCTGGAAACTCTGCCACTGGTATTCACATACCAGCATGGTCACCCATAGAGGACAGGTTTCAGTTGAGCTTCCAAACTAAGACTAGGAAGAAGGACCCAGCAGTCTACTTCTGAAAAGAATTAGCCAGGGAAAACCTTATGAATAGCAGTAGAATATTGTCTGATGTAGTGCCAGAAGATGAGCCTCCCAGGATGGAAGGCACTCAAACGATAACTGGGAAGAGCTGCCTCCTCAAAGTAGAGGCGACCTTAATGGAGTCAAGCTTTTGGGACCTTCATTTGCTGATGTGGCACAACTCAAAATGACAAGAAACAGCTGCGAACATACATTAATAATTAGAACCTGGGATGTATGAAGTACGTATCTAGGAAAATTGGAAACCATCAAAAATGAAATGGAATGCATTAACATCAATATCCTTGGCATTCCTGAGCTGAAATGGACTGGTATTGACCATTTTGAACCAGATAGTCATATAGTTTACTATGCCGGGAATGACAACTTGAAGAGGAATGGTGTTGCATTCATCATCAAAAAGAACATTTCAAGATCTATCCTGAAGTACAACGCTGTCAGTGATGGGATAATATCTATATGCCTACAAGACCAATTAATACTACTATTATTCAAAATTACACACCAAAAACTAAGGCCAAAGATGAAAAAATTGAAGATTTTTATCAGCTTCTGCAGTCTGAAATTGATCGAACATGCAATCAGGATGCATCAATAATTACTGGTGATTGGAATGCAAAAGTTGGAAAAAGAAGAAGGATCAGTAGTTGGAAAATCCGGCATTGGTGATAGAAAACAATGCCAGAGATCGAATGATAGAACTTTGCAAGACCAGCGACCTCTTCATTGCAAATATGTTTTTCACCAAGATAAACCGTGACTACACATGGACCTGGCCAGGTGGAACACACAGGAATCAAATCTGCTACATCTGTGGAAAGAGACAATGGAAAAGCTCCATATCATCAGTCAGAACAAGGCCAGAGGCCGACTGTGGAACAGACCATCAATTGCTCGTATGCAAGTTCAAGTTGAAACTGAAGAAAATCAGAGCAAGTCCATGAGAGCCAAAATACAACCTTGAGTATATCCCACCTGAATTTAGAGGCCATCTCAAGAATAGATTTGACACACTGAACACAAATGACCGAAGACCAGACAAGTTGTGGAATGACATCAAGGACATCATATGAAGAAAGCAAGAGGTTACTGAAAAGACAGTAAAGAAAGAAAATACCAAGATGGATGTCAGAAGAGACTCTGAAACTTGCTCTCGAACGTCAAGCAGCTAAAGAAAAAGAAAGAAATGATGAAGTAAAAGAACTGAAAAGATTTCAAAGGGTGGCTCGAGAAGACAAAGTAAAGTATTATAATGACATTGTCAAAGAGCTTCAGATGGAAAACCAAAAGGGAAGAACATGCTCAGCGTTTCTCAAGCTGAAAGAACTGAAGAAAAAATTCAAGCCTCGAGTTGCAACAGTGAAGGATTCTATGGGGAAAATATTGAACAATGAAGGAGGCATCAAAAGAAGATGGAAGGAAGACACAGAGTCATCATACCAAAAAGAATTAGTTGACATTTAACCATTTCAAGAGGTAGCATATGATCAGGAACCAAAGATGCTGAGGGAGCAAGTCCAAGCTGCACTGAAGGCACTGGTGAAGAACAAGTCTCCAGAAACTGACAGAGTATCAATCGAGATGTTTCAACAAATGGATACAGAGCTAGAAGTGCTCACTCGTCTATGACAAGAAATTTGGAAGACAGCTACCTGGCCAACCGACTGGAAGAGATCCATATTTATGCCTATTCCCAAGAAAGGTGATCAAACCAAATGTGGAAATTATCAAACAATATCATTAATATCACACACAAGGAAAATTTTGCTGAAGGTCATTCAAAAACAGCTGCAGCAGTATATTGACAGGGAACTGCCAGAAATTCAGGCCTGATTCAGAAGAGGATGTGGGACCAGGGATATCATTGCTGATGTCAGATGGATCCTGGTTGAAAGCAGGGAACACCAGAAAGATGTTTACCTGTGTTTTATTGACCATGCAAAGGCATTCTACTGTGTGGATCATAACAAATTATGGATAACATTGGGAAGAATGGGAATTGTGCTCATGAGGAACCTGTACATAGATCAAGAGGAACTTGTTCAGATAGGGCAAGGGGATACTGAGTGGTTTAAAGTCAGGAAAGGTGTTCATCAGGATTGTATCCCTTCACTATACCTATTCAATATGTATGCTGAGCAAACAATCCGAGAAGCTGGACTATATGTAGAAGAACAGGGCATCAGGATTGAAGGAAGACTCATTAACAACCAGTGTTATGCAGATGACACAACCTTGCTTGCTGAAAGTGAAGAGGACTTGAAGTGTTTACTGATGAAGATCAAAAACTACAGCCTTCCGTACGGATTACACCTCAAACAAAAATGCTCACAACTGGACCAATAACCACATCATGATAAATGGAGAAAAGATTGAAGTTGTCAAGGATTTCATTTTACTTGGATCCACAATCAACACTCATGGAAGCAGCAGTCAAGAAATCAAAAGACACATTGCATTGAACAAATCTGCTGCAAAAGACCTCTTTAAAGTGTTGAAAAACAAAGAAGTCACCTTGAAGACTAAGGTGCTCCAGACCCAAGCCATGGTATTTTCAATATCATCATATGCATGTGAAAGCTGGATAATGAATAAGGAAGACTGAAGAAGAATTGATGTCTTTGAATTGTGGTGTTAGTGAAGAATATTGAACATACCATGGACTGCCAAAAGAATGAACAAATTTGTCTTGGAAGAAGTACAACCAGAACGCTCTTTGGAAGCAAGAATGGTGAGACTGCATCTTACATACTTTGGACATGTTGTCAGGAGGGATTGGTCCCTGGAGAAGGACATCATGCTTGGTAAAGTATAGGGTCAGTGGAAAAGAGGAAGGCCCTCAACGAGATGGATTGACACAGTGGCTGCAACAATGGGCTCAAGCATAACAGCCATAGTAAGGATGGTGCAGGACCAGGCAGTGTTTCATTCTGCAGTACATACGGTCACCATGAGTCAGAACTGACTCGATGGCACCTAACAACAACACACAATGGAATCCTATGTAACAATAAGGCACAATGATGAATCTTCAAAACATCTCAACGCAGATGAATCTGGATGGCATTATGCTGAATGAAATAAGTCTATCACAAAAGGACAAATACTGTATGAGACTACTATTATGAAAACTCAAGAAAAGGTTTACGTACAGACAGAAACAACCTTTGATGGTTGAGATGGTGGGAAGGGGCGGGGAATGGAAATCACCAATTAGATAGTAGGCAAGTGTTAAATTTCGTGAAAGGGAAGACAATACACGATATAGAGGAAATCAGCACAACTTGATCAACGCAAAGGAAGACACTTAGGGGAACATACGAGAGAAAGAAAAAAAAGGCAACTATAGTAAATATTATACGACCTTACCACAACAGCAAAAACAATAATTTACAAGCAGATATATAGGCAGATATATATGCTGAATAGGTGAAGGACGGCATGTAGGAGTATACCCATGTATATGTACAGGTTACCCAAAACCAATTCTTTTGCCATCAAGTAGATTCTGACTCATAGCAACCCTATAGGACAGAGAAGAACTGCCCCATAGGGTTTCCAAGGACTAGCTGGTGGATTGAAACTGCCGATCTTTTGGTTAGCAGCCAAGTTCTTAACACCTATACCACCAGGGCTCTGTATATAGGTTCCCAAACCACCAAACCCACTGCCGTCGAGTTGATTCTGACTCAAAGCAACCTATAGGACAGAGTAGAACTGCCCCATAGAGTTTTCAAGGAGCGTCTGGTGGATTCGAACTGCTGACCTCTTGGTTAGCAGCGATAGCACTTAACCACACTACACCACCAGGGTTTCCATATATAGGTTAGGCTGTGGATATTTTTATATACGTATTTGTATGTACAGCATGTCTATTGATATATATAATAGAGCACAAAGGGGGCATAGACATAGAAGATTCCTAGACACATCCAAACACTTTGAGGGACCAAGTTACTGGGACTGAGCACTGGGGACTACGGTCTCAGAGGATATCTAGGTCAATTGGCATAGCATAGTTCATAAAGAAAATTTTCTACATCCTACTTTGGTGAGTAGCACCTGGGATCTTAAAAGCTTGTGGGCGGCCACCTAAGACACACCTATTTGTCCCATCCCATCCAGAGCAAGGGAGAATGATGAAAACCAAAGACACAAGGAAAATATTGGTCCAAAAGACTAATGGACCACAACTACCACCCCCTGCACCAGACTGATTCCAGTACAACTAGATGGTGCCTGGCGACTACCACTGACAGCTCTGATAGGGTTCAGGACAGAGTAGGAGAAAAAAGTAGAACAAAAGTCAAATTCACAAAAAAAGATCAGACTTACTGGTCTGACAGAGTTTGCAGGAACCCCTGAGATTATGGCCCTAACTCGGAACTGAACCAAAACCCAAAACCCAGGGCCATCGAGTCGATTCCGACTCATAGCGACCCTATAGGACAGGGTAGAACTGCCCCACAGAGTTTCCAAGGAGCGCCTGGCAGATTCGAACTGCCAGCCCTTTGGTTAGCAGCCCTAGCACTTAACCACTACACCACCAGGGTTTCCAAAGTCCACCTTTCAGCCAAAGATTAGGCAAACCTATAAAACAAGCAATAACATATGTGAGGAACATGCTTCTTAGATCAATCAAGTATAAAAGACCAAATGGGGAACAACTGCCCACAAGCAAAGACAACAAGACAGGAAGAGACAGGAATGCTGGACGAATGGAAATGGGGAACCCAGGCTGGAAAGGGGGAGAGTGCTAACATACTGCGGGGATTGCAACCAATGTCACAAAACAATTTGTGTATAATTTTTTTGAATAAGAAACTAATTTGCTCTGTAAACTTTCACCTAACACACAATAAAAAAGAAAATAAACTACAAACTTCAAGGCTGGCGGTTCAAACATACCCACTGGTGCTGTGGAAGAAAGTCGTAGAAATCCCTTCCATAAAGGTTATAGCTAAGGGAACCTGTGGAGTTCTGTTCTACTCTGTGACACCGGGGTCACCATGAGATGGAATCGCCTCGATGGCAATGGACTTGTTTTTTTTTTTCTTCTTTGGTATAAATCTAAATGACTGATACATACGGGCAGTCTCTGGGTTACAAACATCCAAATTACGGACAAGTTGTATTTAAGGATGGACTGCCATAAAGCCTATTATATTAAAAATTTGATTTAAATACAATGATTCATAATAAGGAATGCACACACTAATTTGCGACTCTCATGAAAACATTGCGCAGTTTGGAAATGTTCCTTAAGTGTTTTATATGCATAGAAAGGTGAAATACATACTGCATGCTAAGTCAATCAATGCCCACGGCAGCAGCAGTCAAGAAATCAGACTACACATTGCATTGGGCAAATCTGCTGCAAAAGACCTCTATAAAGTGTTAAGAAGCAAAGATGTCACCTTGAGGACTATGGTGCACCTGACCCAAGCTGTGGCATTTTTAATTGCCTCATATGCATGTGAAAGCCAGACAATGAATAAGGAAGACCAGAGAAAAATTGATACATTTGAATTATGGTGTTGGTGAAGAATATTGATTATACCATTGACTGCCAGAAGAAAGAACAAATCTGTCTTGGAAGAAGCATAGCTAGGACGTTCCTTAGGAGCAAGGGTGGTGAGACTTTGTCTCACATACTTTGGACATGTTATCAGAGAGGAACAGTCCCTGGAGAGGGACATCATGCTTGGTAAAGTAGAGGGTCAGCGAAAAAGAGGAAGACCCTCAACAAGGGGAATTGACACAGTGACCGCAACAAAGTGCTCAAACATAGCACCAGTTGTGGTGCAGGACACACCAGTGTTTCGTTCTGTTGTACAGAGGGTCGCTATGAGTCGGAACCTACTCGACAGCCCCTAACAAGACAAACATTTGACTAACTGACACTGAATAAGAACCATACGTACCTGTTCTGACTTACCTACAAATTTGGCTTAATGAAAGGCTTTGGAACGGATCTCATTCATAACCCGAGTACTGCCCGTGTATGACTACACACATACCTCCCGTTTCTCTAAACCAGTGTTTCTCAGTAGAGGCAATTTTGCCCCTCAGGGGACATTTGGCAAAGTCTGGAGACAGTTTTGGTTGTCACAACTGGGGCAAAGGAGGCAGTGCTACTGGCGTCTAATGCATAGAGGCCAGGGATGCTGTGGAACACCCTACAATGCACAAGAAAGCCCCAACACAGAATTGTCTTGCCCAAGGTGTCAATAATACCAAGGTTGAGAAATGCTGACCTAGACTCACTTGCCAGGGGATTCCAATGGAGCCACATTAACTGTTGCAACTGACATTTCATAGAATCAGGACCTCACCTGCATAGTAAGGGCTTTATTCTCCTCAGAATCTCATATTGTTACTTCTGAGAGTCCTGGGGCCTGTCTTAAGTGAATTCATATGCAAGCCATGTAGGCTCTGCCAGAGAGAAGCCCCCTGGGGGCAGTGGCTTACCCTGCACACCTGCCTGTGCCCTCCAGGAGAACACTGTTCATGACCCAGTATCCTGCACCTTGGTGAGCCAAAGCTGGCTAACATAGACCTCGCAGTGTCAATGCCACCTGCAGGCCTGTCACATTTAGTTACCTGGAGCTCACAGCAGCCTGTGAGAACAGCTCCTTTGGCTTCTGCCTGCTCTTTCCATAATTACTTAAGTACAAGTTTGTGGGGCCTTACTAGGAGACCAATAGCTGCGAACAAAACTGTGCTCTCTTCTCATACCTCAGGCACTTGAGCCAACCACATTTTTCTTCATATAGCCAAAAATCTGCATACAAATAAATGTTTGCAAATCCACACAAATATACACAAAGTGCTGTGAGCCCAGAGAAAAGCACAGTTAATCCAGTTGACATCCTCCACAGAGCCTGGAGAGTCTCCTCACCATTGGCCACAAGGGACAGACTAATTTTCATTCCTTCCCTTTGCTTAGCCTCCAATAGAAGCTTTTCACACCTCTTTTCTGCCGCTGCTGTAGCATCGCATCCTCACAATAACATCCAAAGGCAGGAAATAAAGGAGAGGTTCCCTATCTCTTCCTGACTTTTTTTTTCCCCCTATCTCTTCCTTACTGGGAGTATAAGAAGGAATTTGCCTTTTTCTTTTTTGCCAGAGAGGAAATTCTGTCCCAGAGGTCCCCAACCATCATATCCACGTATTTCATTAGCCATAACTAAGCCAATCATTAGGATTATTGTGATTGAGTCATCCCTTGGGGCTGGAAGAGGAGCCCACCTTACCTTAGCACATTATTGTTCCACAAAAAGAAAGGCACAGGTGCTTTGGGAGAATAGGAAATGAGACGGTGGCTAATCCTCCCCAACACAGGGTTGTTGTTGTATGCTGTAGAGTCAATTAAGCCTCATAGTGACCCGATATGACAGAGTAGAGCTGCTCCACAGGTTTTCCTAGGCTGTAATCTTTATGGGAGCAGATGGCAGGGTCTTTCCTCCAGGGAGCCACTGGTGGGTTTGAACCACCAAACCCTTCAGTTAGCAGCCAAGTGCTTAACCATTGTGCCACCAGGCCTCCTTAGAACACAGGGTAGGACCATACATTCTCGGATGACAAAGTATCAGGAGGCCATGCCATCTTAACCTCAGAACTTGTTTCAACTTGCTGACTATAAGAACATGTCAACAGAAATGAACATGTCCAAAAAGAGATACAGGTTCAAGGCCACCAAACTCTCCTTGATCTTTTTCCATCATTCACCATGCAACCAGTTAAGGGAAATGTGTAACAATGGCACTAATCAATGACCTTGGAAAAGCCACTTACTCTCTCTGAATCTTAATTTCTGTGGCTGTTAGCACTTTATTCATCTTAGATACAGAAAATGGCATCTTAGGGAACTTGGCAGCTAGACACAAAAGTGGCTCTCATGGGCTATCCATGTCCTCTTCTTCGGCCTTAACCGGCCTCCCCCAGGATGAGAAGGTACCATGTACCACCGTCACGTCTATGCAAAAATCCCTGAGTGCCAACCGTAGAACCTGGAGACTCAACCACTGAAGCTTTGAATCCTGGAACTCAGGAAAACTGAAGAGAGCAGCTGTAAGGGCCAGCAGGATCAGAAATATTTGTAATTTCTAAGCCACCACCCCCAAGAAAAGGATCCTACAGAATTTTCTTAAGGGAGAATAGGACATTGCAATTTAAAAAAGAAAGTTTCATGCCATTGATTTGGGTTGGCCTATGTGCCCTGGTGGAGCCCTGGTAGTGCAGTGGTTAAGAGTTCGGCTGCTAACCAAAAGATTGGCAGTTCAAATCCACCAGCCTCTCCTTGGAAACCCTGTGGGGCTGTCCTACTCTGTCCTATAGGATTGCTATGAGTCGGAATCGACTCTATGGAAATAGGTTTGGGTTTTCTTTTCTTTTTTAATGTGCCTTGCAAGGAGCCCTGGTGGTGCAGTGGTTAAGCGCTTAGCTGCTAACTAAAAGTCGGTGGTTTGAACCCACCAGCTGCTCTACAGAAGAAAGATGTGGCCATCCGTTTCCATAAAGATTACAGCCTTGGAAACCCTATCCCAATAAAAAACCAAACCCATTGCCATCAAGTCGATTCCAAAACCCTATAGGGTAGTTCTATTCTGTCCTATAGGGTTGCTCTGAATTCCCATAACCAACTTGAGGGCAACAGTTTAGTGTCCCTTGGTCCCACTCCCAAATGCTTTGTTACTCCAAGGTAAACAAATCATTATCATCATAATCACTGCTAACAATTGTTGAGGGCCTCCTATGCCCCAGGCATTCTGCTGAGAAGTGTGCACACCTTTATGCTATATCCTCACCACAACCCTTTGGGTTGGCTTCTATTGTCATCTCGTTCCTATAGATGAGCAAGCAGGCTTAGAGATGGAAAGCAACTTGCCCAAGGTCACACATCTACAACAGACTTGGCTGGAATCCTGTCAAATGCTCTGAACCACTATGCAATCGGGCCTTAGAGGGTTTTTGTTTTGTTCCTGCTGCCTTTCCAAGAACGTATTGCAAAGCCCGGCACACCGTAGTTGCTTAGGAAACGATTTAGGAACGAATGGATGCATTGTTCTGCATGAGCTGCTGTTCACATGGAATTAAAGGCCTGAGAGTTTTCTGGACACGAACGGCTATAGGGAGGTGTCTTTTGTGTGCTCCGTACTCTCTGGGAGACTGCTGGTTTGTGGTATCTCCAAATCATTTCATAGATTTAAAATGAGACAAAGAGAAACAAATTTGTAGTGAAGACTAGAGCTATGAAAAGAACTTAAACTTCCTGGTTTTCTGCCCCAACCTCTTTTCAGGCCAATGACGGTCCTCATTGTTAAGTGTTACGTAGCAGCTCTGACTCCCAACACACTCCAGAATGATCTTCACCTACCAACTAGTTTCCCAGTTGCTCCCACTTATGCTTCATTTTTCTTCTAAATGACATTCCCCACTTTCAGTCCTACGCTATTCGTCCTGATTCTTATTGGTTTCATTGCTTAGTCATTGACACATGCATCAGACCAAATATCAGAACAAATGTGCACAGAGCAATTATAGCAGATGGGTCACGCTGTGAGATGACACTGCACTGCCACAGTGCGAGTGTTTTGCCAATTTTAAGAAAGATTCTGCATTTGGAAAAAAAATTAATTGGATGTCTTGTGTCTCCCATCCTTCCACTTCCTGCTTTGGTTCAGTCACCTCCACGGCCTCCTCTGTTATGACTGGGTAGAAAGTGACATTTATTCAAGCAGCAAGCAGAGGAGGAAAAGATGCTGGCGGCTTCCACTACTCTGTTTGTAACCATTTCTTATCATAAGTACAATTGAACTCAATTCATGTCAGCAAATATTTACCGAACTCTTACTATTCACCAGCCATTATCTTAGGCACCAACCTAGGTATCAATGAAGGGGTAGAAAGAAGGAGGAAATCTAATGTCTGCCCTTCATCACTGTGTGACAAGGCAGTATTTGGTCAACCGTGTGAGAGAGGGACACAGGGCTACAGGAATTCAGAGGACAAATAAGGTATTCATGCCCGGGTAATGGGACTGCAAATGGTTAACTCACTAGTCTGCTCAGAGGTGCCTTGGAAGAAAGGCCTGGTGATATCCTTTCAAAAAATCAGCTATTGAAAACCCTATGGAGCACATTTCGACTATGGCACACATAGGGTCATCATGAGTTGGAACTGACTCAAGGGCAATTTTTTTTTTTTTTTTTTTTTTTGCGAGGGCAATCAAGGTAGTGGCATGGAAGAGGTACCATTTAGCTTGGACCTGAAGAGGTGGGTATGATTTCTATGAGTTGAGTGGGCGGGATGGGGGGGCCGAAATCCAGGCAGGGAGAGCAACATGAGCAAATGCATGGAGGTCGGGGCAGGTAGAATGTGCTCAAGGAAGGTCTGGCTATTTAATTAATATGCTGAGTCTTGGAAGATGATGCTAGAAATGAAGTGTGGAGGGTCTTGAAAACTACAAGAGATCTGGACTTTGATCTGAGGTGGCTGGTAGTGTTAAAGTGTCACCTCAGGTTTCCAGGTGGACACATATGGAGGGGAAAAATGTTCTTGGATGTTTCTTCCAATATATTCACTCCTCCCTATAGCTCCTCGCTACAAAAAGAAGGACTGTGAATGGAACTGGCAGAGCCCACCACATTCATTCGAAGTCCTTGGGTGGTACAATCAGCTAATGTGTTCCGCAAGGGCAGATTATCCAACAAGCAAGGTAAGCATGGTAGCAAGGTAAGCACGGTGCTTACCTTGCTTACCAGATCATCTGTAGTGAAAAATTTCACATGAAAGTTGTGGTGAAACCCATGTGAAATTGTTCACCACAGATTAGTGCAGTAAGCACAAGTAAGCCCGTGCTTACTTTGTTTACTGTGTCATCCGCCCGTGTCAGGGATTGTAAATTTAAAAAGAGGCTTTGATTCTGTAGGAAGGTGCTGTGGGGTTGGGAGAGAGACAAATGCCAACCATACCTAGGAGCAGAATCTTTGATATGTAGAAAAAATGTGAAATTGTTCACTACAGGTGATCTGGTAAGCAAGGTTGCCTGTTGGATAATCCCCCTCTGGCCCTTGGCTGCTAAACCAAATTGGAGATTCAAGTCCACCAAGAGGCACCTTGAAGAGAAGCCTGGTGCTCTACTTCCGAACAATCAGCCATTGAAAACCCTATGGAGCACATTTCTACTCTGACACACATGAGGTCGCCAGGAGTCGGAATTGACTTCTCAGCAATTGGTACCTCATTCATTGGGCCTTTTTTATTATTGGGCAGGCACGGAAACTTGCAGAAAGAATCTGGGCTCCAGCCTGCCTCCTGGTATTTCTAGTCCCAGTGGACCCTCTTCCCACTTCCTCTTTCATTTGCCGGTTCCACAGGGTGAGTACTCAGGGCTAGGCCCAGAGGAATGAACTCAGAGTTTGCTCCATTGACGTAGCCATATACTGTCAAGGAGGAGGCAATATGATGGCTAGCTAACTTCACTTCTTGGTCCAACTATGTTCCAAAACTCAGGTTTATCAGAAAAGCCCTATTTGGGAATGGGGGTGGGAGGCTGATATTAGGCAAGTACCAACTATCGGTAAAAAGGAGCCCTTCATTTCCTATTTAGATACTGTTCCCTAAGGCCTTCCTCTTCTGCTCCCACTGTCCTTTCTGGGTGGACCCAGCCCATCCTCCTCCATTGTTGATGGTCTTAGATCATAGCTTTAGAAGGAGTCTCAGTTACAATTCACTTGGAGGATGCACTGTTAGAATTCTTAAGCAAAGGCCACAGCTTCTATAAACTAACCATGTTGGAAGTCTGTCTCTCTTCATTGCCTCTGACTCCAATGTCAAACAGTAGTGAGCAGTTAGTTGGCCTTTCCTAACCTAATCAATCCATATTTCACTATGGTGCTCTGGTTGACCAACATCTGGAATTGTTATAGAGCTCTCTGGGATATAAACTCTTCCGCCATTTTTTCAGATGTTGACTGGCAAGATGGGCAAAGTGCTAACACTGGGAGATTGTTATTTGACATACCCTCAAGGTTGATTATCTCCCTTGCCAACAATTAAGTAGAGAGAGAGTGGCCTGCCATTTCTTTTGGTATAAGCAGGTGTGAAGTGCAGATTCTTTCAACATGGGTGGAACAGAATAGAGACAGCCCACAGGAGGCCCTGCAACATCTGGGTTACACACACATCCTGAGCACACAGTAGGTACTCAGCAAAGATTTAAAAAAAAAATAAATTCAGAACATCCAGGATCAATGATGGGATGAAAAGGTTCACAGAAGACAAAAATTAAAAAAAAAAAAAAGCTTTCAAAACTTAAGTGCACTACAAGAACTGTGTTTTTTTTTTCTGACCACAGATGCTCCCTCTGTCCTTTCCTGGCCCCTCTCTCTTCGGCCTGTTCCAGGACTGGTACTCAATAGACTAGGGCAGTGGGGAAATGCTCCCTCAAAATCCCTTCCCTCCTCTCTGCATTGTATTAATCATCCAGAAGAGCAAACGGGAAGAATTTATGAAGTTGTGCAGGGGAGGGAGGTTACTGAGAAGGACCCTGATGGCTGCCTTCTAGGACAAACACAATCCTACTTTAATGCTGTAGTTTAGGATTCCTGACTGAGGAGCCAGATTGTCTGAGTTTAGATCCCAGTCTGTCACGCACTAGCTGTGTGACCTTCAGCAAGTTACTTCACCTCTCTGATTCTGTTTCTCACCTGTAAAATGGGCATAATGAAAGTACTAACCTTTTAGGAATAATAAGAGTATTAAATGTGTTGCTATCTATGAAGCTCTCAGAATAATTCCTGGCATATAGTAAATAGTCAATGCTGCAGAAGTGTTTGTTAAACAAAATACATAACTAGAACAAAACCAGAAAAATAATGAGAAAGAGAAAGGCTGTCACTGACATCTTGGCACTCACAGCCAGGCCTTGGAGTCTCTGATTGAACTTAAACAGTGTCATAGAAAATAAACATTGGCCAAGGCTATTCTATGATTGATGGATCAAGACAAACACAAGACCCCTCAATAAGCATCTCTGAAGACAAACAAAACGTTACTATTGCTCAAGGCACAAAATACCAAGCATTCCCCTCTCCTGGCTAATGTGAATGACTACTGCTTCTTTACTAATTACAATTTTAGCTTCATCTAGTCTTCCCTCCTTCTAGATTAGACGTATTAAGAAACCTAATCATAGAATTAATCCTGCTTTCTGATAGCATCCAATCCAGAGCAAAACGTCTCTTCTCTAAAACCAACCAGTTGCTGTCAAGTCAATTCTGAATCATGGCAACCTTGTGTGTATCAGAGTAGGACTGTGCTACATAGAGTTTTCAATGGCTGATTTTTCAGAAGTAGATTGCCGACCTTTTCTTCTGAGCACTCCTGGGTGTGTTACTGGAATAAAGTTCTTGCCTCTCACTGGTCAAGAATGAGCAGGTAAGGCATGTAGTTTTCCACATGAGCAAAGCTTTATTGAAGAGGCTTGCAAGCGGAGACGAGGAGGGCCGAGAGCAACGCATAACCTCATCTCACAGAACAAAAGACAGGCCCAAGTTTTTAAAAGTTCGTGGGTGGGAAAAGATTCATGTTTATTCATAGACACAGGTGGGGATATGTTAACCAAGGTGCACGTGCAGCAGCTTTCCAAGATGGCTCCTATCCTGGAGGCCTCTGGGACTTATTATGGGGTGTTGTGCCTGTGCAGTCTCCGCTCCCAGAGTTCGATTCCCTGGCTGGGGCTGTAGCCCCTCATTGCCTCTGGTGGAAGGTCCCTCAGCGGTCACAGGTAGATGTTCTGTGCATGTCCCTGGGCCTGGTCTTCTCCAACTGCTTCTGAAAGGCAACTTTAAAGAAGTTTGTGGGCTATTTTTAGATACCCTGCCCCACTGTTCTGGGGAATGGCTTTGTTTCTGTGCCCTGGCCCATTTCTTGTTATTTTGTTTGCAGATTTGGGGTCCCCTCTCTTCCTTGTCTTACTAAGCCTCTAGGTTCCACACTCAACCCCCTATTACCTCCCTGATAGTATAGTCTATTTCTCTTTTTACTTGTTTCTCCTCTAACCACAGCAGTCTCTTCGCTATTTCTCATACAGGCACCCTCCGATCTCAGGGCCTTTGCTCCCTGTCTTAGGCAGACTTGAACCTCCAACTTTTTGGTTAGCAGCTAAGTGCGTTAACCTTTTACACCACCCAGGGACTCCTATCTTCTTTAAGTCTTCCCCCAGATCACCTAACACAAGCCTAAATCCTATACATCCTCTCCAACACCTCTTACTGAGATGCCCCACGGTTGCCCACGGCTTGTGTTCTTCCCTCCGGGAACAAGTGATAAACCCAAGTTGTCATCTTCAGGCGTGGTCCTGTTGGCCTCTGGCTGGGAAGTACTAACAGCCACCTTGTGTGGAAAATTCACTTCAGAAGAGGCAAGGAACCCTATATGTCAGATTTTAAAGCATGATATTTCTAGGCAAGTAACTTTAGTAATTGTTTTTTCTAACAGTTTTTGAAGGGTTTCCCTAGAGAGATCACTGATCTGGGACATAAGGAGAAAGAAATGAACACTTACTGAGTGCATCCCAGTTGAAAGGCGCTGAGTGAGATTCTTAACTAAATTGCTTTACTTAATCCTGGCCAGTAGATATTTCAAAACCCTGATTGTGTAGTGATTAAGAGCTAAGGCTGCTAACTAAAATGTCGGCAGTTCGAATCCACCAGGCACTCCTTGGAAACCCTATGGAGCAGTTCTACTCTGTCCTATAGGGTGGCTATGAGTCCAAATCTACTCAATAGCAATGGTCTGGTTTTTTTTGATTAGTAGATGTTTGCTAACTGAATTTCACAGATGAGGCTGAGTGTTAGAGAGTCAAATAACCTGCCCAAAGTAATGAAGAGCTGGTAAGTGGGCTAAATCCAATCATCAATATTTAGCCAGTAAACCAAAAAAAAAAAAAAAAAAAACCTGTTGCCCTCAAGTCAATTCCGACTCATAGCGACCCTATAAAAAAAAAAAAAAAAGCAAAGCTAAGTTCTATCAGATCACTAGAAGGAGCACAGTAGAATATTTGCATTTAAACACTTTTATAACAATGCACCATCACCCGTCTGTCAGTTTGGTGTACTGTGGTCACTCACTTGTTGCTGTGATGCTGGAAGCTATGCCACTGATATTTCTGATATCGGCAGGGTCACCTATGGTGGACAAGTTTCATCAGAGCTTCCAGACTAAGACAGATTAGAAAGAAAGGCCTGGTGATCTGCTTCCAAAAATTAGACAATGAAAATTGTATGGATCACAACAGAATATTCCCTGATATAGTGCTGGAAGATGAGCCCCCTACGTTGGAAGGTACTATAAAATAGCTGCAATAATGAACTGAAACATACCAATGATCATAAAGATGGTACAAGACCCTAAACATTTTGTTCTGTTACACAGAGTCTTCATGAGTTGGAGCGGACTCCATTGCTACCAACAACAACAATATAGCAATGTGACTAGAGGGATTCAAAGATAAATCAGGCATGTTCCCCTGCCCTGAAGGAGGGGTAGGAAGGGAGGTTGAGAGGCAGAGGTAGGAGTAGGAGAGACCTGGTACATTCCCTGCCCTCTTCTCACTTCCTGTGATAATTATAATTGTTTCTTGATTGGTTGAAAACCATGCATATAGGAGCCACAGCCATTACGTTGTTTTCCAATCCAAGGCTTCTTTTGTTTCCACTGCAGTTAGAGATATCAGAGCATGTGAATCTCCCAAGAGGGCTGATGTGCCAGGAGAGTATATCTGATTTACTCCCCACATGACTCTTCCAGGCCAAACGTTTCCAACACACAGCCCAGAGAAGGGCCGCCACTTCAAAGCTGTGTGTGCACTCTCAGCGAAGAACCTTGCCCAGGCAAGAAGCTCTCATCAAAACTTTACTACATTACTTTGCGTGAGGAGCAGGGCAGGATTCTTCTCTCCAGTCTACTCACAGAGACATAAAGATATTCTATTTTCAAAAGTCATATTCTAATCTTCTGACCACGGTCCAAAGATTAGAACACAAGGCAACTTGCAACCAGCCAAAGTGGCCCACGTTGCCCCAGATCTTTTGTAGCTCAGCATGATAGTGAAGAATTCCCTTTTTAGACTCAAAGAGTTTATATTTAAACCCTCACTGATCTCCTCCTAACTGTACGACCTTTGGCAAATTACATAACCTGTCTCTGCATTTGTTTTACCATCTGTAAGGGGGGATGACAATAGCATCCTCCCATAATAGAAACCTTTTGTTTTTACCAGCTATCGTCTATGCCACCTTCTTCCAATAACAGCCCTCTCTTTATCTTTGGTGAGCCACCACTCCTCTTCCACTCAGTCCATGTGGCTGGATCCATGGGTAGGTATGTAATCCAGGTCCAGCTAACCGAGTCATAGATTGGTTCCGGGGCAACCATGTGATCCAATACAAGCCAATAAGAGTCAGCCTCAGGACTTTTGCTAGACTATTGTGAAAGACATGTTCTTTCCACAGGATAAAAGCTCTGAGCTACTAGTGACCACTTTGAAGAGAGCCATTGGTGAACAAACCCCAACAGAGAAAGGCGAAACTGAATGTTGGAGAGAAACAGATTCCCAAGAACATTGGATACCTGAATCTAGCCATGCCTGAAGCTATTCCCTGGGCTATTCAGTTATAGGAGTCAATGCATTGCCTTTTTCGCTTAAAGACTTTTGAGGTGGGTTTCTCCCATTTGCAACCAAATGAGCACTGACAAATACATTGCCTCATAAGGTTTTTGTAAAGATTAAATGAGATAACCTACATAAAACATTTGGCACAGTGCATGGTATAAACAGGGCTTTGAACCAGTTCTCTCTGGTTTGGACCCCTGCTAAGAATTTGTATTTCTGACAAGTTCCCAGACCATGCTAATACTGTTGGTAAGGGAGCAATTCTGAGAACCACTAGTAGAGCAGTGGTTTTCAAAATTTATTATACATAAGCATCACCTGGGGATCTTGTTAAAATATAGATGCTGATTCAGTATATCTGGGGTGAAAGTACAAATCTCAGAGGGAGTTCAAACTGGAACAAACAGGTTCAAAGCCCTGGTATAAGGCAAAGGCTCAATAAATGTTGGCTACTTTTATTCTGGACTCAGGATCAGCTACCAGTAGTCATTTTTAGATTGGATCCTAGTGAGTCCAGAGCACTCCAGAAGGGACCAACACCCTTCTGCAGGCTACACTTGCCATGAGTCCCTCAGGACATTGTGAACACTGAAACATCTACGTCATCGTCTTTTACTTTCAGTGGCTTCAGAACTCTGTGGCTGTCAGCATATAACTGGGTAATATTCCTTATAGTATCTTAACTGCTGCTCATGTTGACTGTTTCATTTGACTTCTCTCCTCAAGCTGTGCAAAATCCAGGATATCCTAGAACATCAGTTATGGGCTAGGTACAGGGTTCAGGAAGCAATTCCAGGGTAGGGTTTTCACCTTCCTTTGATTAGCAAAACACTACCTCCTTCCTGCCCACATACTGGGCAAAAGAAAACAACTGGCCGCCTCTTTCTGATCTGCTCTGTCTTAGTTCAACTTCCTTTTTTCTCCTGCACATTCACATCTCGTTTTATTTCTGAGATCCAATTTGATGGAAGCATGAGGCTGATTAAGAGAAAAGTACTTATAAAAAGCTTACAGAATACAGAAGGGGCAGATTATCCAAGGAGGAGGTAGACCTCCAGCCTCTGTCTAGCAAATGGTGCTAGACAGACAGAGACTGAGCATTGCACGGCAGTCACCGGTCAGATAACACAGCCCCTCCAGTGGATCATTTACTTCACATACACACACCAAGGAGGGAGGCAAGGGAAGGAGGTTTCTTTTATGATTCTGGCTTCCCTAACACTTTCCACAAACACTATAATAATAGTTGTATGTCGAACTTGTTATTTATTGAAGACCAGTCCATGAGCCAAGTGAGGCTGGGAGGGAGCAGTGTTTGTCTTGCCAAGAAAGGGAAATGGGCCAAAGGACAGGAAGCATTCTCTATGTCCCTGTTCCAGTGAGAAGACCTCTGTCTAATTTCCCAAATCTGGCCACTTTTCCCCATTCATCTTGCTGTGCAGTTTAATGTGACAGCCACAAAAATGGAAAAAGGAAGTTGGACAGGCTGAGTGTTTCTGAGCATTCCTAGGGAGCTGGAGCAACCCCAGAGGCAAGACCAGCTACCTAAGCTGTGGGGCCCAGTACAAAATGAATGGGGCAGTGGTGGCTCAATGGTAGAATTCTTGCCCTCCATGTGGAAGACCTGGGTTTGATTTCTGACCAACACGACTCATGTGCAGCTACTACCTGTCTGTCAGTGGAGCCTTGAGTGTTGCTATGATCTGAACAAGTTTCAGTGAAGCTTCCAAACTAAGACAGACTAGGAAGAAAGTCCTGGAAATCTGCTTCTGAAAATCAGCCAACCTGTGGACTACAACAGTCTGATCTGCAACTGACCATGGTGTTTCAATCCATTGTGCATGGGGTCGCCATAAGTCAGGGGCCAAGTCAATGGCAGTTATCAGCAACAACGATGCAAAATAAAAATGCAGTACCCCTTATTCAAAAATTATTAACGGTTTCAAGATGGCAACAGTAGGAGAGCATTAAACCAAATGCAAGGCCCATCAAAGTGCAGGGCCCTGTGTGACTGCATAGGTCACACGCCCACGATGGTGGTCTGCCCAGAAGGAATGGATCTGGCAAGGTAGGAAGGAAAAAAGAGCAGGATGGTACGGATTCCCATCTCTGTGTCCTGTTTTTGCATGTTAGGGGCCATTCCTGTATTAACCCAAAGAGACAGACTTAATGGTGGCCTTCAGGTACCATGAGAGCCCAGGAAAATGAATGTTTTCCGTCCTGGCAGTGGGTGGGTCCTGAATCCACGATGGTAGTTGCCTTCCTGGTGTTTTCAGTGCCCAGAGCTCACCTTCTGCTGTGAGCCACAACTAACATCTCCCCATTGTTGGGAAGAAATTGAGAAAGAATATGGCTAATGTGAATCATTACTGCTATGAAGAACTTAAGGACCTGGCGGTTCAGAATCTAGTAGACAAACAACGTTAGTAGCGTGGAATTCAGTTTTAGAAGGGGGAGGTCCTTCCTTATTTGGAGGGAGGGCAGACCAGTCTGAAGTGTGGAATTCTGATGAAGTAATTTTATTCCTTTCAAGTACAATATCCAATCTGCTAATCTATTCTTCAAACCATTGCCTTATATAAATCCTGAGGGAATCTGTT
The DNA here is from genome assembly GCF_030014295.1 of Loxodonta africana. Lineage (NCBI taxonomy): Eukaryota > Metazoa > Chordata > Mammalia > Proboscidea > Elephantidae > Loxodonta > Loxodonta africana. Next base: position 56,400,162 of record NC_087357.1, on the reverse strand, counting down.
TTAATGCAGAAGATTAAAAGCTGTGTTTTCCTCAGGATCGCTTCCTTTAGAGCTCTTATTTGCCCCTTACTATTTACTCTTTGAAAAACAGATTGGCTAAAGAACAGCAAATTGCAATGCAGCCTGTGCCTAAAGTCTTTTAAATAGTATCTAAAAGACTGAGTTAGACTCAAATTTAGAATCAAGGAATAATGTTAAAATTGAAATGAACGTCTAACAATGGTGCCATCCAATGGTTTCAAGCCTGGGTTTCTAGCCTTGACGTGACAGAACCATTTGGGAAGCTTTTAGAAAAATCCAGATTCCCTGGACTTTGCCCAAAGATCTGTTTTCAATACTTTAGGGTGGAGCTGGGGAATCTGTATGTCTATAAAATTATTAGTTTTAAAAAATTAAAAACAAATGTATAACATTATTCACCATACCCTAAAGGTAGAAACAGCCCAAACAACTATCAACAGATGAATGGATAAACAAAATATGGTATATCCATAAAATAGAATATTATTCAGCTGTAAAAAGAAATGAAGTACTAATACAAGGTACAGTATAGATAAGCCCTGAAACATTACGCTAAGTGAAAGCCAGCCACAAAAGACCACATACTCTGTAATGCCATTTATATGAAATGTCCAGAATAGGTAAAAGACTAAAGTTGATTAGTGGTTATCAGGGGCTGGGGAAAGGGGGAGTGATGAGTTATTGCTTAATGGGCACTGAGTTTCTGTTCGCGGTGATGAAAAAGTTTTAGAAATAGATAGTGGTGACAGTTGTACAACACTGTGAGTGCAATTCATATCCCTAAGTCATACACTTAAAAATGGCTAAAATGGAAGAAATTTAAGAGAAAACAAAAACTATAGTCCAAAGCATTATAAGTCTAAAGACCAAGCATAAAATAGGAATTACTATTCTAATTCATATGCGGACCTGCAGCTGTGAGTTGAGAGTGTGAGGGTCATTACACAAGAGCCTCTGAGCTTGGACAGGCTCTGTGCGCACTCATGCCCACATGACCAGCAGGGCTGTTTACCTGTGGGTGTGTGGTGCCTGTTCACTTATTTATGAAGGAAGATTTGTATCCAGGCTCTGATGTGGCTCATCTTCCAACTTCCCATGGAGTCTCCCTATTCCTTCTATCATGGGCATGGTAGTATGCCCACCTGTCCCTCCCCCTCACCTACTTAACTGGTAAAAATCCTGAAAGATCTGAGCAGTCCTTGGAAAGGAAGCCACTACTTGGAGCTGTGTCATTTGAGGAGTATCTTTTTAGCTGAAGCAGTTGCCATGGCAAGGCTCATGACCACAGAAGCAGAATAAATACATGCAAAGTCCACAGATACAGCCCTGGGATCTCATTCTTTTGTGTTGTGGCCGGTAGGCTTTGCTCAGCATGTTTCCCCTATTTCCCTCTTTCCCTTTACGTATTATACTGGGTTCCTTTCCCTTCTGTATGAACAGCTGGTCCTCATAACCCCCAAGCAGCTTGTACTTGGTTTGTCACTGTCACTCCACATGTTCGCTCCGTTCAGTTCCAGCAGGCACATTGGTTTGGACACCCTCTTCACATAGCTGTCAACTCCCTTCGCTGGGCTGGAGGCTGGAGTGACAGTGTTTGAAATTTGCTTTTCCTTTTGCTGCTGAAAATGTATCTTTATCACTGTCCATTTAGGGTCCTGGGATGACTTCTCTGCTTGACCAGAATGTTAAAGTCAATTTCCAAGAGCATCCTAAAGAGGTACAGTTCTAACATCTGCTAATAAAGGTTGGCTTAGAACAAAGTGGCCTGGATGAGCCCCGTAAGGATAAAAACGGCAATGGGCCTGCCTTCAAAATGCTGTAAAGTCACATGCGCGGCCCTGTAGGCCGCTGCCTTGAAACCCTGCAAACCACCATCTTGAGGACATCAACGGAAATGTTTTCTGCTTCTAGAGCATACCAGATCCTGGAGGTACTGCCACACAAAATAAACTCTCCTCCAAGTGACCAAAGATGCTATTTTCCCTCAACTGTGGGAAAGCGTTAAGTACATGAGACAGAATGAGATGGAGAAACCAGCGGAGGGAGATTTTGATACATTAAAGCCAGGGGAGTTGCAGTAGTAGCCACGGGGCTGGCAAAAGAACAGACGTCAAATGGAACATACATTATAAATCCAGCACATTGAGCACACGTGGGAGGCACATTTGGGTGCTGATACAACTGGCTGCATATTAAAATCCTTCAAAGTACATGTAAGTTCTCTTCACGTGAGTGTGGCTAATTAAACATGCAGATGACACCTGATAAATCCACGTATGTATGTTTGAATACATTTTCATGCTTTCTATTATGGAAACTTTCACATACTTAGTAAGTCGAGGAAAAAAAAAAAAAAAACCCAACCCGTTGCGGTCAAGTCCATTCCGCTCATAGTGACCCTACAGCACGGAGTAGAACTGCACTATACGGTGGATTTGAATTGCCGACCTCTTGGTTAGCAGCCGAGCTCTTAACCACTACACCACCAGGGCCCCAGTAGGTTTAGAGAATAGTATAATTCAGTATGTCTCAAAGAGTGTTCTGCGGACAGGTGTGAGTTGTTGAACTGTTTGTTCTCGTCTAAGTACAGAAAATGAGAGCAAGCACTTAGCATTTTTACAGCAATTTTATACTGCCACATAGTTTTACTGTATTTTACAAATGTATCAGTCTGCAATCACTTAAAAAACAAAAAACGAATACTGGCTTTTTACCACATATGGTTTGAGAAGCACTTGTATAAAGAGCACCCACATCTCCATCACCTAGACTTGTTAACCAACTGACCAAAAAACCAGAATGCTTCGTACAGAAATAACGTATGCGGAGGGCAGATAATTAGGCACCAGAAGCTACCCTTCTAAGTTTTCTTTAACTGGCTTCATCTTATTAACTGATAAACATAGTGTTTGAACATGCCTCGAACATAGTGTGACCTGAACGTAATGGATCCATTTTTCACATTGGTACTTCCCATTATATGGATAGTTGGTAGTCCAGTTTTTTATTTGTACTAGGCATATGAAGATAAATGGGAGACAAATCTTTTCATTCCTATCATATGGTTTTCTAGCTCAACTCTGTGTTCTTTGGTGTTTACATTTTTTAAAACAGTCAGTTCTTTAAAGGCGTTCACATTATTTGGAGTGCCTGATTTATTATCTTATAAAGCTGTAACTTAAAGTCACCCTGCTTATAGAAATATTGAAGGTAGTTTCATGTGTTTTTAAAGCTTTTAAATATATAAACAAAGTAATAAGATGGGCTTTCCCTTCCTCATTTAGAAACTTAGATTTGTGAAACAAAAATTAGTGTTACTTTTCATTGTGGACATTTTTCCACCTATGGGAAGAAATTACCAGCTTCATTTGGCTGCTATTAACGCCCGTCTAAGATTTTGGCAACCCAAACGCATTGCTGTCGAGTTGACTCTGACTCATAGTGACCCTGTAGGACAGAGCAGAACTGCGCCATATGGTTTTCAAAGCTGAAATCTTTACAAAAGCAGACTGCCACACTTTGTCTCTCAGAGCGGCTGGTGGGTTCAAATGGCCAACTTTTGGTTAGCAGCTCATGTTTAACCACTGCCTCACCACAGCTCCATGATTCTGGCAAAGAGGGAAAAAATAAGGAAAAATCCCCCACCCACATCAAATTTATAATGGTGGAAAACTTTATTCCATGGCAACTTTGTATCAAATTGCATCAGCCATTTGGACACAGTTGTGCTTCAGTGAAAAATTTGTTTGAACATAAATTGTTTTCTAGATGTTTTGCTAAAAGTCTTTTAATGTCCAATTCCCACAGCCTTTCTATTAGGGATTAGGAAGCACTGAAGACAGTGAGTTCAGAGTCATTTGTTTTCTCTGGCCTTGAAAAAAAGGGCCACACACACCAAATCATTGAGCTACTCTTTTTTTCCTCTTGTAACTCACCCAAGCATTCTATTATGAAATTGAAACATTTCAGTTACTGTAATTTTTTCCTAAAGGTTTTTGGTTCCCACACTGAAATTCTGCCTCCAAAGTAAGACGCAGAAGCCAATTTCCAAAATCTGTTCCAAAACACGTTCACAGCCTAACCCTTGAGAAAAGGGAACTTCAAGCTCCACTTGCCTCCTTTCAGAATGAGTCAAAGTATTTTAAAAAGCAACCAAAAATGTAAAAGCCCTTGATGAAGTGTTTTTGAAGTATCCTGGCCAGTCTGTAGGAACAGTCAACTATTATCTCAGTTCACTTTTTAAGGCGCGAACAACTTTACGTAGCACAAAATGGAGGCAAATGTCTCCTGTAAAAGAGAAGTTCGTAATACACGCACAAGAGAAACTGGTATTATATCCCAGGATGGTGAAGGGCAGAAACGAATACAAGTGGGAGAAATTAAGCAAAACCAGGGGGTAAGAGTGAGGTGACCTTGGGAGGGATAAAACACCACCTGGAAGTAATGAAAACTCTTTACGAACATAATTAAGCACAAGCTGTATGACAATTAGAATTAACTACTAACCCTCCCCAACCATATGGTGAACCCAGTTATACTCTGGTGAATCAGAAATTTAAAAGAATAAAAAGGGTCTTAAAGATTAAAAAATCGAACACAGAAAAGAGTAGTTTTTGTACCAAGTGTAAGGGCCCTGACCTTGACCTCTGGAAAGTATTCTGACTTGTAGCTTAATCAGTCAGGAGAGGAGGTCTTTGAGACTGGAGTTTATATCTTCCTAATGACTAAGCACTCTGGCACAGGAAACAGTCTCTCCGTTTCTGATGCAGAAGGCAGACGAACACAGTGAAAATTCCTGAAAGGGCAAAGAGAGGCCTAAGCAGGGAAAGTAAAACCAGTTATTAACAACAGTAACTGCTATCGAGTCCCTGAGTGGTGCAAGTGATTAATGTGCTCAGCTGCTAATTAAAAGGTTGGAGGTTCTAGTCTACCCAGCGGCACCTCCGAAGAAAGGCCTGGCAATCTACTTCTGAAAATTCAGCAATCAAAAACCCTGTGGATCACAGTTCTACTCTGACATACACAGGGCTGCCATGAGTCAAAGTCGGCTCGATGGCAACTGATTTTAATTGATTCATTGCTTACTATGTGCCATGTACTATGTCCAGTGATTTGTACACTGCTTCTCAGGGCTGATATTATGGTATCAATTTTGTTTCAGAATGAGTTCCCTCAGAATCTCAGTGCCTAGCACTGTAACTGCACGGTCAGTCTCTTAAAGGGGAACCTGGGTCAAAAGCCCAGCGCCGCTTCAGCACGGAGCTCCTCTGCTGATGGATGAGGCTGTGAAAGCGGTCACACACCTGAGTCTTCATAAAAGAAAGAAATAATAATAATCCTGTCTCATAACGTTACTCTTTTTTGTATGTACCTATTTTATGGGTGGCCAGAGAAAGAATGACTGATTACTAGTCCTGGATTCCCTGGCTAAAATAAAGTGCCCCAGCTCCTGGCTGAAAGTGAGGGCTGTCAGTGCAAAACCACACGACCGAGAGGGCAAGTCCAATTCTACTGCAGACGTTTTTCAACTCTGCTGAAAACAGAAAAATAAGTTTTCTTAGAAAACAACATGGAGTTTATGTGTAAAGATTTTTTAAAAAAAGAAGACACATTTCATCTAGCAAGGGCAATACAAAGGGGTTATATAAATTTATTTTTTATGTAACAATTGATTAGAAAAAATTCCCATTTTCAATGTTTAGTTCCATTTCTCATTAAAAAAAGATAAATCACTAAGAGGACAAAAACCCACACAAAAATACAATCTGTATCTGTTCTCTATTTACAGATAACCGGTCACTATTAAGGCACAGATTGATTAAAAACTAATATTTATGCAAATAATCCAAATATTTTGTGCATCATATAACACTGACAACACCATACACTGTAGTGTCATATTCCCTTCATTGCATCAAGAGAAAGTGAGATAAAGTAATTTCCAGTGTTTTTATTTGTTTTTAGCCACCCTATTTAATCTAGATTAATTGGGACAGTTTTCCCTTTGGCATAGTTTCAAAGCACTGTTCATAAACCTATCTCAATTTAATACTGCATATTCGTTCCATCTCCCTCCTGTTCCAAATGCAGGGTAGAGAGGTAGGAAAAGAGCTCCAAGTGATGATTATTTATCCGGAAAGGTCATATTAAAGAATAAGTAAAATGTAGAGCACTGGGGGACCTGTTGAACAGGAAGCTAATGGAAAATTATTATCTCGTGTTGAACATACACTGTGATGCGTTCTTACAACTGCGTAAGGCAGGGAGCGCCACGTGATCATCTGTGTACACGTGCACAGGATTATCCCATTGTACTTGCAAAGGGAGTAATTTGGTTCTACCTCGCTAAGCAGATACAGTTTAAGAATGGGCAGCTCCTTAGTGCCAGTTATGATTGATAATTTTATGACAGCCCCACTGTCTATGCCTTTAATATAACCAATCCTTTTTTTTCTATGTGTAAAATGTCTCTTCAATTATTATTACATTAATGGTAAGACTTAGCCATGGAAAAATGTCAGGCAAGAATTTCTTATTCCACATTTGTATAAAACCCCCCAACTGTTGTATATGCCTATCTAATGCCTTCTGCTGAGCACACAAGAGAGGTTTATGTCCAGGTAGTCTTGAATACTGAACATAAATAAGGCAATACAGTACAGGTAATTCACAACATTTCCTATGGCAAAGTTTTCCAACAAATTAACTTACTTGGAAATAATATTGCTTTGCTAAAAAGAGGCACTTTGTGATTTTCTTCATGGATTGAAAACCCTTCATAAATTCATAATAAGATGTCTGAAAAGACTCAGGAAACAATGTTGCCTGATTTCTTGGACTTTCACAGTATAAGATTGTATCAATGAGTCTAGCCACTTAAAAAATAGGTTTTTTTTTTTTTTTCCTTCAGAACTTTATGTCATCCTATGAACCGTCACTCTGGAGACTTAAATAAAGCCTTTCCGTTCTCAACAAACCCAAGTCTACTTCAAGCAGACAGATATGGTTTTAGGAAAGTCCTGTGATCACATGGAGCATAATTAATCTGTACATGATAAGGACGGTAATCTATTTCTCCTTGTAATGGCAACAGTGCTGTCTTGTCAAATGATTATTTATCTTTTTAAATAAAGTGACAATCTAGGGCTCCAGTTATTGAATGCCGTCCATTCTCTACCATAAATCTCCAGTAGATATCAATTTAATCAGTTATGTACTGTATGCTTATAATATCTAAAAATAAAAGTTTGATATAAATAAATGTCCTTTAGTGGCAGTATACTAAAAATAGCCCTTTGCCTTCAGACAACCATTAAAATCATTTTAGCAATACAGGCAGCAGCTACATATGATGACTGCAAAGGGTTAATATTGCAAAGTCCATTTGGTCTTTCTTGGCACCTGTTACAGTGAACTAGGTGCAGAGTGAAGTGTTTCTAGGATGCTGACGTAAATGAACAGAGTTGGTCCAGGACCAAGTGGAGTCACTTACATTTCCAAAAGTCACAGGATATTCTGCACAGAAACTAATATCCAGTACCGTTTCAAATAAAAATTTGATGCAGTCAGAAAAATGTGACTAAATTTGATTTGTACCAATACATCAGGTGACACGAAAGTAAGAGAGAGACAACTTCCACAGGACAAGAAATCAGAACGTGTAAAGTGCTGAAAGATTGCAATAATTACTTTAAAGCAGTACCAGAAAATTCCTCTTTGATTTTTTTAAATTCCCAAATACCAAAACAAAACAAGCAAACGAAATAACCTCTATGCTCTCTGGCATCCCAGATGTCAATTTATCCTTCATTTTAAGTAAAAAAATCAGTGCATATGTTATATACGTAAATAAAAACAGAAAAAAAAAAAAAAACCCAAAAAGCACTATCCTCCTATTACGAATTCTGTCCAATTGCCATTTAAAAAAAGAAATCAACATTTGGTGTTCTGTACAATGACATAAGAACATCTTCTCTCTTTCCTTCCTTTTTGGCACAAGGTACAGGTGTGAATACGATGCTTTGGTCCTGATACCAGACACCCAGAGTGCTGAGGACGATGTGCAGTGAAGTCTGTTCACAGGTTTCCTGTGTCGCACTTTGCAGTTAGTTGGCGGGCGTGTGACTAGAGTGTACTGCTACCAGCGGCCACTGACACTAGCAACGTCTGAGTGATACTGACGGGGCAGCCTCCCGCTTGCTCCGCCTTCCAGGAAAGATGCGCGTGCATTTGGCGGTTCAAAAAGCTTTCTTCGGTTTTTATTTAGTTCTAGAAAGAAAGAGAGAATTGTGAGGAACTCAACGAAGAAGTTCTGTTATCTACGGGATATGACATCAGAGCTCTGAAAATGATGGCATGGTAGATTTGGGGGGAAAGTCAAAGCCTAAGAGCAAAAAGCAAACTTCTAGGTGATGATCACGACATTTCAAAAATACGAGCAAGTCTGATTTAAATGTAGTATATATGAGTCACTGAGTGGCACCAATGTTTAATGCGTTTAGCTACTAACTGAAAAGCTGGAGGTTTGAGGCCACTTAGAGGTACCTCGGAAGAAAGGCCTGGCACTCTACTTCCAAGAAATCAGCCACTGAAAACCCTATGGAGCACAGTTCTACTCTGACACACATGGAGCTGCCATGAGTTAGAGTCAACTCCATGGCAACTGGTGTACATTGGTAGCCTAGGAAACCAAAGGCAGCACACACTTTTTACTGCAGTTTGTGAACTAGCTAGCAGCTATGTCATCCTCAGAACCCTCTAAACTCCAGACGCACAAATAATACAGTTTCCCCACTTGCCCCAAATGCCATTCCTGAGGCAAGAGGGGACAAGAGAGGTTGATGAAAGGCACGTGAGAGAACGTATTGCCACAGAATGACACAAAATTATAACAACTATTGAACTCATCCACGTCAAACATGACAATCCTTAAATTATTAAAATCAGACATGAAAAAGAGATCCCACACCTAAATATGAGGATCTCTGAGGAGCGCCCCGAAATGTTAAACCACAGCCTGCGTGGCTCGGCCAACCGGTGATGGCTACAGCCCTAGAGTCAGAACAGTTCTGAGGAATCACACCAAAGGACAATTTTCTTTGAATAAAAAATCAACTTAGCAAAAATATCAACATTAGTTTAGGAAACTAATACTCGAAAACAATCATATTCCGAATTTTCAGGGGAAAAAAATTGAAATGTTCCATTTTAATTTTAAAGAAACCAGGATACTTAAGACTATTTAGTTTGTCCCTTTTGCCAAATAAAAATGATCAATCCCAAACAAAGGATGAAAAGTAACTGACGCAGTCTACCTTGTTTATGATTATCTAAAGCACCCCACCCCCACAAGCCCTTGAATCAGCTGTTGTAACTCTTTTCATGACTCATACAAAATAAACAGAATCGACAGACTCTAGAAATTAGGGTTTCTGATCGCCTCTAAATGCAAGTATCTTCAAACATATTCAACTTCAAGTAGATTGCTGTCGCTGTTGTGTGCCATCAAGTTGATTCTGACTCATGGTGATTCTACAGGACAGAAGAGAACAGCCCCATAGGGTTTTTAAAGGGTGTAATCTTCACAGGAGCAAATCACCAAGCCTTTTTTCCCACGGAGTAACTGGTGGATTCGAACTGCCAACCTTTCAGTTAGCAAGTTAGCAGCTGAGCGCTTAAACACTGTGCTACCAGGGCTCCTTACAAATAGATCAGAGGGATTAAAGAACTGAATTGTGTGAAACAAAATTTTTTCGGGGGGAGTGTGATACGTGATTTAACACCTTATGTTTATCTTAGTACTTTTTTCAACTACACTCACATACAATCCCCTTTTGAGTTTTGAAGTTCAGAGGGCAAGCTGTGGCCGACTAGAGTAACGCTGAGGATGAGAACACAGACTCAGAAAGGCTGTACATGGTCACAGGTGGTTAAGGCTGGCCATATGGCCAGATGACCAACTCTCTCCCAAGATTTGGAAGATGAGTTCTGGAAGATGGACCAGCACCCCTAATACTTCACCCCACTGCCTTCCAAAATGTAGATCCCTGCCCTATAGAGGTGAATCAACAGTGGAGACCGTCTCTCTTTTGCTCACATACAGGTCTTAGAGGAGAAGAAAAATATCAGCGATTTATTAGAGTTTATTTCCACTCACTGGCATGGGGTTTTTGCTTTGGTTTATTATATAGCAAGCATTTTACATCCATTTTATTCTATTTAAATCCTCCTTAAGCAGTAGATAACATTATCATTCCCATTTTATAGATAAGAAAACTGAATTTTAAAGGCGGATGCAGTAACTTGCCCGAGGCCACACAGCTGTTCAGCGATAGAGATGAAAACTTGGCCACCTGCCTGATGCTAAGGCACCTGAGCACTGGCTGAGCCGAACCATCAGGTGGGCAGAGAAGGCCACCAGAGACCACGGATACACAGATTTGAGCAGTCAGTATTTCCCCATATGCAGATAACAGAGCTTCATATTAAGTGCACCCCATTTATTGTTTTAACACAAACAGCTTAAAGGTTCTGAAGAAGCAAAAAAAAAAAAAATCTTTACAAGCCAAAAGGCACGTGCAGGCATGCATACAGCTAGATGGCTTCTATTTCAAGTTCCTATGGAAACACAAGGTTGAACATATGTATCTTGTTAAAATAAAAACAGCACTTCAGAACTTCAGAAATCTAGACAGAATTGAGTGGATTTTAAAGCAAACTTAAGAAAGTTAAGAATAAATGAATCCCCTTAAGTACAGACAGGGCCTGGGCAAGTCTTATCACACCCAAGCTAGGAGACTTTCTCTGGCTTCCATTTTCTCATGGGGGAATAACCCCCACGTCAGGAGGACATTCCAGTATTACAGGGAAAGAAAAGGAAAGAATGAGGTCAAACAACATTCTCCCCAGATAACATGCACAATTGAGCACATGAAAATAATCAGGGCTGTTGAAGACAAACCATTTAGTTAAACATAAAGAAAACTTTATTCTGGGAAGTTATATATCAACTAGATCTTTCAAAGTAAAATGAGGGAATTCAGCAATTCCTGAAGGATGCAGTTTCTAAGAGAGTACATATGTACTCTCCTATGTGTATGTGTGTGTGTATATGTATTATACATATACAGACATATATAGATTATACATATACGTACATATATACATATATATATATACGCACACACACTGTATACACATCCCCAAAGGCAAAGCACAGAGGTAAAAGTTACAGAAAGGTTATCAAGGATCAAGTCCTACTGAAGAGACTTTAGGTTTTTTGATTTGTTTGTTTTTATCTAAAAAGCAGACTCCTTCCTCTGATTTTTTCAGTAAGCCTGAGGGATAGTTTTGGAAAATACCAACCTTTTTCTTTGAAATTCCAAGGTTCACAGAATCCTGGCAGCTCTCAGGATCTTGTTGCGGATCTGAACAGAGTCACAAACTAAAAGAATAGGTCGGGAAATGTTAGATCTACCTGAGGCTGTGGCGAGAAGCCTGTCAACAGGACGCTAAACTTCCTTTCATTGTGTCCCTGTCAATTTAGTTAACCAATCCCTAGAATCCTATGAGAGAAATCCATGAACTTTCAAAAAGTGTGAATTTGAAAAAGACAAATTTATTCTCCAATTCATCTCTTCCAGAGATAAATTTTACCTTCTCTGATATGAAAACAAAGGTCTTCAGGCCCAAGACTAAAAACAAAACAAAACAAAAACCTCACACTAAACGAACAACTCTGATTACAAGCTAAAAACCTACAAACTTTTTAAATAGGAATTCTGAGCAAACTTATCTAACCAAGCTGTGTAACCACAAGACAAACATGAGTCAAGGCTGCCAGGCTATCCTGCCTCTATCTGGAAATGGAATGCTCTCAGGCTATAAATGCATGTCTTTGTTATCAGGTGAGTTGAATTGGAAAAAGAAGCTTTTTGATCAAGGGTTTCTCAATACAAACTTACTACTTGCAGAGAAAATGATTTGCCAGGTTCATACAAATGCGCTCAACAAAGTAAGGCAAAAATCATCCTTAAAATAATCAAATACTTCACGCCGTCCAGAGTATTCATAAGGCATCTTATTCCAAGTCTCTAATACCCTTTAAAAGCAAGAGGACCGGTGAATCCCACTGAGAGGCAATCTATAGAAGTAGTAATTACATAACCTCAACAGAACCACGCTGAAGAAGATGATTGTAGAAAATATACTTTCAAAGAGGACTTAAAACTTTTCTGTTTACCTCCCTATTCCCCAAAACCCACCTCCCACAGCACAAATGTATTCCAGAGTAACATTCCTGTGACCCATCTGGAACCCATGAAAGTGGTTAGAGATATCTGCTTGTTGCTAAAAGCTTTATAGAGTTTGAAATTGGGTTGATGCACAAAGAACTCACTTTATTTTCATTATACTGTTACTGACATTCTGTCAATCTCTAGTGAAAGATTTTGGAGTTCTCCATTATAAAAGTGCTGGCCCACAGGCATATTTTAACAGTATAGGCACGGTGGATATGTGGGTTAATCAAATTTCTAGCAGCATAGCAGTTTCATTTGCAAATTAATAAAAGAAGAATGTGAAAATAAATCAAGTTAATTGTTGTCTAGGAACAGCCCTCTGAGGCTTCACCTTAGGGTAAACAAGTAAGTTAAAAAACTACCTTATTGCCACAGATGGTAAAAAAGAAAGAGCAAGGGGTATCCTGCTAATGAAGTATACTGTTAAAACTGCAGTGTCTCTTCACTAAACTGGATGACGCAGCACAGGAAAGGATGGATCTTAGGAACAGAAGGTGACTTTGCAAAGTCATCTATTCCAATCCACCTTGATGATCAATAAAACAAAACCAGAAGAGGTTTGGAAATTCACCAAGGACTCAAAATTTAGTAGAGGCAAAGCCCAGGTCTCCTTGATTGTATCTAGTGTTCTTTTAAATATACTAGACTGATCTTACAAATGAAAAGGAATTAAGTATCTGCCCTGTATACAGACAACCACCTGAATACACAGGGCGGAGAAAGACTTTACAAGATGATGTGTGTAGAACTTCCTTCATCCAGGGAGAAGCCCAACAGGCAGCCTTGAAGAAGCTCAATGGCTGGCATTCCAATCCTATCTCAAAACTGCTCTGCTTTATCTGCTTCAGATATTCAATCTATACATAAGATTTTCTGGGGAAGGAGGGGGAGAGCAGGAAATGGAATCTGCTGCTGAAATAAAATAGAAAACTACTGAGGTGTTTAATTTTATTTGTTCATCTGATTAGTGAATGCTGTTTGGAAAGGACTTTCACCAGTTGGATGCAAATGCTGGCCTCAGAGGCAGAGCCTACAAATTCAGCATTCTGAAAAAGCAGGTCACTTTCTCGTAACACCTGACACTTGGCTTCTGCCTTTAGTGTCTCTGTCTTTGTGGAAGATAGACAAGTATATAAATTTCATATTCATGAACTTTACTGGAAAGTCTTCAAAGAGTATCTTTTTTTTTTTTTTTTTAATTTCTTCCTTATATTTCTCTAAACACCTTTTTGGGGTACAGTAAGTCCCTAGGTTACACAAGTCCAACTTACAGAAAAAACTCTCATACTTACCCTTTAATATTATGTAAATTTGCCCTCACTTTGAAATGACTGAATCAGGGCTTCTAACTAGCTCTTCCTGGTTCAATCATGGCTGAGGAAGAACAGACCTGAATTTTTAAAGTTTGGTTTAACCGGAATCATAACCAAAAAACAAAAAACAAAAAACCAGAACAGGAAAAATTATACGTCGAAGCCCTGCTAGAACTGTAATCTCCCTCTTAGAAAACAAGGGCAGCGTACGAGTGCATAGCAACCAAATCTCGTGCCTGTTCAATTTTGCACAGAGTCGGAATCAGTGGAGTCCCATTCAAAGATGGCGGCTAACTGCACCGCTTTGAATGTGGGTCCCCCTTAATCCTGGCAATAATCTAAAATAATCTAATTTCACGCAAGAGTGAAATGGCTCACTACGCTTCTTCAAGTCTCCCATTCCAGGGGTTGGACTTGTAATTTTTTGCATTCTGATTACAATTCTGGATCATCCAAATTTTAAAAATTCAGGTCTGTTCCAATTTTGCTTCATTAGCTATGACCGAATCAATTTGAACTGGTTCAAAGCCCTGGATTGAACCAACCCCTATTCACAATAAATTCTTCATCACAATCACCTTCACCTGCTGCATATGCAGCTTTTAAATAATTGAAAAGGCTTTGAACCTTTTCTTGTACTAAAATCAAACAAAACCACTGCATCAATTCCTACTCATAAGTGACCCTAAAGGGCAGAGTAGAACTGCTCCACAGGGTTTCCAAGGCTGTAAATCTTTACAGAAGCAGACTGCTACATCCTTCTCCTGAGGGGTAGCTGGTGGGTTCAAACTGCCAACCGTTTGGTTAGCAGCCCACCGCTTTAACCACTGTACCACCAGGGCTCCTCTCTTGCACTAAAGTAAGGCTAAATAAGAACTATATGCACCTGTTCCGGCTTACCTACAAATTAGACTTAAAGACAGACTTAGGAATGGATCTCCTTAGTACTCTGTGGACTGCCTTATGTTGTTAGGTTCTGCTGAACCAATTTCAGCCCATAGTGGCCCCATGTCACAGAGTAGAACTGCTCCATAGGATTTTCTAGGCTGTAATTTTTACAGGAGTAGATTGTCAGGTTTTTCTCCCACAGAGCAGCTGTTGGGTTCAAACTGCCAACCTTTCGGTTAGCAGCCAAGCGCGTAACCATTGTGCCACCAGGGTTCCCTTTTTGGGGTTTGTCACTGTGTGTATTTACCTATTCCCAACTCATCATCTGGCTCGATTCCTTCCAAACAAAGAGAGGCGTCCAGTAAATAAACACAGAGCATTTTCTATTACATAGAGCATGCAACAGATGCATAAAGGAGGTGATCTGGGAAGACAGACATCATTATTTTCCTTCATTCTGTGACTACGTTCAGGATACTACGCCCTTCTGTGACTCACAAATTCTATTTAAACTTTGGAAAAAAAAAAAACCAACGTTAAGACAAGTAATACTGCCAGGTTCCAAGCTATACCAAGGAGCATATCTTTTTCTGTGGTGCAATAATCTCAGCTCGTGTGCAAGGACACATTTGAAACATGACATTCAATCAGGAATATTTACAAACCTACTGATAACTGCTTAACCATAAAAAGGAGGATTTTCTGCATAGGTCAATTTGGGTTAAGATCTTTCTGAAGAGGGTTTTACGGAGCACCTATCGTCAGAGCAGATTTGCAGGCAATGCCTTGAGGGAGTGGTGACACACAGCATTCATCGCACACTTGGCAGGAGAACCCTATAACACCACAAGGTGTCAGGGCGGTAAGCAAGCAGATGGGCTGAAACTGCCCCACCAGTCAGATTTCAAATATGAGTGTGAGCATTTATATTCACCTGAGATTGCAAGCAGCATTTTCCTCCTCGCACCAAAAGTAGTAATTCCCAACTCCTTCAGATCCTGATCCGTGAGAGTGAGGAATGTCTGAAGATCGATCTATGAATGAAAAAAACAATCTGTAACCAAGATGTTAAGTACTTATTTTCTTCCTTATTCTAGAGTCAACTGATTATTAAAGCCAGTTGCCATCGAGTTGATTCCGACTCATAGAGACTCCATGTGCATCAAATTAGTATTGTACTCCACAGGGTTTTCAATAGCTGATTTTTTGGAAGCAGTGAGCCCAGCCTTCCTTCTGAGGCATCTCTAAGTGAACTCAAATGCCCAACCTTCCAGTTTACAGCTGAGTGCTTTAACCGTTTGTACCACCCAGAGCCTTCCTAACTCATTATTACACCTATTTTATTAATTATGCCTTGCTTATTTCTAGAACAGAATGATGGTGACACAAATTTAAAGGAGCCAAGTAATAAAATGAAAAAAAAAAAAAAAAGGACGTGATGATTCTAGCAGAGTACTCAATCTAAGCCAGTCAGCTACTGCAAGTGAAATAAAAATTTAGCTCTGAGCATCCTGGCAGCAATAGCAGAAAGGGAAACAAAGAATTATACAGCTTTTAAGGGCTGATCAAAGGAAAAACAGGTATGTTTATGAGAAGGAACAATATTTCTCAACTTTGGATTCTGAATTGGTTAAGCAGGTCTTTTTAAGAGGAAACCAAATAATACTATAGATAGTGTTATGGGTAAGATTGTTTCCCCCTAAAAGACATGTTGAAGTTCTAAACCCTGACACCTGTGAATGTGACTGTATTTGGAAACAGGGTCTTTGCAGATGTAATTAGTTGCCATGAGGTCATACTAAAGTAGGGTGAGTCCTAACCCAATATGACTGGTGACTTTATAAAAACAGAAGAGACACAAGAGACAGGCACAGAGAGAAGAAGGCCATGTGAAGACTGAAGCAGAGATTGGAGTTATGTTGCTAAAGCCAAGAAACACATGAGGCTACCAGAAGCTGGGAGAGACAAGAAAGGATCTTCCCTTAGAGCTTTTGGGAAGAGCATGATCCTCCTGTCACCCTGAATTTGGATTTCTGGCTTCCAGAACTGTGAAACAACACATTTTCAGTTTCTTTAGCACATTTTTTGGTAATATGTTACTGTAGCCCTGGAAAACAAATGAAAATGGCGCCTTCCATAGTGTTCTACATAAGACTGATAGAAGAATTCCTAGACTGCATCAGACCCAGGCCCAGCCCAGAAGACTACCTCTGAAAGTGGCACAAAAAAAAGTATTTCCAGGAACTGTATAACTGTACTCTCAGACATCAGCCACAGGTATTGAGGGAACTAGAGAACTAGCCCAATGATCCTACTTTACTTTGAAGACAGTGTGTAGGAAAAGAAAGGCAACGAGTTCTGAAGTCAGAGAAGCTTGGGTTCAAGTCCTGACTCTGCTATTGCTAGATGTAGTACTCAGCGTTGTCTATACTATACCTCACAGGGATGTTGTGAGCATTAAATATGACTGGAGATGTGAAAAATTGGTGTAATGGCTTGAATTGTGTTCCCCAAAAATATGCGTCAACTTGGCTAGGCTATGATTCCCACTATCGTGTGATTGTCCAGGATTCTGTCATCTGATGTGATTTTCCTATGTGTTGTAAATCCTACCTCTATGATGTTAATGAGGCAGGATTAGAGGCAGTTATGTTAATGAGCAGGACTCAATCTAGAAGATTAGGCTGTATCTTGAGTCAATCTCTTTTGAGATATAAAAGAGAAGTAATCAGAGAGATACGATGACCTGATACCACCAAAAAATAAGAGCTAAGAGAAGAGCGCATCCTTTGGACCTGGGGTTCTTGCGCTGAGAAGCTCCTAGATCAGGGGAAGACTGATGACAAGGACCTTCCCCCAGAGCTGACAGAGACAGAAAGCCTTCCCTGGAGCTGGCACCCTGACTTCGGAATTCTAGCCTATTGGACCGTGAGAGAATAAAATTCTGTTTGTTAAAGCCATCCACTTGTGGTATTTCTGTCATAGCAGTACTAGATAACTAAGACAAATGAGCTCATCAAAGAGCTTCCACACTAACACAGACTAGGAAAAAGGCCTATTGATCTACTCCTGAAAATCAGCCAATGTGTATCACAACAGTCCGATATGTGACCTATCACGGGAATTGTGCAGGACTGGGTGGAGTTTTGTTTTGTTGTGCAGGGGCTTGCCATGAATTGGGGCTGGTTAAACCCTGGTGGTGTAGTGGTTAAGAGCTATGGCTGTTAACCAAAAGATTAGCAGTTCGAATTCACCAGGTGCTCCGTGAAAACCCTAATGGGCAGTTCTACTCCGTCCTATAGGGTCGCTATGAGTCGGAATCGACTTGACAGCAACGGGTTTGCCTTTTTTTTTTAGTTGATGGCAGCTAACAAAAACAACCAAAGATAATAACTACTGTAAGCAATAATGTATATAGATATATCATCCATGAAAGTTGCTAAGTAAATCCTGAAAACGTTTATAATAAATGAAATCTCACAAGGTTAATTAATGGTGGATTCTTGTTGCATCATATATGAATACTGGAAAATATTTTACATGAAGGAGGCAGATTGCTAAACTTCAATATATCAGAAGTAGTAAAACATACATCGCATTCAAATTATATTGAACATAATTTGAAATTTTCTGTGTTGATTTTGAAAGCACATCTAGGTATTGCAAAACCTTAAGGTCATTTATCACAATTCCACAATTCTAGAAATATGCTTTGAGAAATTCTACTTAACAGAGACTCCCTAGTTCAGGAGGTAAATAAACTTTCTTTAAAGGGCCAAATTGTGAATAATTTAAGGCTTTGTGGGCCATACTGTCTCTGTTGCAACTACTCAGCTCTGCTACTGTAGCTCCAAAGCAGCCATAAACAATATGTAAACCAATGAGTGTAGCTGCGTGCCAATAAAACTTTATTTACAAAATCACGCAGGTCTGTTTGCTGTGAATGGCTGACCTATGCTCTAGTTAACAAAAAACTACTCTGGTTTTGTATTTTCATGTTTTCTTTCTCTTGAAGAAATTGGGTAAGAAGTACCAATAAGAAATATTATTTCTATGCTTCTTCAAATAGAAATAAATACAGAGAAAAACAAACCCCAAATACCATTTTATAACCTTTAATCTCTTACTTTGAGACTTTCTATGTTCTGGACAAGTTAAAAATACCTCTCCCCGATTAGTCACTCTCATCTAACTAGCAACGCTAAATAAATGGATGCAATTCTTTAATGCATTGATGATGAAAATGTTATTCAACTTAGAAAATTCTTGGTTAAGTGAACACTAATTTAGATTTAGAGAAAAGAAAACAAAATCAATACCCTGAAATCCAATACACACACAACAACCTCTTTTTCAGTGTAGAAAACAATAAAGTCCAGCAATTAAATGCAATAATTTATTGAACCACAGGCAATACTTTGACTTTATGATACAAAATGCCTAATAAAAACCACAGATTCTTTATTGACTGATACATGCCTGTGTATTACTGACTTAGTCAGGTGTTCTCTGACACGAAATAAAGCCAACTAGCACGAAACTTGGACCATGTCTACATTTGAACAAGAGACACATTTATAGAACCATTATAATTTTCTGTTGCATTGGATTGGCCGTGCCCTGATTCTATGAAGCATTATCGTAAAGAATCATGCCCAGAGGCTCTTCTTTTTCTGCTAGTACATAATGGGCCATGGCTGGTCACTCTGAGCAAAATACATAGTAGGGACAGTTCAAAAGACATCTTCGTTCTCTCTCAGTTCAGGCAAAATCCAACCAGTAATTGAGTGAATAAATTAACACACAAGGAGACACATTATATTCTACTAGGCCAGCCTTGAGTAACATGAGTAGGATGGGGCAGAAAACAGCTACGCGTATTTAGTTCAGATGTTGTTATTTGCTTTGAAGTGTCACAAATAAAGATAACCACAGACTAAACAGTGTTAAATGACTAAAGAATCATGCTAAATACAGACTTGTTTCTGGCCTTGGGGGAACTGTGAATCCAAAGTTTGTATGAATCAATACACAGATAAGGTCTTTTACCCAAAATTGTCTTAGGCTGGGTTCTCTAGAGTTAGCAAAACCAGCTTAGTGTGTGTGTATATATATACACATATACATATTTTCACACACTTTTTTTTATGTATATATACACACACACACATATATATACATATACATGGAAACCCTGGTGGCATAGTGGTTAAGTGCTCTGGCTGTTAACCAAAACGTCGGCAGTTCGAGTCCACCAGGCTGCTCCTTGGAAACTCTATGGGGCAGTTCTACTCTGTCCTATAGGGTCACTGTGAGTCAGAATTGACTCGACGGCAATGGGTTTGGTTTTGGTTTATACGTACACACGTGTGTGTGTATATAAAGAGAGAAATTTCAAGGAAATGGCTCTCACAGCTGTGGAGGCCCATATCTGTGGGCCCAGCATCAGGCTGGAGGCTTCTGATCCATGTGATTGCAGGAGGTCACAAACCTAAAACCTGCAGGTCAGGCAGCAGGCTGTTGGCTCGTGTTCCAAAAACCGGAAGTGAGATGATGATGAGTCAGATGCAGGATGGAGAGAGGGTGAACTTTATCAGAACATCCACAGCGTCTGTGCTGTGATTCACCAATAGGGGCCTACCAAAGACTCCAAATAGCATCTTTATCTGCCACTGACACTTGAAGCACCATTGGATCAGCTGGATCATGTGAGCCAAGAGGCACAGCAGCTTGCACGGCAGCCTGAACCTGTTGCAGAGCCTTCTCTTGTTCTGAGCCCCACTGAAATCTAGCAACTTTTCAAGTCACTTAATAAATAGGTCAGAGTAGCACACTCAGACGAGGGATATGTTGCCTCCAAAATCCAAAGAGGCTTACCAGGCCATGTGTCTTCTTTTTAATTGTATGAGGGGCCAAATGCAATAGCTTATCCTTCACTTTAGAAGGAATATCACAATGTGCCCCACACCACTGGTCCACTACAAATTTCACTGAGGTGGAAGGCACCTGAATTTTGTCAGGTTGATTTCCATCTTTCAACTCACAAATTATTTTACCAATTAAGTCTAGAGTCATTGATACTTCTTCCTTACTAGATCCAATTAACATGTCAACAATGTAAAGGACCAATGTGACATCTTGTAGAAGGGAAAAGTGATCAAGGTACCTGCAGACTAAATTATGACATAGAGTTGGAGAGTTGATACACCTCTGAGGTAAGACAGTGAAGGTGTATTTATGGCCTTGCCAGCTGAAGGCAAACTACTTCTGGTGGTCCTTCAAAACAGGGATGGAGAAAAAGGCATTAGTCAGATCAATAGCTGCATACCAGGTACCAGGAGATGTATTAATTTGCTCAAGCAATGAACCCACATCTGCAATAGCAGCTGTAATTAGAATCATCACCTGGTTAAGTTTATGACAATCCACTGTCATTCACCAAGATCCATCTGTTTTTTGCACAGGCCAAACAGGTGAGTTGTATAGCAATGTGGTGGGAATCACCACTCTTGCACCTTCAAGTCCTTGATGGTGGCAGTCATCTTTCCAATCCCTCCAGGAATGTGATGTTGCTTTTGGTTTGCTATTTTCCTAGGTAGAGGCAGTTCTAATGGCTTCCAATTGACTTTTCCTACCATAGTAGCCCTTACTTCACATGTCAGGAATCCAAGGTGGAGGTTCTGCAAGTTGCTGGGTATATCTACTCCGATTATGCATTCTGGAACTGAGGAAATCACTACAGGATGGGCCCTGGAACACACTGGCCCCATTGTGAGATGGTAGTGAGCTAAGACTCCATTAATAACCCGACCTCCATATGCCCCTACTCTGACTGGTGGGCTACAGTGATGTTTTGGGTCTCCTGGAATTAGTGTCAGTTCAGAGCTAGTGTCTAATAATCCCTGAAAAGTCTGATTATTTCCTTTTCCCCAGTGAACAGTCACTCTCATAAAAGGCCACAGATCCCTTTGGCGAAGGCTAGAAGACGGGTTAACAGTATAAATGTTTGGTAGTATAGTGAGATTCTTCCTTAAGGGGTCTTGACCTGTCCTTCATTCAGGAGTTGTGGGTCTATAAACTGACTCAAGTCTGGGAATAAATTGAGGGGCCCCGACTCTCTATTCTGGCAATTCAAGTTAGACTGCCATTCACTTGACCTAAAATTCTTCCACTTGTCCACATTAAGTAAATAATATTTAGCAGATTTCCCATCTATTTTCACCCCTAGGGACACCAAGACTAAGTAGCCAATGCCATAAATCCATAGGAGTCAGATTATTCTGATTACTGCTTTGACTACACTCTCCATTACTGTAACCACATCCGCCTTGTCTTTGTTGATTAAGGGGGTCCAATCAGCCCCATTGTAGTTAAAACCCACTGCTGTTGAGTCGATTCCAACTCATAGTGACCCTACATGACAGAGAACTGCCCCATAGAGTTTCCCAGGAGTGCCTGGTGGATTCGAACTGCTGACCTTTTGGTTAGCAGCTATAGCTCTTAACCACTATGCCACCAGGGTTTCCACTATTGTATTTAAAAAAAAAAAGAAATTTTATTTAAATTGTAGTCAGGTGTCTTAATTCAGTTAGGGTAGTTTCCACTGTCAAATCTGACTTACATAAAATAGAAATCACAGCAGTCTTCAGGGATGCTGGGGCTCCCTTCACAATTGTTTTCCTCACCATTGTGGCAAAAGGTGTGTCCTCTGGGCACTCCATGGCTGAATCTGTGGTTCCAACCTGATAATTTCATCCTAACATGCCAATCTCCCTAAGCCTTTGAATATCTTCTTCTACAGTATACCAGGGCAGGCCTGGCATTTCAACTTGATTTAGTGTAGGCCACCACTTAATCCACGCTTCAGTAAAGCAATCAAATAAACTATTAGATCCTTTTCTAACCTCTCAAGCTGAAACCTTGAATGAGGAATCTGTGCTTAATGGGCCCATATCAATAAACTCAGACTCATCTAACATCATGTTTCTTGCACCATTATCCCACACCCTTAATAGCCATTCCCACACATATTCCCCAGGTTTCTGTTTGTACATATTAGAACAGTTAAGCTGTTCTTTTGGAGTATAGCATGCCTCCTCCTGGGTCACATTTTGTACTTTACCTCTTGGGGCTCATTGGGACTTAAGTCTAGTTATTGGTCTAGAGGCAAAAATGGGTGGTAGGGTGGGTCCTGAGGATATTCAGCAATGTCTTGTAAGGCATCTGCCTCAGACAATGCCCCCAAGAAACACCCCAGGTGCTGCCCCAAGTGATACTTTAGACAAAGGCTCTTCAGGAACAGCTCGGTTAATCTCATCAGATGGAGGCAGAAGGGATAATAGTTTTACCGGGGGAGGGGGGATGTCCCTTAGCAGACAAAGATGGAGTAATCTCTTCAGATGAGAGTAAGAGGGCTGGTTCTGTTGGCAGGAGTGATCCAACGTAATATTTAGGGGGGCTCAGTGTCCCCAACGTCCTCATTATCTGCCCCTATGTCCCCAACCCATGTTTCAGGATCCCATTTCTTCCCATTCAATGTCCTCACTTTAATTTTAGACACCATTTGAGGTTGGGAATTCAACCAGCATTTTAATTCAGCCACAGAAAGACTCCGGGTTGGGTTCTATGGCAAAATCAGCTCTGTTTACTACAAGAAACAAGGCTTTCTTTCAGGGTGCAAGTGTCAACTTTCAGTTCTTGTATGTGGCACTTGAGCTGTGACTCTGAACCTTTCAGCTCATCCTTTTCTTTCACCACGTTTTCTAGTAAAAGTAGGACCAACCACCCAGCTTCCTCATGCTTCTAATTTTGACAAGATTGTAGAAAAGTACCAAATATGTAATCAGCGCCTTGTCTCTCACAAATATTTGATCCAGTAGTGGTGATGTTTTGCATATTTCTATTTCCACCTCATGCCATGGATTAGCAATGCCCTCTTTACTACTGGAGGCAGAGTCATCAGTGCCTTTAAAACTAGCCAGACTTGAGAACCAATTCAGAAAACTCATCCTTACAATTTTATTCCTCTACTACCACTCTTGGTACCAGATGTCTCAGGCTGGGTTCTCTAGAGGAGCAAAACTAGTGAAGTCTCTCTCTCTATATATAGAAAGAGAAAAGATTTATTTCAAGAAAATGGTTCATGCAATTATGGAGATTAAAAAAAAAAATTTTTTTTTAGATTAGCCAGTTCCAAATCTGTGGGTCAGGTGTCAAGCATCAGGCTCATGTGGTTGCAGGGGCTGAGGAACCCAAAATCAGCAGGTCAGACAGCAGGCTGCTGGCTCACTTCCCAAGAACAGGGAATCAGAGGATGACGAGTCAGATGCAAGACTGACAGAGGGCCAGCTTTGCCAGAACATCCATATATACTGGATGCAGGCCACACCCCTTTCAACTGATTGGCTGCTCTCATCAGATCACAAAATGGAGAATGATTATATAATATCTGCCTAACCACTGAGAATCACGGCCTAGCCAAGTTGACACTTAACCATCACACTGATGAAGAACTGCTATGGTGCATTTTTGCAAACCCAATTTTCTATATTTCCACTATCTTGTGTTTACTAGGTGCACTCAATAAGTAAGGAATGAGCTGACATTTTTATCAGCAGCAAAAACAAGCCATGGGACTTGAATAAATGCTCAGTGACAGCACAGCCATAGGTCAATGAGTGATCTCATTCTAGAAGTCATCACAGATACAAGTAAAACAAAGAGATCCAGGAAAATAGATATATAGCGGCTGACCTCTTGTTGCTGGAAGACGTCTGTGTATTTGCCCAGGCCCAGTTTGCTGAAGAGCTCAGGGAGGTCAGAGCCTTTGAAAGAGCTGTTGAGGTTACACCCATTGCTCCCTGTCAGTGAGGAAATGCAGTCCATGTAATTGCTACTGCTGAGATAGTGTTCCGCTGAAAGGCAAAAGAGAGAGACAGGCTTGAAGTGTAAATGTCCACAGAGAATACAGTTTAATTAAAAGTTTTAATCACCTAAATAGTTCAGATTTCATTGTTCAGCTGAACAGAGCAGTAGCTGCAGAAATACAGCAACCCTTTACTGAAACACTGGCTTTTCATTAAGGAAATGCTGGTTATAGCTTTCAGGGAGGCGCTTGTCATTTAAAAGGTTACACTTGGGAGGCAGCAATTCAGCAACAGGGCCTCTGTAGTTAATAATCATTAATCATATTCTCCCTGAGCATTCAGAAACATTCACTCTCTTTATAATTGATTTGATGGGAATTAAATGAAGAATTAGAAGGAGGATCCCTGAGATACAATAAAGCTGTGGAAAGTTATTGTAAAGCCCAAGTTCCTTCTGGATGGCAGAATGGCTCTCTGTAACCACACTTGTGCTTTCCTGCAGTCAATGGAATTCTATGGTATTGCAACACATAAATCTCATTTCCTATAACAATACAATCGGGCAGGGAGTTCACAAAATAGAGCAATTCCAAAATTAAGAGCAATATATGGTGTGATAAGATTGATGTGGGAGTTCCTGCATTTAATTTATAGCAGAAACTAATCTGTTCCTTGGGAAGAATTCTAAGACAGGAATGTGAAACTCTGGTTGATTCTGCAACTGATTTGTTGGGCAGGGGTTTCTCCACGGTGCCAGTGGTTTTCAGACCCAATGACACAGAAAGTTGGGTGGACTAGTGAACCATGCTGTGTACTTGACCAAATATTCAAATGTACTTCAAGAGAGGCTATGGAGCGAGTGGCCATCCAAGATACAACAATTGGTCTCTATTTGCTTGAAGCAGCAGTGGAAGGTGACCCAGGCATTGGAGAAGGAACTGGTCTGCAGGTCTAACTGGCTCCATCCATGAACTACTCCCTCCTTACCCATGAAACCAGAAGAACTAGACGGGAACCAGCTACGGTTACAGAATGATTTGATCAAGGAAGCAACAGATGAATCCTGGTCAAAAGGGGAAATATGTAGAGCAGAATTTAAAGTTTTTATAGAATCCAGGCTTACTGGAACCTATTGAGACTGAGGGAACCTCCAAATCTATTGCTTTAAGAAAATCTTCAAACCATGAACCGAAATTATCCCCTGAAGTCATCTTTAAATGAAACAGCTATTTATCTAAATTAGTAAAGAATGTTCACCATGAGCACTGTGGTATTTTAAAGAATTATCTATATGAGATCAAACTGTCAAAGGTAACTCTAAAGCATAGAAGTTTAGGAAGTAGTGACTCTAAGTCCATGGTTGTGAAACAAGGTGAGTAGAGAGAGTGAGAACGGTGACACAACGTGAAGAATGTAACCAACGTATTGAGATATACATGTAGAAATTGATGAATGGGTGTATGTTCTGATGTATACTTTCACCAAAATTAAAATGAAAAAACAGAGAGTTCCCATGGAGGTTCTAGTAGAACTGTGCAGCCATTCCTACCTCCCCAATCAGCAACTGGCTCTTGTCCATGTGGGAATTGCAGAGTTATACTTCTATAACACCACAAACCAAATAAACAAATTCTAGGCTGATTATACTTAAAAGTATGACTAAAAGTCAAAGCTCACTTGATTTGTTTTGTTTACGCTTGGGGCTGCCAATAGAAGCTGTAAATTCACTATGACTTGCAGGTCCTATTCCATTTCGGTCTCTCCAATTATCACATTCGCTTCCACTTCCCAAGTGCTCACGACTGTTGGACCGGGAAAGAGACATTGATGAGCCCTGTAGGCAAAGCCAGAAAAGGAGATGTTTAATAAGGCTGGTTTGCTGGGGTGGGAGGAGAAAAGAATCCACATTAGAGCTCTGCCATTCACTTATGTTGCTAACGACTACACTTACCCACAAATGCTGAGTCTCAGGAACAGATATGAGGTACCTGCCTATAGCCTTTGTCCTCCAGTGCCAAGGCCACTTGATTGTATACACTGAGAAGTCTTTTTCCTTCATTATAAGGAGCTGATTACGAGGGTACCCAGCAGCATTCTGACAGCCCCTAGCATAAAGAATCCCCCCTATAAAATCGGGAAGAGTGGATGCTGAGATTCCTTCCCACTTTTGGTCAACACAAAGTAAATCTTCCATCTGGTATAGCAGCGATTCTCTGGCTTGCATCATGGAGGAGGACTGGGGAGCAGGTGAGCTAGACCAAATGCTCGGAACTGAGCTCCCAGGCTAAGAGAAGCGCAAGCACTCATATAACTAAATTAAATTTTGTACGAATTGCAAAATAAAAACACAAATTACAAATTTACTTTTAAAAATTTCCCCAAATCAAAATCAAAATAACATAAAACAGCTCCAAGTTTGTACTGAATATGTTTTTAACTCTTTTATTTACTTCATTATTTAACTACTATTTTACATTTGGGATCCCTGGTGGCGTAAAGGTTAAAAGCACGGCTGCTAATCAAAAGGTAGGCAGTTCAAATCCACCAGGCGGTCCTTGGAAACCCTATGGGGCAGTTCTACTCTGTCCTGTAGGGTTGCTATGAGTCAGAATCAACTCGACAGCAATGGGTCTGGTTTGGTTTTTATTTTACATTTACCCTACTTTGTATTAGGTAGAGTACTAAAGATTCTATAATGTCCAAAATTTTATGTTCATTGGATAATTCCAAGAAAATTTTTTACTATTCATTGTTGTTGTTAGCTGCCGTTGAGTTGGCCCCCCAACTCATGGAAACCCCATGCACAACAGAACAAAACAGTGCCTGTTCCTGCACCATCCCTACAACCCCTGTGGATGGAACTACTGGGATCCACAATCTCTTAGCAGCATCACCACAAGTGACTCTGCCCTGCTTTAAACACTTCCCCTCTCCAGCATCATGACAGCATGCTCCCCAGGTGTGCTGTTTACCTTGCTGTATCCTTAGTAAGCTCTTTCTCCTCTTTGCCACCCTAAATATCAGATTACCCCAGGGTTTGGTCCTGGGGCTCCTCCTCTTCTCTCTACACATTCTCACTAAGTAATATCAACCTCTTTCAAAGTGTAATGGTGGCCAGTAACTCCCAAATTTCTACCTCCAGATTTGACTTCTCTGCTAAAATTGACATTCATAGTGCTGCCATTCTGACCCTTCCATTTTACTATCTAATAGGCATTTCAAACTTGTTCTTAGGTGCCGTCAAGTTGGTTCTGACTCATAGTGACCCTACGTACAACAGAACAAAACACTGCCTGGTCCTGTGCCATCCTCACCATGGTTGCTATGTTTGAGCCCATTTTTGCGGCCACCGTGTCAATCCAACTCATCCAGGTTCCCCCTCTTTTTTGATGACTCTCTACTTTAGCAAGCATGATGTCCTTTCAGGGACTGGTCCCTCCGGATATTCTGAGTGCCTTCCAACCTGAGGAGCTCATCTTCTGGCACTATACCAGACAATGTTTCATTGCTATTCATATGGTTTTCACTGGCCCATTTTTTCAGAAGTAATCTGCCAGGTCCTTCTTCCTAGTCTGTCTTAGTCTGGAAGCTCTGTTGAAACCTGTCTACCACGGCTGACCCTGTTGGTATTTGAAATACTGGTGGCAAAGATTCCAGTATTACAGCCACATGCAAGCCACAACAGTACAACAAACTGACAGATGCGTGGTGGGTTTTGTTTTTTTTTTAATTTAGCAAGTCTGAAACTGAATTGATTACCTGTCCACATCAACTACCCCCAAACCTACTCCTCTCCCAGAATTCTTGAATCTCATTAAGTGATTCTATCATTCACAACAAGGCCCTAGATCCTTTATACGTCATCTTTTGCTATGGCCCCTCTTGGCTAAACCATTAGGAAGAACAGTGTAAGGAAACTCTGCACAATGAATTCAAGTCCTTCCTTTGATACTTACTGGTCATAGCCTTAAGTAAGTCACTTAACCATTCTGGGCTCCTCTTTCTTCACTGGGAGTGTGTGAGGACTGAATGAACTTGTAGATGAAAATGTACCTTTTAACCCATAAATATTGTATGTGATATTACTAATATATTATGAGTTCATCATAATATTCTGAGATATTCCTTTAAATATAAAAAGTATATCTAGCTTGGATGTGCAGAAACACTTCCACCAACGAGGTCTTTATACACCACCTCATCTTTCTGCAAGCTTCAAGGTAAAGTTCTCCAATGAAAATACTAAACCAGTAAACCAGGTGGGATTGAGTCAGCTCTGACCTGTGGAGACCTCATGTGTGTCAGAACACAACTGTGCTCTCTAAGGTTTAAATGGCTGATTTTTCAGAAGTGGATCACCAGGCCCTTCTTCTGAAGCATCTCTGGGTAGACTTGAACCTCCAACCTTTCAGTCAGCAGCTGAACCCATTAACCTTTTGCACTACCCCGAGTGTGGAAATAATAATAGCTGCTAAATGTTACTGTGAACTTGCATGTTAAGCACTTGCTACCTTCTCCCATATAACTCTCACAACTACCCAAATGAGGAAACTGGCTCTGAGCAGTGAAGTCAGTTCCCCAAAGCTGTACCTCTGGCCAGTGGTAGCTGTCAGACCCCACAGTCTGTACACTTGACCCTACATTACTGAAATGTCCATCATCTTCAAACACCTGTAATACCATTGGTTTTAGAGAGCAGATCTAAATTAGCATTTCTAAAGCTAAACATCTCATTTTTGAAACCACAGAAGCACAAAAACACAGTCAACAATTTAATACTCCTCTCTGTCAAAAGCAAGGTTGGGCGAAATGGATGGCCATAGGGTGTATCAGCTGGAAAGTCTAAGTATCAGCACAGCAATTTTAAAGTCTCTGCTAACAAAAGATACTTATTTTCTCTCAAAGCTATAATGGCAGAAGGTGGAGCGCAGCTCCTACAACCTCAAAGTGGTCCCTACGTTCTAGCTTTAGGAGGTAACTAACCTCAATCTTAAACAGAGCCTATCAGGCTGCTACTGTAACTCTGACAATGAAATTCAGAGGAGAGCATTCCTTTTAGTATGTCCACAGGACTTTCTTTTTCACTTAATTCAGAGAGGCAAAGGAAAAAAACAGCATGTTTGCTTTTTGCCTTTCATCAACAGTGTGAGTTCTTACAAAGAAAATGGGTGGAGAACAGAAGGTCAATCTGCAAATGCTAGTTATTAGACTAACAATTATGAAACCCTTAATCAGTATTTGTTTTTCAGCCTACGGCGATCTGGTTGAACATTGTGATTCTTGGACTCAGCCTTTTCATCCAAGTTTGGGTTGGTACAGTCTCCCAGTGTCGTTTACGTGTCCATGTGCTCTCTCTAACCCCCACCTCAAAAGGCTTATAGCCAAAATCGGATACTCCCCAACTGCAAAGGCCCAGCTTCGGGAGTCACGTGTAGCCTGGCTGAGGAAGGAACCCTGGATCCCTCCTGCACGCGGTGAGGATGCCAGTTCTCAGTCTCACCCTGAGCAGTGCAGCCAACATCTGGGAAACATAAAGTTTTGGAGCTCTTGTTTGAGATACTTCCTGCTGTGTTCCTGGCACATCTGAACACACTGAATTTTTAACTCATATCTGAAAACCTGTTTTTGTTGAATATCTGCCTTTTCCCCCTACAGGGGCCCTGCTTGTGATACTTCTGGACAAAGGGGCTTTTTATAAATGTTTATGGAATATCACATCTGGCCTTTGCTTAGTCTCAGTCCAACTTTATCAATTATGACATCCTCCAACAAAAACATAGTTACTCAAATTTACATCTCCTTAACAGCTGATCAACCACTCCGAGAGGGGATAGATAGAAGACCGTAATATACAAAATTGCATCGATTTTGTAAAATACGGTTACAGAAACAGAAATAAAAACAAGTTACCACTAATTATTTTTCCTTATGTACATAAAGAATGGGGGAAAAAATGGTTGCCCTCTTTTAGGGAGAGAAGAGACAGGAAAAATGGGTGCAGCATGATTCTACAAACCTCGTAAGTGGTTGTCATTGTGGGTTTATAGGACACGTGATTGGCCCTTCTCAGCTCCTTGATAGTTTCAGCTGGCATGGATTTAGAAAATCCCAAGCCACTCCAGGTATTTGTGGGCGTTCTGACCTCAGTCACCACTGGCTTCTTCAACATAGCTTTGGAAAATAAAATATAAGACAACATGGTTAATGTATATCTTAAAATATGAATATTGCTTCTTTGATGCATATGAAATATGAATTATCCCTGAATGTTATTTCTTAATACAAAATGCCTAAAAATATCTTGATAAAACATTTTACCCAAAGTAATGGTAAATTAAAAAATGCAGATTGATTTCTTAATTCATCTAATGTTAGTCTATTCAACAAAATACATTCAGCCCCTACAAAATTTGTGAAACCTGAACCCAAACACTCGGGGTTTCTTTTTATGAGTGCAGGTCCAATTTCTCAATTCACCATGAACAATGGAAAATCTTTTATAGGTCTACTGAGAGTGAGAATCAAAGTATAGATCATTAATGCAGCACATACCTTTGGTTGCTAATAGCTTCTTTTGTTCATAGTCAAATGCCTGAAAATGAAACAGAGAGAAAATATCTTTATTGCTCATCTATCCAATTGTCATGACAATAACTCTGTGATTAGAGAACTAAGGTTTTGACTACGGCCTATGCTTCTTCCTGGAACAACAGGAAAGCTTTGCATAATAACGTGACAGTCATTCAATGCCAGTCCGATATGTGTAAATATGTTTTCAAAACTAATTAATTAGTAATGATAAATGGCTACTTCTGACTTTAAGTCATTAGACTTTAAGATGAGAATTTTTCCTTCAAAAAGAAAAAAAAAATCTTATTTACTATAAATTTTTAGTACATCATGACCCATATAAGCTAAAATATAGTGAATAACCTACAAGTAGTCATGGTGAGTTTCAAAGCATTATCATAATGCTTTCAGGAATCTACTGGCCCCATTTCTTTCTCCAAATCCCCTCTTCATTTAGATAAGCATGACCACAAGTGGCATGATGTCAAGACAACTTAAGACACTATTTAGCCTAATTGGCAGTCTTTGCACTGGAATTGAGATAAACAGCAAACGTATTGCTTTAATCTATAATGACATTAAGTAACATGATAAAATTAAACAAAGCCAACTTTTATTGCATGGGATTTGAACAGCACCATTCATTTAGTCCATTAACCTTGACTAAATGACTATGATGCAGCCAGGTCTATGGAGGGACACAGATTGGTATTTTTAAAGAAAGTAGCCCAAATGTAACTACATATCAAATGTTAATCCACTGTTATCAACTTTTCAATTTAGGGACTAGATAAGGCTTGATTTAAGGGTATCCCAAAGGCCTGACCTGAAGGATTAAAAACCAACTGGAAAGGGCCCTTTGACCCTTCTCCCAGGAGGACTATTCCACCATGTGTAGGGTATCCATATAATTTAGGGTCTGAAACAGAACAGTTTTGAGAATAAAATGTGCTGTGAATAATAATTATGATATTATTATAATATAATACAATATATTATTCTACCATAAATAATAATAAAAATAATCAGGGGCTATCCCAGACAAACCAGGAAGTACGATAACCCTAAGAATATGGCAGTAAACCAGAGAAGGCAGATTTTTCTTTCTTTGGGTTTTTTTTTTTTTTTAATTCTATGGTCCACAGGCCACAGGCCACAGCCCCAGCTACTCTGTCCTTCAGAGTGTTTTGGATGTGTTTGGGAAACTTCTTAGATTTTGCTTTGGTCCAGTCGTGCTGACTTCCCCTGTATTGTGTGTTGTCTAGTTAGTGAATTCCCCTCTCCCTCCCTCCCTCCCTCCCTCCCCACCCTCATCATCATCAAAGAATGCTTTCTTCTGTCCTTAAACCTTTTCTTGAGTTCTTATAATAGCAGTCTCATAATTTGTTCTTTTGTGACTAATTTCACTCAATATAATGCCCTCCAGATTCATCCATGTTGTGAGATGTTTAAAAGATTCATCATTGTTCTTTATCACTGCACAGTATTCCATTGTATATATGTACCGTAATTTGTTTATCCATTCATCTGTTGATGAGAACCTAGGTTGTTTCCATCTTTTTGCTACTGTGAACAATGTTACAATGAACATGGGTGTGCAAATGTCTATTTGTGTGACGGCTCTTATTTCTCTAGGATATATTCCTAGGAGTGGGATTGCTGGATCGTAGGTTATTTCTATTTCTAGCTTTTCAAGGAAGCCCCAATCATTTTCCAAGGTGTTTGTACCATTTTACATTCCAAACAGGACTGCATAAGTGTTCCAATCTCTCCACAACCAGGAAAGGCAAGTTTTTAAATGATGAAGCTTGATGATGTTTTTGAACTCCTAGGTCTAAATGGCATTTGGAGTTTAAAATCAACTTTTAATTAATAATGTCTATGGCTGAGATGTAGGATGAACCTGAAGTCATTTGTTCAATAAATTTTGAGTGCCTACTGGTGAAAGAGATTGTGCTGAACTTTGTGGAAGAAATACAACAATGAATCAAAAATAATTTATAGCCTCAAAGCACTTACAGTCCTAGAAGGGCTGGGTAAGAGAAATAACTATAAAATAAATCAGGAGGAAGTGAGATAAGTGTGAAAAGAGAGCTGGAGATACAGCACTCCTAGAGCAGCATGGACACAGAGATCATTTTCCACGGAGGCAGTCAGGGAAGCCTTCTATCCAGGGTTTCTAACCGTTTCTTTTAGTTGGAACCCCTGCTGAGAATTTGCATTTCTAACGAGTTCCCTGGTGAGGATTTGCATTTCCACCCCCAGATATACTGAATCAGAATCTACATTTTAAACAAGATTCCCCAGGTGATTCTTCTGTACAGCTTCCTGGGAACTTGTTAGAAATACAAATTCTCAGCAGGGGTTTGAACCAGAACAAACTGGTTCAAAGCCCTGCTTCTGTCTTCCTCCCTGTCACCTGTCAATGCTTAGTGACTATTACCATTGGTTTCTTTATGATGATAAAAAAGAGTCAGCTATTCACTAATGGCATAAAATATTTCCATTTAAGTTGAAACTGTACTATCAAAACATTCTCATTCACCTAAAATAAAGACACATGACATTGGCTCAGTATAGGTATAAACCTGACGGAAATGAAGATAAGAACCACAAGACAACTAGAAACCATAAAGGGATCATAAAGGAGATTTGCTATTCTTAGATGGGAGAATTATTTATATTAACTGAAAATAAATTCACCAGAGAAAATGTAACAAACGTTTTTTTTTTTCCTTGAAACACTGACACGTTATAAAGACCATAAAAAAACATTCACCTAAAAACGTATTGAAATGTTCAAATGCAAAGAATTAAAATACAGACAAGAGAACTGAACTGTAGCTTACGATGGACTTACAGAAGTATGACAGTCTTCCATGAGTGGCGCAGTTAGGTGCTCAACTACTAGTTGAAAGGTTGGCAGTTCGAACCACCCAAAGGTGCCTCAGAAGAGAATACTGGCAATTTGCTTCCAAAAGATCACAGCCTTGAAAACTCTTATGGCAGAGTTCTACTCTGCACACATGGGCTTGCCAGGAGTCAGAATCGACATGATGGCAACTAACAACAACTACAATTTAGTTCTATCAATTAATTCTGTTGACATATCTATGACAGCTTTTTTTCCCAGGATTTTGTGAAAATTTTTTCTTTTTTTTTGGAGGTGGAAGGGATGAGTGATATATAAACCTCTTACTGTGAAGTAGGTAAGTCTATCCATTAATTCTGATACTGAAATGTTTATAGGAATCTCTAAAAGCACAAATACTTTCACATTGTGATCTATACGGGAATCAGGTTTCTGAATTTCATGGTCAATAGTCTCCCTTGAGTAAGTAGCCCGATACTTTGCAAATAGTTACAGAGAATGTCCTTATTGAGGAAGTTGTTTCGAATAATCATAAAAATCTGTGAACCAACACAACCATCAATAATATTCAACGTCTACTTTCAAAGAACTAAAACTTCACATTACTTATAACTATCTCTAAATGGCACCGAAAATTTATCATCTCTATTTTGTAGATGAAAATATATGCTACCTATTTATCTAAGACCATGGTGTGAGGCAGTAATACTTAGAAATAAGTCTCTCACATTGATCTATATTCTTTGAAAGTAACAGATGAATAATGTTATTTGCATAAGACTTACTGGCACAGACCCTTTTATGCCATTTGTAATATACTATTTTAAAGACTTTTTGTCACGGAAACTAAATCCTGCATTTCATTTTCAACTTTTATAGCAAAACCAATTCCTAACTACTGCATATATATTTAAGTTTCATATTGATTCCAGCTCAGAAAGAAAACCTAATTTCTGTTCTACTGCTGAATAGCCACCGAATTCTCTACACCTCTAGCCCAGCACTCTGCATCTGGACTGACTTTACTATTTTATTACCATTACCTGCATGTTGACATATGTCGGCCGCGGGGTAAGGCGGGCTCTTTCGGAGTTCTGCTGGGCGGCTGCCGCCCTCTCTGCAGCACGCTCACTCCCAGGAGCCTTCTTGTCAGTCAGTGGGCTTTCTGAAGCACTCAGTTCTGGGTCTGAGAGCAACCGGTCAGTGCTACTGTGAAATAAAATTTGGATTTTAACACTACACTATATATACAAACACAATGAATACCTACTATGTGAATCTGCCATTCTCAATTATTTACATGTATTATGTTATTTACACCTCACAAGAATCCTATGAAGTAGGTAGTATTATTATCTCCATTTTACAGATGAGGGAGGTGCCTTACCCAAGGTCACATATCTGGTAAGTGGCAGAGCTGAAATTTTAACCCAGGCATTCTAAATCTAGAACTAGAACTTGAAATGATTTCATGATATATGTTCACACATATCATATATAGCATATATGGTATACTGAGAGCCCTGGTGGCACAGTGGTTAAAGCGATTCACTGCTAACCAAAATGGCAGTGGTTCAAAACCACCAGTGGCTCCATGGGAGAAAGATGTGGTGGTCTGCTTCTGTAGCCTTGGAAACCCAATGGGGTTGCTATGAGTCAGAACTGACTCGATGGCAACGGGCTGGTTTTGGTTATACTGTATATGGTATGTATGGAACAGATGTACAGAGAAGAGTTCTAAGTTTTATACATCAAGGAGGGATCACTGACCTATGTGTAAGGGGTCTAAACAGACATCAAGTTAATCTGAAGGCATACAGATGATCCAATTTATGTGTGTGAAATGCATATGATATTGGTAACAAATAAAGGTAGTAGATAAATAATAAGCATTCTTCAAAGACTGTTCAGGATGCATTGGCAGACCATGAACATGCTTCTTACAGTGGGCAGCTGACTTATGACACGGGATACATGAAGGATACAGGCATTTCAAGTTCAAATCCAACTACACATTAGGCTCAAATAAAAATAGGGATAAGAAGCAGTATCAAAGAGCTGATTTGTTCATTTGCTCATTCTTTTATTCATTCAACTATTCAGTTGTGTTAGAGGAATTTTGAGCTATTCAGAAAGGGCTGCTGGAATACAAAAAGAGGAGCAATGAACTTTGCTTGAAAGAAGAGGAGGCTTCACAGAGGACATCTTCCCTGGGATTTAAAGGGCATCTGCAGGTCCACTGGTACAAGAGAACAGGAGAAGAGCAACTCAGAGGGAACAGCACATGCAAAGGAAAGAAAGCGTGCAATGCAGATCACTGCTAGTTTTTAAGCTAGAGCATGAAAGGATCAGACTCGTGTTTTCAAAAAATTA
This sequence comes from Loxodonta africana, assembly GCF_030014295.1. Classification (NCBI taxonomy): domain Eukaryota; kingdom Metazoa; phylum Chordata; class Mammalia; order Proboscidea; family Elephantidae; genus Loxodonta; species Loxodonta africana. Next base: position 56,363,960 of record NC_087357.1, on the reverse strand, counting down.
ATGGCAGCAAAGTCAAGGACTGATCGGGCTGATAAGAGACTGCAGGCAAGTAAACCAATCCTGGAGTCACAGCTTAATCCAGATGACAGATGATGAGAGAGTTCAGAACACACACAGTGGTACAAGGAGTAAGTATATACTTCAAATACTTCAGTATATGAAAGAAAGCAAAATCGTTTCTCTAAAACTATACTAAATAATATTAATTTGGGGTATTAGTACCATATAAAGAAAAACACAGATAAAGCAGAATTAGGCAAAACAACATCAATAATAATTAACTGACCACGGAGTTTTTAAAAGCAAAAATGATTTTGATAAAAAGGGGAAGGAATAAGAATACATACGCTTATATTTGCTTAAAAAAAAACCCTGGAAGGCGACTCAAGAAATTCACAAAACAACAGAGAAAATCTGGTGGGTGAAGATGGATGGCAGCAAAACTTTTCAACATATAATCATTACATTGTTTTGATTTTTAAACATGTGAATCAAATGCCTATTTGAAAAAATAAATAAAAGGAAAAAAAGCACAGTCAAGCTATGCATGTAATTGTGCTACGGTAAGGGAGAATTATATTTAAAACAATTTATGTATTTATATTCCATGTGATTTACAATGAATAAAACCATGATACTGTCAAGAATTTATTGACAAAGTATGCACAACCTTGGAAAATGATATCTATCGCTTTACAAAGAAATTCAAAGCCAAATGAAGGAGAAATCACAGTGGGAAATTTCAAATAGCAAAAATCAGGTAGTAAAATTACTCAGCTCATTACTGAAGAGCAGAAAATGTTAAACTTCAAGGTGATCCCGATGGTTTAGAGAATACAGATAAAAAATCAATCAACAAAACTGGGGAGGGACTGTACAGAAGATATAGTAAGGGGCAAAAATTACCAGATAGTATTCCTTAGTAAAAATCTAAAAAACAAAAGATAATTATAAAGAGAAACGAGAAAACCGATGGAAGAGCTCAAACTTCATCTGGACCAGAGAGGTCCAAGCACTGAGGTTAAAACAAATTCACCTTGTTATATACTTTCTTTCAAAGGAACCAGGGCTGTTAAGGTGAAAATACATACTGTAAGTGTGAGTTTTTCGTGCCTTGCAATAGTTCTACTGTCTGCCTCTTGCTGCAGGAAACCTTGGAGGGACCCATCATTTGTTTCAAGTCACCGGCACTTGCAGAATGGGAAGGACTTCGAGGCATGCCTACTTCAACAAAAGCATCATTACAACCTAGAGGAGAGAAAGAAGTGACATTCCAAACGTCACCATACAGTTGACAATCACCTGCAATGGAAACAAATCAGAGCCCAACTCCGCGGAGACATTAGCCAGATACAGCATAACAACAGCTTTCAACTGCAAAGAGGACTCGTTGACAAATTCAGGCTGTCACAAAAAGTCAAGGTGAAATTTAAAGAGAAGACACCCATATGTTTTAAAGATTATTTGGGTAAGGAGGTTATTTAAAAAAAAAAAAAAAAACTCTCTTGGGATATGGAATATGTATATACACAGTTGTCCCTTAGCACCCATGGGGGACTGGTTCCAGGGACCCCCACGGATACCAAAATCCACGGATGCTCAAGTCCCTTATATAAAACAGCGTTGTAATTGGATATAAGCTATGCACATCCCCCCCATACTTTAAATGATCTCTACATTACGTATACCAAATACAATGTAAATGTTATGTCAATCGTTGTTTTACCACAATTGAAGGCTTGCTCTAGAAGGTAGCCTTTGTCTTCTGTAAGTTTCCTGAGTTCTTCTGGGAACGCTGATGCTGCCTGGGCATCAGCCAATACCGATTCACCCATGATTTTTAAGTTCTTGAGGCTGTAGTGCTTTACAGAGTGGGCCAGCCATCCCTTACTGGCCTCAAACTCCTTCCTCTGGCTCTCCTCAACCCCCTCACACTTAGACTTTGAGGGATTGTTCTGACCACTTATAACCACTCAACTGCTTTTTAGGAGCCATTTTTTCACAGAAACAAAGGGTGCACGCAAAACAAGTAGTAAACGAACAAGGCACTAGGTGAGCAGTACTCAAACAGCAAGTGCTAGGGAGACAGGATCTGTGAAACGGCAGGAGGCTACAGCAGGGATTGCCTATACACCACTTCATTCTCGGATTCCACATGGCAAATTCAAGTTTCACTTTTCAGACCTTTCCCCTCACACCACTCCACACTCCCTCCCCCATTATTTTCCATCAGCGGTTGGTTGAATCTGTGGATGTGAAACCAGCAGATAATGGAGGCGCGACTGTGTATAGTCATGCACTGCACAACATCCATTCAAGCAAACATCCTACCCCTTATACATCTGTGGTCCCATAACGTTTTTTTTTTTTTTTTAAAGGGTGGGCAGCTCTCCTTTTGTATATTATTTTCCCCTAATGGTTTTAATGGAGCCCTGGTGAGTAGTGGTTAAAGAATTCGATTGCTAACCAAGAGGATGGCAGTTTGGATCTACCAGCCACTCCCTGGAAACACTATGGGGCAGTTCTACTCTGTCCTATAGAGTTGCTATGAGTCAGAATTGACAGGACAGCAGTGAGTTTGTTTTGTTTAATGGTTTTAAAGACTCCAACCCCCTAGAATGAATGAGCAGCAGGGCTCCAGGGTGGACCCCAATCCTAACTGCCTCCCCGTCCCCCGCCTGTTCCTCTGCCATCTCCTCCTGGCTTCATTCACCCACCTACCAGCAGCCATGCAGCAGTTTACTTTAGCACAGGGCTCCCAACTCTGAGCAGTTACAGCAGTGGCTGCACTTGATCAGTACGTGGCCGCACCAAAAGGGTGGCATCAGCCAGAGCCACCACCACGAGCCATGCTCCTGGAACCCGCACACCTGCTCCCCGTCCCGTCCCTGTGGCCACCTCTCCATGCCCTGTACGGACGTGTGTAAAGTCCCGATCCAGCTGCTGGCACAGCCCTGCCCAGCCTGCAGCCACATACCCAGCAAGGTCAGCCTCCTGTATCCAGGCTTTGTCTGGTAGACTCCCACAAGGTTTTAATATCACAGGCTTTACAGGGGTTGACTTATAAGTACGGATTGTACAAGGGCTGCCTGTACACAATATGGTGTTCCCACAACATCCAACTGCATAAACATCCTATTTCATAGAACGTATCATGGATGTTAAGTAATCCATGACTGTGAGAGAGAGAGAGAGAGTGTGTGTGTGTGTGTATATATACACACACACATACATTCATACACACACACACATACATATTGCATTGGGCAAATCTGTTGCAAAAGATCTCTTTAAAGTGTTAAAAAGCAAAGATGTCACTTTGAGGACTAAGGTACGCTGATCCAAGCCACGGTATTTTCAGTCACCTCATATGCATGCAAAAGCTACATAATGAATAAGGAAGACTGAAGAAGAACTGACACATTTGAATCATGGTGTTCATGAAGTACGCTGAATATACAATATGCTGCCAGAAGAACAAACAAACTCTCTTGGAAGAAGTACAGCCAGAATGCTCCTTAGAAGAGCATGTACTTTAGACATGTTATCAGGAGGGACCAATCCCTGGAGAAGGACATCATGCTTGGTAAAGTACGTCAGCGAGAAAGATCCTCAACAAGATGGCTGACACAGTGGCTGCAACAATGGGCTTAAAAACAGCAATGATTGTGAGGATGGCACAGAACTGGGCAGCATTTTGTTCTGTTGTACATAGGGTTGCTATGAGTTGGAAGCAATACAATGGCACCCAACAATAGCAACATATGTATGCATATATACAAAAAAATATATATATATGCCCACATATATATACACATATGTATACACACACCAGAAAAAAACAAAAACAAAAACACACAAATCTGTTGCCATCAAGTTCATTCCATAGGGACAGTGTAGAACTGCCCCACAGAGTTTCCAATGAGCTGCTGGTGGATTTAAACTGCTAACCTTTTGGTTAGCTGCCAAAAGCATAACCACTGTACCACCAGGGCTCCATATGTGTACATACATACCCTAAACCCTGCTGCCGTCAAATCGATTCCAACTCATAGCGACCCTGTAAGCAGAGTAGAACTGCCTCATAGAGTTTCCAAGGAGCACCTGGTGGATTCGAACTGCTGACCTTTTGGTTAGCAGCCTTAGCACTTAACCACTTGGCCACCAGGGTTTCCTACGTACACACACACACACACACACACACACATTTATACACGTACTACACATGCACATATATATGGATTCAGATAAATCTGTGTGTGTGTGTGTGTATATAACTGACACTTTCAATGAGAAAGTGATTCCTTTCTATGAAAAGCACTTTTCAGTCAATCTTTCACCATGTTCTTTGGAATTTCATTCAAGATACTGTTTCTTCACATTCTTGAGGTAGGATGAGTCACAATTGGTTGGCAAAACTAACTTGAAATCGTCTACTGCACAGGCTCTTTACAACCCCCTTTATCCAAGTAATAAACCAGGCTTAAGTTCAGAAGGAAAGATATAATCCCCAACCTTCCGCCGGGCTTGATTTGGGAGATGCTTGCTCAGACCCAGTCGTTTGTCTGGATGGATCACTGTGATTCGCACTCAGCACTTTCTCTCCAAGTGGTGAAGTGGATATTGCACCATATTTTATATTTGGAGACTGAAATAACAGAAAATAAAATACAGATATGGTCACAATTTAAAATTCATTTCAGGCGAAGGTTTAAAAATGTTACCAGTGGCTTATCTCTTATAAACAGCATAGATCACACTACCCTAGCTGAAGGGTATTACCTGTGCATGTCCATTTAAAGAAGCAGAGATTTTTTTGCCTTCTGTCTGTATACTACTGATATGGACATCAACAGGAGTCAAACCAGGAGGGGGAGACGGAGCCGTGTGACCATAGGTGGGCACTCCAGACAACAAAATATTGGTTAACGTGGCTTGTGCAGTAGATGGAATCATGAGGTGTGGGATAGCAGAAAAACCTGTAACATTTCATGAAGACAGGTATCAGGGCAGGGAAAAACTCAGAATCAACAACTGTTCTTTTCAATAACAAGGAGTTGAAACTTTTTGTTGCTGCAAATTCACATGAGAACATAATTTTGATGCCTCTCTGTAAATAAGTTTAACAATACTATTTAAAACACACACACAACCAAAGGATGTTAAAATGGAAAAACACTTTAGAGAATACATAATCCAAGCTCCTCCTTGTACACAGATGAAAAAACTAGCTAGACTCACCAAGCTAGTCAAACTAGATTTCCTAATTACCAGGTCAATGACCTTCATATGCCTTTGCCATTGCTCCCTGCACAAGCACCCTCTTTTGAAGGCTATATTTTACATTTATTAAAAAAAAAAAAAAAACAGCTTTGTTATGCTTTAACTCATTTACACCTTAAGGATTTTCTGTTTGGCTGGAGTATGCTTTGAACTAAAGTTTTTCCCTAAGAAAGCTGAATGACTGATTAACTTCATTTAAAAACCTGTAATACCTAAGAATACATGCCTTTGATTATATTTAAGTGATACTGACCTGTGGCACTTGAAGTACTAGCCAGTGGGGGTGCCCATAATGTGGGGCTGGGGGTGCCAGAACTTGGACTTTGCAAAGGACTGACTGAGCTATTAAGAGCATTCAAGAGTGAGTTCGGGGTAGTTGAAGTGTTTAGAGATAAGGTGGTGGGCCCCAAAAGACCTAGAATAAATGAAGGTAAAGTTAATATGCACATTTATTCAAGATTTTAAAATAAAGATGACACCAATATTGCCATCTGGAATGCATACTGATATAATCTAATAATTTCTCAATATAAAACATGGATCCTTCTTTACTGTTACGTATCTAGGCAGGGCTACTTGAAATCTTAATCATACTGTATTTTTTAAAAGCAAGAGTAGCTGTCAGAAAAAATTTTTTAGACTGCCAAGAGTGTTTTTTCTGCCACAAAATCAATTCCAGTACCTGAACAGGCAGACTGATTTGCTACGGTTATTGCATGAAGTTTTTATAAAGACAACTGAAAAATGTGCAGAAAAGCGAACCTAGCATAATCGTAACATAGCCACTACCTTCAGCCTATAAGATTGAAATCCATAAAAGAGTAATAAATATCATCAGGACTATGACAGTGGCTCACCCTATTTTCTTAAAGAACTAAACCATTGAGGTGGTGTTGTTCGTTAATTTTTCTATTCTTCGCCTTAGATATAAATACAGTTCTATTTGCTTCTCTCAGTGGCTGCAGGCTAGGTTTCCTTTGTGTCTGGGCGATGCTGGCCTAACCGCTGAGGGATAGGTGCTCTGATTGCTTTAACCTCTCCTTCTCCCTACCCCTCCCACAGGTTTGCAATTACTTTTTGAAAAGCAAACTGGATAATCTTTATCTCTAGGGACCAATGGCAATATTGCAAATGCAAGAGAGAACAAACACATAAATTACAGTCAGCATGCTCACTTCACTCTCAGTGGCATTCTTAATTTAGAAGAACAAACACAGCCACTGAAAATGAAACAGTCAGACCTTGATTATTTATGCCAACAAAGAAAGAATCTGGGTAACAGAGATCCACAGAGTCTAACAACAAACCCAAAATGGATCGATCCACATTTTGTTGCTTTTCGCCTATCTTAGGGCTTGAAGAGGAAAACAAATAGCCTTTAAAACGTAGATCCCAATGGTAGAAAGAAAGGGGACCGGATAATCATCCCCCCAGTGACTGAGAATTGCTGTAATAATAAATTTTATACCTAGTCCAGTGAGTCCGAGGCCTGCTGAAGCTAAGATATCCAGGCTGGGACATGCCAGGCCGGCGGGGCACGATGCTGGGGATGGACTGGTTGCTATGGTAACCCCACTGCTTTCAAGTCCGAGGAGACATTTCCTTGCTTCATACATATTTAAGGCATTTCTCTCAACACTTTTCACAATCACAGACTATGAAAACACATAACGGGGGAAAAAAAGTGACATGCAAGTAGTCTACAAGGAACTGGATCGGGGGAGAGGTAGGGAATATGCTAATAAGAATCCCACTCAGGGGACAGATTACTGCTGTTTTAAAATCAACTTCTAGCCACTTATTCCTTTTGGGAAAATCGTGAAATGTTAGTCATTTTTTGAGTGTGTCCTGTGTTCTAGACAGTGTGGAAGCTGCACGTATGTTCTCATTCTCACCAAAACCTTATGTGGTGGGAATTACTATTCGTCAGAGTGACAGAGAGGTTAATGGACTTACCCAAGGTCAGGGCACAGCCCTTGAGGGGCAGCAAGGGGAATGGAACCCAGGTCCCTCTCTACGGCCCATTCTCTTTCAACATTAAAACTTTAACCCACTTTATCTCATCTTTACAAAACGAATCAAATGTGTCACCATATAGAGAATGTATAATAACAGTCACTTGCTGCTGACATTTATGGTCTACTGGTTAACTAATAGAGCTTGCGGTATCACTATTTCTCCCTGATGACATATCCATGGCCAAACTTATGGTAAAACAAATTTCTAAACAATAAATCCTTTTATTCTCCTCAATGGACTCATCAAGAAAAATGGAAATGTGAACCCCAGGGGAGAAATCCTCCAATGGACAATAAAGAAAATTCGTGGCTGAAGAAGCAGTTAAAACAGTAGATAAAACCGGGGCCACCAAGGCGTAATTAAATGGTCCAGGGATGCCACAGGGACTTCAGCATTCTCACCTACCATCTATTTTTTCCTGACTTCTGCTGTTTTCTTACTGAACTCCAGGAATTCTTTTTGTGTCTGTCCATCTTTATAATCACAAGTTCTAGAATGTCCCTTCTGTCTTAATCTTTTAGTCCTGGTAGCTATAGTACTCTAGTCAAGTCATGCGTGAAGTCAAGTATGAAGCTTTATAATACATAAAATTAATGTCCTGGTCTCTAACTTTAACTTATTATACCAAATTCACTTAGAATCAATGTTCTCCCTTCCTTTAAAGTTTTCTTTTGAAAAGAGCATGACTGTTTTTAAGTTGGATAATGAATACATTATTTGTAACAAAATTATATATAATATATAAATATACCATTATGCATATATATTTACAATTTAGAAATTAAAAAAAAAAAAAAGGAAGGTACAACTATTTGGTATTTTACCTACTATGATAGCATAGGGACCTCAGTTTGGGTTCAGATACTAGTTTTTTTTTTTCTTCCAAGATTTACAGAAACTTAATACAATTATATTTTATAAAAACTTACATTTTGAAGTTATTTAAAACACAGAAAACAAAGATCAATATAACATCCATGTACCTAACACCTAAAATTAAATACATGTTAGTTTTTGTTTCTGATAAATTAATCAGACATTCCCCCTTGTTTACTTTCCTAGTCCCATTTTCCTTCCTCCTGTCCCAAAAGCTACTCATCATGAATTCAGTATACATTCTTCCAGATAATGCTTAGCACTTAAAAAAAAAAACATATAAATAAATGTTACTATTTACTACGTGTTATAATGAATCTTGCTTTTTTCACTCAACAACATTCCTGTCCTTTTGGCTCCTGCTGCAAGAATTGTTTCAAGGTGTATAGCTAAACCCAGAATTGATGGTGGCAGGGTATCAACGTTTTCAGTGTGACCAGATGGTCCCAATTTGCTCTTCAACATGGTTGCACCAATTTACACATCAACATTAATGTTGGAGCATCCCTCTTTCCTCACATTCTCCTTGGCACTTAACATCATCAGATTTACCCACTAATTTTTTATTCTACACATAGTCATTGAAGCTTTGCAACATCACAGAGGAAGGGCTCCGAAAGAAGGCTGAACTTGGACAACTCAGTACTTACAGTGGCACAGTGGTAGGCACATAGTAAGTACATTAAACGCTCTTAGAGCTGCACTGGATACGTACATACACACACAGAATGCAATGCTTATTAGCCTTATCAACTCTTTGGTAACTTGGTAAAGCTTCAAGTGACCAGATTGCAAGTTAATAAAAACGTTTTCTCTTTCTTTCTCATATATTTACAGGAAAAAAAAATTGTTACTAAAAATGGACTCCAAAAACCAACACATATATGTATACTATATAGAATTATCAGTTATGTATATGCAAATACACTCATGTGCATGCAAAATAGGACCATATAGCTTATGGTTCTGTGGGTCCAAACTCTGAACCAACCTTGCTGGGCTGCTTTGGCTTTGGTTTAATACTGATGAAGACATCGAGCTGCTCCATCAGTTGAGCAATGAATTGTGGATCTACTTCAATTTCTTCCTTCATATCAAACATCAACACAAGAGGAAGACAGCCCTAGAAAATGTCATAATAGAATGTGTAGGAGGTAAACTGTTAATCATTTAAACACCAGATAATTTAATATGCCTACAAATAATGCAATATTTTACATAATCAAAGAGTAAACTGAAGTATTAAAGCTAAATCACGTACTTCCACGTTGCTTGGATAGCTGGTGTGGGGATAATGTCGAGGAATGGAAACCATTTCGTGTGATGAAATTACACGTGTCTTAAGTTTCAGTTTTTGGCCCTGAATTTTTTATCCACTTTCCACTTTGAAAAATTCCTCCATTTCTCTGACTTCAGTTTTGTAGCGATGCTAGACACTAGATCCATAACCAATCAGGGGCACTAATATCGTGCCCTTGCTCAACAACTTGCAGTGGTAGTCTTTTATTGCCTCTTGAATGAAGTTTACACGTGTATCAGCATCTAAAGATCTCCACACTCTGGCTCTGTCTTGGTTGTTCTACCCCAGGTCTATATGTCTGTCCCTTCCTCCAGGCTAGGCCAGGCTCTCAACTAACTTTCCAACAGATTTTGTATGTTGGTATCTTAATGCATCAAAGGCTTCTTCATCAATCCAAGTCACACTTATCTTCTGGTGCATCTCAAACCTTGACTCCTTCCTGAAGCAAACTGCTAGTATTGCCTTTTCATTAAACCATCTTACTTTTTAACACTGCAGAGTTTATCAGTAATTTTTTTCTCTGTTGTTTTCTTACTGACTTCTACTATACTGAGTATAGGAATCATATCACACACTTTTTCTGATTCACAGAATACTCAGTGCTAGCCCAGTGATTACTTGATTCTGTACACAAATACCAGAAGTTACTGTCAAACAAACTAGGATTAAAATGAAATCATTATGCTCCATTTCTCTTGAAGAGTGATTTTTTAAAAAAGGAACAGTGCTATTTTTTTTTTAAAGTGATCCTTAAAATATAAATTAAAGCCTTTTAATGTATTCCCCTCTCCCTTACTTTTCTCAGTATTATGCAATAATGTGTCTCACTGCACACTTATATTTTTGGTGCATAAAACATAAAAAGTAATCATAAATAATCCTTGGATATGCATATGCTACCTGACAGTAATATATTAAAAACAGACTGATAAAGTAAGCTCAGCTGAAAAAATCATTCTGAACCAAATTTCTTTAAGTTTTGATTATAATCCTTAATGATTACAATAAGTTGTCATCTGCCAGAAGGATGCAGTCAACATTATAAACATGGACTTCCTGAAAGTTTCTAAAAAACAATTTCTGCAAGTTAGTAACAGCAAAGGTCATACTTGAAGCTTACTGATTCGAATGTCACTAAAGATCAAGAACTGAACAGGAAAGCACAATAGTGTTTTCAGTAAGTAAGCTGAGCATTATGTTCCTCCATTTTGTTATTACAGGTAGTCCCCAACTTACAATTTATTCAAGTTACAATGAGCCACACTTAGGGACGTTCCTTTTTTTTCTGTACATCTTACCCTTTGTGGTATGTACTATATACAAGGTTTCACCGTGTAATTTGCTGATTTTATCATTCTCAGATGTTCACTTGCAGGTGTTCAATTTTATGATTTACTGTTCAAAATACCTCCATACAGATTTAGTTTCCTAAATGAAATAAGGGACTTCAGTTGCTTGAAAACATGGACTCAAATGCCGATTGCTTTGCAAAAGTTGACAGACAGATTCAGAAAACAGTGAGTTGTTACTGTGGAATATATGAAGAAAAGTGGAAAAGGACCAAACAGGCAACTCTCACTCATTTTCTGACTAGAAGCGCCATCCCCATTTCCAGGGATAAACCAGATGATCCAGAACCTTCCACAAGTGGAGTTATTACCATGGCTGACAAAGTGCCAATGTCATCCAACTCTTCTTCATCATTGGAGTACATTTTTATGATGTTTGTATTTTTTATGTATGTGTATTAAAATATATCTAAGTTTACATGTAATGTTTCCAACCCCCAGAGACATACAGAGATTGGGTTTATAAAGATGCTAATAATAAAACAAAAACTAAAAAAATGAGGTATTCGACTTATGTCAGAACTGACTTATGATGGAGTCATTGGAACAGAACCCTGTAGTTAAGTTGGAGACTACTTGTATATATCAACCTACACAATGGGCTTTAAAATGAGTGTAAAATCCAAAACCCAAACTTGCTGCCATCAAGTCGATTCTGACTCATAGTGACCCTACAGGACAGAACAGAACTGCCCCATATGGTTTCCAAGGAGTGGCTGGTGGATTTGAACCGCCAGCCTCTAGGTTAGCAGCTGAGCTCTTAACCACTGCACCACCAGGGCTCAAAAAATAATGAGTATAGGAAAGATGAAAGTATTGCAAATTCTAAATTAGAAGCTCTACTGAATTAGCATCTATAACTCTGCTGTTTTTTTCTTCAATTAGTGACATTCAGATTCATGTCTTAAATAGTATTTTTTTGAATTGTGTCAGAGATTTAGGAAATGTACAAATGCTTCAGGCTACCAAAATTTATGTCTTTGAGGCTGAAATTTAAAAGATATTTTTAAACTAAAGACTTTCTTTGTCAAATATAAGTGCAAACTAATGCTATATTACATGACAAATAAAAATAATCACCTTCTACCCATGCCACAAAATACAGTCAATTATTGTGACCTATTCTGCGTTTGGAAATGCTGGTGGCATAGTGGTTAAATGGTACGGCTGCTAACCAAGAGGTCAGCAGTTTGAATCCGCCAGGTGCTCCTTGGAAACTCTACGGGGCAGTTCTACTCTGTTCTACAGGGTCACTATAAGTCGGAATCGACTCAGCGGCAGTGGGGTTTTTTTTTTTTTTTTATTCTGTGTTTAGGCTAAGTTTAAAAAAAAAAAATACTGCAAAGACATTACTCACCTAGTCAATGAAATGAAGCCTGTTGAAGTACTATGAATCTTACTTTTCCAGTTTATTTCCTTTTACCAAGAAACTTCCTTACTTGACCAGGTTTCTGAAGTATTTTCATAAATATCACACTGGTACCGTGTATACAGCAACACACACTGTACCCAAAGAGATTACAAAAATTATAACGTTCATTTCAGTAAACTTACCATGAGATATTGCCTTGCAAGACAGACAGACTCAATGGTGCCCTGGAGGTAGACAGTAGATTTCTTCTGTGGATTACTGGGATCGGGAAAGTGGATCTGAGCACCCGTTCTCTGCATGATATGTTTGATGTTGCTCCCATTTCGACCCATCATAAAGAGATGATGTTGAGCTGCGATATCTAGTTGCGTGCTCACCGGAATAGCTGATGCCAGGCTCCCAGCTAGATGTTCTAATAGCATGGCAGTTCCTTCCTAGGAGAACAGGGTAGGAGGGAAATGATCCTATAAATTAACTGTGCATATATATGGAAAGCTTCTACTGCACTTTTAATAGCTATGAAAAACACAACACATCCTATAAAGCAATGCAAGGCAAATTTTTGGAAAATAAATTAGCCCAATATGCTTTTAAAATATGACCTGCATGATCTGTATACTTAAGATGGTCACAATAACCTCCATCAGTTACCTTCACAGCACTGGTGTTATTCTGAGACCCTCGGACTATGACAGTAGCACCATACATTCGGGAACGCTGTTTAAATGACACTGAAATGTTGTATGTTTGTGATATGTGCTGAATAGAGGGGGAGTTAGGATCGGGAACTGGTTGAAGAATTCCAGCGATTGGTAGCTCAAACATCAGCACCAAAGGAAGCAGCTCCTGAAATGAAATTATGAGAACTCAAAGCATAAATTTAAAGCATTATACATTTAGTTACCTATGTCTAACTCATTAGCTCTTTTTTTGAAGATGGAATTTTAAAACATAAATTGTGTTTATTATAGACTTACGATGGGTAGGCTACATAAGGTTTCTTAAAAGGAAAGGAACTTTTGTGAAACTTGACAGTTTGTAACTTATGGTGACTGTGGCATTTTTCCCCAGGCCTCTTTTTGATCATTTCAAAATCATCACAGAAACTGAGTCAGAATAAATCCAGAATATCTCTAAGAAACATCTTAAATGGAAAAGCGTTTGTAAGTAACATAGGAAAGCATTTTTTAAAGATCTATGAAAAGTTTAGATAAGAAATGCCAAAGTAGACATAAGACAACTTCTGCCAGTATTTCTACTTATTTGGATGTGTTATTTGGTTATAAAACAATGAAGTGTGATATTTTCAACGCCTTCTAATGCAAATGTTGCTGACACTGGTTTACAATATTAAACTAATAGTTACCCGAATTCTGACTCGGGCAGATTCTACTCCTGATGGTTGTCCTGCTATAGATACCTGCGGAAGTAAGAAAACAGAGAGATTTATTTTAATTGAATCCACATCTACATTTCCAGTTATCTACATCCTTGTATTTAAAGTGTCATCCAGGAAAAAAACAGCATCAGCATTATACTGGCACTTGTATCTTAGGTCCCAACCCAGACTCTCTTGATTAGAATTTTCATTTTAACAAGATCTTCAGATGATCTGTGTCAACTGGTCTACATCACACTCTGTCTGATTCCTAGACTTACCTAAAACCCCACACGTCCCATGAGGCCAGCCTCCTCCATAATTACTCTTCTTCATTATATTTTCCTTCTCATTTTAACTCTTTGCACACAAGTAGAATGTCAATATAAAATGATATGGCTGCACTAGGTTCTGAAAGTACTGAAATACTTCCATTGTAGTTGTTGTGAGGTACAGTTGAGTCAATTTTGACTCACAGTGACCTCATGTGACAGAACAGAACTGTCCCGTAGGGTTTTCTAGGCTTAATCTTTAAGGGACCAGATTGTCAGGTCTTCCTCCCGTGAAGCTGCTGAGTGGGTCTGAATCGCCAACCTATTGGTTAGCAGCAGAACATTTAACCATTGTGCTACCAGGTCTCCTTACTAGTTTGTAAATAATTAGTGCACCAACACCCAAGGATCTTCCTATGATCCCTCAACCAAAGAAACAGCATTGCAGGGAGAGGTACTCCAGGACACTGCTCTTGGAGCTGGTGCCCATGCCATAAAAAAAAAAAAAATACTAGTCACTAAATATGTTGAATATTGCCCTTTTTTTTTCACCATGGCTGTCTAGCTAGTCCCCTGTGTAGGCATCCCACTGTCACCATACATCCTTGAGGAGAAAAGACCATTATCTTCTGGCCAGCACAGCTCCTAGTATCATGACCAGCTTAGAAGAGAGAAGACTTCCAAATAATACAAACAACACTATCTCTTCTTCAAGTATTGAAAGTGCTTTCATGTAGACAGATGAGTTCCATTTGTTTCCAAATAGAAGAACTAAAAAGAATATGCATGAACTAGAAAAAGAAAAAGAACTCTGTTGCTGGTGAACTGATTCTGAATTCATTCAATGTATGGAGGAAGTATGTGGATGGGTGGGCTGCATATGGTACCTACGCACCACCTTTCAGAAGGTAATCTGGTGTAGCCTGGGGGACCACTTGGTGGGACACTGCAGACAGAAACCAGGCAGTAGATAGGGGCTGGGGACTTGGCAAGCTTTCAGGTCTGTTCCTAACTGACATGCCATCTGAACCTTCCCTTAAGGCTCTCATTTTATGCAGTCCTCTCTTTCTCCCCTGTCTTCTACCAACAATTTAGAGATCAAGACTTTAGGTTCCGTCTGTAGCTCATCTTCTCAAGAGAGCAGAGCACCTTCAATCTCCTTGTGGGGTTGCACAATCTGTGCTACATGCCATCTCTTTTTTTTTTTCCTTTTGTTCTCATCTCTCAAAAATGATATGCCTATTGAAGATTAAGGCTGTAATCCATCCCATGAAAGTTCATATGAAAAGACAAATCACCTGGTTGCTTTTTTCTGCCTGGTTATTCCTGTTGGAATCTGGAAAGTGGATGTGACATCCTGTTTCTTCCATCACTTTTTTAATATTGTTGCCACCCTTGCCGATTACATGAGAATGTTCTGTATGTGAAACATCCATCTTCAAGGTGACCCGGTTGCTCTATGCAGAAATAATGTATTATTTCTCAATGCATGAACAAAGAAGGAACAACCTCCAAAACAGCTTTCCCTTAAGGGAATAATATTAACAAAAAGTGACCCCGTAGGAAATCCTGAAGATTTCTTAATAAAAACCACGTTACATTATCAATGCTCAATTCCCATCTATTTCTCTTTGGCTATAAAAAACGAATTCTCATTTTAAGATAAGTTCGTCACAAGAAATAGTAAGATACACTCTTTACAAGATAATTTTTTTGGAAAGTGGGCCTTAAATGAAATCAGTCACAATTACAAATAAATTACTCATTTTCTTTTTAATAGACCTTGTTGTTGAATCATTTAAGTAATTAAAAACATGAAAAAGTTACAAGATTAAAAATGTGCATGCCAGTAGGGCTATGGAATTAAGTTAATAGAAAGCTAGAAATAAAAATAGAGCTCAAAACTGTGAACAGGGAAAAATTTGCAGGTGTTGCTTTCACTTCTACATTATTTTACGTCAAACCTTACGATATAAATTATTCTCGTTCTTAGGAAGAAGAGCAAGGAAGAGCTCACAAAACTTAGTCTCTAGCAGTGAAAAGGGCTTAAGTAAGCCCATAGGAAGTATAAGATTAGTTATATTAAACCAAAATATAAAATTCAAAGACATAATGACTAAAAACATTATGTTCATCTTGGGATCCACGTATCCAAATTTGAGAAATTCAGTGTTGTAGAACTGTAAAGACTGACATGAAATCTCTTCTCACGCATTAGAATGATATTGGAAACTTTATCCTTTAGAGGGTTACACTAGACAGTGAACATACAAGATGTCAAAACTACCAATAATCTTACCCCCTTCTGATTGCTTTTTTAAGCTTATAGCACTAAATACTTCGATTTTCAAACTTAGTTCTTTTCATTTAAGCTTTAAAATATACGAAAAAAATACATCTTTATGTTTTTCTTTTTTGAAGAAGAAAATTCTAAAATATTTAATAATTAGAAGGTAAATAATTATAAAAAGTAAAAAATAAAGCAGAAAAGAAAGAGGAAGATACCAGAAATCCTATCAATAAAATATGTGACAGCATAACATGGTGGTTAAGAGCCAGGCACCCTGGCTTTAAATCCTACCCTCAATTTACCAGTTTTGGGATCCTGGGAAAATTATTTAATATCTCTGAGCTGAGTTGTTTATGAGGATTAAACAAATTAACACTTGTAAAATAGAAAGTGCTTAGCAAAGTGCCTGGCACATAATAAGTGCTTGAGAAGTATTTATTAAAGAAAATAAATTCTCTCAAACGAGTACAAAATTTTACATATTTGTATTTCCCTTCTATTTTTCTATACCATGTTTGCATGTGGGAGGGGGTGCGAGAGGAAGTGTTCAATTTCAGGCCTTATCTTACCACCCCCCCCCCACAGCTATACAGAAGATCACTTTGATTTTCTACTGGCCTCATAAAGGCAAAGATGCTAAATCTTGCAATCTTTATCATTTACCCTGAACTAACTGGGGCCAATACCTATCTCTGAAGATAGTATATATTATCTTCATAAAATGTGTATATATATATATACACACACATAATATACATACATATGTATACATATATACATACACATACATGTGCGTATATACATATATATAATATTGTGCAATTAGAACGTGAGAATCTACTCAAATTTTAAACAGAACTTCCCATCCATTGTAGAATCACACAAGCTTATTTTAAAACCCACCATTACTTTATCCTGGTTTTTCTTCTCCAAATGGTTCTTTCATAACAGCATGAAGCAGCCCTTGCAGAGACAAGGTTCTGACATCTCAGAGTCCTTAACATTCACTTACTTTTGTGTCTAAGACAGACATGATCATTTCCTTGGCTTCTTTAACATCTTCTTTCTTTCCAGAAACCTTAATATGGGGATCTGTATGAAATCAGAAACAAAGCGGTCACACAAAACTCCCAAACTCTGTTAAATTAATGTCACAATATAAGAAAAAGCATTACATAATTCATATTTAGCTCATTCTAGGGGTGTTACCATTGTAGTAAAACAGGAATATAAAAAATATTCATATCGTACATTTATCTATGGCTTTTGTTCCTTCTGAAAACTGGCTAAACCACTTATATTTAATTGTTAAATAATTATGCCACATAATTATTTTTAAACAACTGAGGCATGTATAAGTTCCATTCATTAATTAAGCTCTTTCTACATTTCAGGCTCTGTTCTAAGGGTTTACATGCATTAACTCATTCCATCCACACGGCTCTTTTTTTTTTTTTTCCACACGGCTCTAGTGGTTTTTCAGAGGAAACTAAGGTAGTTCATAGGGGAAACTAAGGCAGAGAGAGGTTCAGTTTACCTTGCCCCAGAAAACCATTCAAAGCATTGGCTGTATAAGTCAACATCTTCCAACTCTAGACCCACACTTTACATCATGAGATGACTTAATTTAGAAATATTCTTGCAGGTCAATAGGGAGGAAAAATCTTATTTTTCAGAATATTTAATTTAGTATTTATTCAGAATTAATATATCTATTGCTTGTTACTGCTGCTAAATTTTATAAAGAAAAGAATTTCTTCACTCAACAAAGATTTCCTGAATATGTGCTAGGTCCCAGGCACTGTTCTAGGTGCTGGTGGGAGAAGAAAACTGGCAAAAAGCCCTGTCCACATGCGCTTACAGAAATGAAATGTGTAAGCAGACAGAAATGAGCCAAATAAATAAACAAATAATCTAGTAGATTAGAACATAAATGCTATGGAAAAACAGAAAAAGTAGAGCAAGATAAAAGAGTCAGGAGTTGCAGGGTTGAAAATGGGGGCGGAGTTTAGGCCTCATTGATAAAGTGAGAAATCTAAGTAAAGGCTTAATTAAAGGAGGTGAAGCATTTGGCCAAGGTGGAATATTCCAGGCAGAGAGAGATACTGGGCTGAGGCCTCAGGGTGAGGACATGCTTTTTCAGGTCCTTTAGTCAGGTTTTCAGGTTATCCCAAGAATCTAGGTGTTCTATTCCCCTATATGTCAGCCTGATGGCAGACCATGGCCATTTGGGGTAAGCAGAAAGGTCTATACACATTAGAAATAAAGCTGAGTAACATAGTTTATTATCATTAACATTGATAACCTATACATTCATGGAGCGCCTACAATGCACTAAGTTCCTGCTGAGTCCTTTACATACCACTCTATGCATCAGGTCCAGGATAGAGTCTGCCAATGTTTACTGAGCACCTTCCACAATTAAGAAGCAGTTCTGTTTGAGTCCTTTAAAAAAACTCTTCTAAATTATCCATTCTCAAGGATAAGGATTCAGAATTCCTCGGTGGGGATACTCTCTAAACTATATATACTTCCCCCGTACTGTGATCGCCTCATCTTGAAGTCCGGTAAAAGATCAAGAATAAGTAAACCATATTCTCAAGATTTAATTTAAAAAACCAAACCCACTGTGGTCGAGTCCATCCCGACTCATAGTAACCCTACAGGACAAAGTAGAATAGAACTGGCCCATAGGGTTTTCAAGGAGCGGCTGGTGGATTCAAACTGCCGAACTTTTGTTTAGCAGCCAAGCTCTTAACCACTGCACCGCCAGGGCTCCACGAGGTGTAATTAGGAAATAAAAAATAAAGAGAAAAAGAGGGAGGGATGGGGGAAGGAAGGGAAAGAAGGAAGAGAAAGAAGGAAGGAAGGAGGGAGGAAATTTTTCCCTAAAGCTACCCTAAGAGTTAGGATGGTAAAACCATGGTTAACAACAGTGCAGGAGCTTCCAGGTTCAGGAATACATCTCTGATCTCTGGCCTCCGGGGAGACATCCCAGCAGCTGTGCTTATTTAAGTCGGTGCCATCACCTCCAGCCCCCACCCCACCCCAGGCTGCTTCTCCTGGGGGCTGCTCTTGGCCTTAAGTACTTCTTACGCTGTTCTCTAATTCTTCCTCTGACACTTGCCCTGTCTCAAGGGGACTTGTGAAGATCAAAGGCCCTAAGATTGGCTGAAACTTCCCGCAATGTTTCAATATTGGATATTATAAAGTGTGGGGTCTAAAAGCAGGCAAAAGTGACTTCCAACCGCCACAAGCTGTGAGAACACTAGCGGCAGCATGTCATGCTTGCGTTCTTTGCTTGCCCCCAACACATCCTAACTAGGACCATCTTGTCTCTGTAACATTCTAGCCAACTTTTGCCACAATTATGTAAACACACAGTTTCATCAATAATTGTTATTACATTCATTATAACTCTCCAAGGCAATATTTACATAAACAGGCTGTCTACGGTCAACATTTCGGTTTCAGCTATCCTCAGCTTTGGTTTGAATTACTGTAGGCTGACACTGATGATAATCTATACCGAAAATGTTTGCTGCTAAGGTGGGTGATCAGAACCCAGTGTTACTCAAAACATGCCTGCTCATACGACTCACTGTACCCAATGCTGTCGAGTGGATTCCGACTCCTAGTGACTCTATAGGGCAGAGTAGACTGTGGTACTTCTTAGAATACAGGTTCCTGGGCTCAAGGGTCGCAATGAATCAGAATTGACTCCTTGGCAATGGGTTTTTATTTTTTTGTTTCCTTTTGAGGGGGGTCTCAAGGAGCTGGGAATTGGCATTATCGCAGGCTTTCCAAGTGACTCTTAAATCAAGTACAGAGAACAACAGATTGAACCCCATAACAAATTTTGATGCAGTCTCTAAATAAGTCTAATATATATGACATAAAGTGCTTCTATGGAATAAACATTTATTTTTCTCATAAATTAAGTATTTGAGTGGTAGGATAATCTGAAAACCTATTACTTTACAGCCTGGATACTCACATTAACATCCCTATGCATTTGTAGAGGGACAGTGAACCTTAGATCTAATTTAACAAAGAACCTGGTTTCCCACCAGTCTTTGCATCAACAAAACAATAAACACAAAATGCAAAAGCCTCAACTGAAAATCTTTTATTTTAAAGTGAAAGAGCACCATCTAGTGACCACAAACAGAAATTATCATAGGACACAGACACACAAAGGCCCATAAACACAAAACACACCCATAGACACCAACATGTAACATCAAACTGTCTGCAGGACTTGAATCAGGGCTTGTTTGTAAAATGGTCCCTATTTGAACAATCCAGTCTCATAAGGACAGAGAAAAAGAAACATTTTAAAATGCTGGTTTAGACTGCTAAGGCAGCTAGTGGCATTATATGGTTCATTCTCTCTTTAAAAAAAGCTTAAAAGTTATGTACAGGATGTGTGCTCTTATTCCAAGGGGAACTTCATTTACTCTGATTAAATCCGGCTTTCAATGGCTGTCCCAGTTTGCAGTTAAAGTTTGTCCATGTGATACCACAAGGGCCTAGGTTTCATTCACACCCATTCTGAAAATACTTGACAAAGAAAAGTTGAAGTTATAAACCATATTAATAAACATAAAACAAGGAAGACATTAGCTATCAAGAGTGTTTAAATATGGCAGAGAAATGGGGAAAAGTGTACAGCTCCTTCCTCCCAATTTGGGTATGAAAGTTCTCAGATATTTGCTCTAAAAATAATATTCATTACTTGATAATCAACCTTCAAGTTCCCTGTCTTAATCAGTTTTGGAACTAGCATAGTCCCAAACAAATGGTAGACACTCCATAAATGGACTGATGGCTCCCATATTTTAGAAAATGGTTAAATACAGACGGACGTGATAGAAGCCTATGAGAAGAGTCGAAACCTCATATCCAAGGTGACTATATGTCCTATACATGCAGTCTGATTTCCAATATTCTGATCTCAGTACCTCCATGAATATATGGAAAACTATCAGCTATTCAGAGTCCCCTGGGTGGTGCAAATGGTTAACATGCTTGGCTGCTAATGGAAAGGTTGGTGGTTCAAGTCCACCTAGAGGCATCTTGGAAGAAAGGCCAGGTGTCCTACTTCTGAAAAATGAGCCATTGAAAACCCTATGGAACACAGTTCTACTCTGACACACATGGGGTTGCCATGGATCAGAATTGGCTCCACAGCAAGTGGTGTCAGGTATTCATCCATATTTTTGGTTTTTAGATACCTGTTCAAACCTACCAGCCACTCTGTGGGAGAAAGATGTGGCAGCCTGCTTCCATAAAGATTTACAGCCTTGGAAACCCCACAGGGCACTTCTACTCTATCCTACAGGGCCACTCTGAGTCAGTCTAACCGACGGTAGTGGGTTTGATTTTTTTTTGCTTCTTTTAGATAAGTGCACCACTCATCTGCTCACATCTCTCTGCTGTCGTTCTATAGAAGAGAGGAAGGCCAGGTGGTAGTTCATCCTTCACTAATATGACGCTGTAGGACATGGGTGTCAAATAGGTATTTTATATGTGTATACTGTAAAAGACCAAAAAAAAGAGGCCTTTAAAAAAAAAGCTGCACTTTTTGAATGAAAAGTCTTATGATGTTCATATAGAAATCCATAAGGAATTGATAAAGCAACAATCGTTTTCATAAGAACCATATTTTCAATAAAAGTCAATTTTGAAGAGTTGGGAGGTTTATATGAACATAAGTGAAGTTTAGTTATGGTTTTAAAATATTACCTCTTGGTATTATGTCTTCTACTTTCTGGTTTTCCATCCTTAGAAATACTTCCATTCCTGAAAAAGTTGTTGTTAGGTGCCATCCAGTTGGTTCCAACTCATAACGACCCCATGTACAACAGAAGGAAACACTGCCCAGTCCTGCACCATCCTCACAACTGTTGCTATGTTTGAGCCCATCGTTGCAGCCACTATGTCAATCCATCTTATTGTGGGTCTTCCTCTTTTTTCATCGATCCTCTACTTTACCAAGCATGATGTCCTTCTCTAGGGACTGGTCGACATTTCACCATCTTCCCATCTAAGGAGCATTCTGGTTGTACTTCTTCCAACCCCGGCTACCCGCTGCCATCGAGTTGATTCCAACTCATCACAACCCTATAGGACAGAGTAGAGCTGCCCCATAGAGCCTGGTGGATTCGAACTGCCGACTTTTTGGTTAGCAGTCGTCTCTTAACCACTACACCACAGGGGTTTCTGCTTCTAACACAGACCTGTTTATTCTTCTGGCAGCCCATGGTATATTCAATATTCTTCATCAACAGCATCATTCAAAGACATTAATTCTTTTTCGGTCTTCCTCATACACTGTCTAGCTTTCTCATGCATATGAGGCAACTGAAAATACCATGGCTTGGAAAAAGTTAGTCAATATTTTACTGCCTTTTCCTTCTTTCCTTAAACCTAAATCTCCTTCCTACTCCACTCTACTGCCAAACTCTTAACCATTGCGCCACCAGGGCTCCATCCCACAGCACAGTCTACTGGAAATGCTCCTGTCAGCCATTTTGTCGCATTTATTATGCTACAGAAAGTAATGTGCTGCTGACACAGGATGAGCTTACGCCATAAATCTTTTGCCAATAATCCGTTGGTACCTATTTTTCTGTCCGCATGATTGAGTGCTGCTGAGTGAAAGATTCAGCCCTAAAAATTCACAGCAATCCTTTCATTCTCAGCTTGTTCTTTTGTGGAGATAAACATGACAGAAAAACACTAACCCCATTCTTCCCACCCACAACACCCCATTCCTCCCACCTATGTTGTTAGCTGTCATTGAGTCGATTTTCAACTCATAGCAACTACATATAACAGAGCAGAATGGCACCATAGAATTTTCTAGACTGTAATGATTATGGAAGCAAATTGCCAGGCTTTTCTCTCACAGAGTGGCTGGGTGGTTTGAACTGCTAACCTTTCAGTTAGCAGATGAACGCTTAACTCTTGCACCACCAGGGCTCTTTCCTCCCACCCCAAAATAAAAGACACCGTATTAGAGTTGTACTTTTGCTTATGGGAAAAAGGTCTACATCATGGCTTGTAATCAGAATGACTTTGGTACATGCACATAACCAAAGCTGTCCAACTGGCCATAAATCCCTAAGAAGAGACCAGAGGATAGAGCTTATTTTCTGCCACTTCTAAGCTCTTCTCACTTTTGTTTTAAGTTCCCTTTTTCTTTTTTTTGAAGAGTCTTAGCTTCTAAAACTGTTTAACCAAGAGGAACATCAGTCAGGGCTCTTAGGCCACAAATGTCAGGTCATCTCCACCTACATCGGAAATCCCCTGCAGCTCCTGGGAAACATATCAAGAGTTTGGCAAGTAATTCCAAAGTAGTAATGGCCAATTCTTTAATATACGGAAGCTCGTGGCCCTAGGTTTAGGATTCTGTCAAAAAGCCAACATATGCGGAGTATCAGAAGAGGCCAGACATCTGAGGGCATGGCCTGACTGGAATCACACAGGGAAAGGCTAGGAAAAGCCAGCAGATGTCACAATGAGTGTATTAACATTTAATGACTCTGTCTCTGCAATCAGCTGCCAATTCCCTTCATGTTGTGGTGAAAACATGTAGATTCCACAGTCATAATAGTAGTTTTGAATCCCAACTTAGCCATAAACAAGCTCTGTCACCTTGCAAAGTTACTGCATCTCTGGAACACGGTTTCTTCAAAAAAAAAAAAAAAAGAGCCAGAGTTTGGTTAGATCATTGCTACACTTTCTAAATCTAAATTCCTTTGTTGAAAAACAGTAGTATAAGGTTCCCGAATCAAGCTAACCTGATAAACTTTACTTTCTAATTTTTTTGGTATCTCATGATAGGTAGCTTATCAAAAATAGCATAATTTAAAATGTTTCCAAAAACTTTACGCTGCAGAGGTAAACACACACACACAAAAAAAATGTGTCTAAAAATAGCCACCTGCCACATGAGGGAAGAACAACAGCCCCTAAGCCTTGGGGATGGATCCATAACTGGGTTCAGAGACAGCCAGCTTGGGCTTTCCTTTTGTTTTGTACACTCTGAGAGTGTGCAGTTTTTTAGCAAAGTGGATGTAACGTATGTTCACTCCCACCCCTCCCGGCATTTCCGGAATAACGTGCCTTCAGGCATGAAACAAATGCGTTGACAGCCCCATATGGAGAAGGGATTCTACTTCAAGCCCTAGTTTGAGCCATGTTATAGCTCACAACTACATGCCATCCAATATGTCTGCTATTTTGATCACTTTTCCTTTAGGCTGGCAAATCATCAACAGCAAAAGGGAATTCAACTCAGTCAACGGCCACGGCCCATATTTTCCTGTGAAACCAGAGTCCTCCTCTAGCCTCATGAAAAATAGACTTTCCCTTTTAAACAAAAACTTTATACGGGTCAAATAACATACCAGTATCATATATATATATATATATTTAATGAAGATATATGCTTTATCACAAGATGGAGAAAACCTGAGCTGACTCATTAAACCTGACTGGAAATGATTTTAAAAGAATGAAACAGGACGACAGGAAGGCAATGCACTATTAGCTTATTTTGTAGCCAGTAATATAGATTCCAGATTCCTTCAAGCAATGCTTTTTCACAACAAGAATTCCAATAAACTGAGTTAGAATAAAAGGATAGGGAGTAGAGCTGTAGAGGGGAAGGAAGAGGACACTATTTTCAGAGCCCAAGCCAACCATATTTAAGGCAAAATACTGGTGAGCAGCCACAACATGTCAGATGGTCCACCTAGGTTAGCGGGGGGGAAAAAAAGAAAACCTTTTGTCTGCATCCTCTAAACTAACCCTGTTGTTTTAGGATAAGGCATAAAATCATTCTCATCTACCTTGTTTTAAAACAGAAAAAAAAAAAATCTCCTGACAAGCCAGGTGGAAAAGAAGGGGAGTAGACAGCAGGATGTACAAAAGTAAATGTACTTCAAATTATAAAACCTAATTTTCATGGGAAAAAGGTTCCCATCAGTATCCGCAATCAGTCTACAGACCACAGTGCCCCAGAATAACTTCCCAACGAAATTCCATTTGGCAAAATAAAAATTAATACTCAACAGGAGAAACAAAATATTCTCGACATGAGAGTGACGTGAATAAAACGAAAGGCAGAAAGGAGGACAAGCTCCTTAAGAAGTATTTCATGCCAACTCTCTGGCAATGACTGGAGGTGGAGTGGTGCCCTCTCCACTAAGGTAATAAAATGTGGACAAGCTCTTGCAGAGGTGCATTCACTAACAGGATGGAGCATCATGGACCCTTAATCAACCGGGTAGAAAAGAGCTCCCAGCTTGAGAAGACCCAAAACTAACTGGAAGTTAAACAAGAGCCTTTGCTGATGGAATGCCAGTATTTCCAACAGAATCAGTACTAGGAGAGCTCAAAATACAATGATGCTATGTTATCATAATTGCTCTTCCCTGATCTTTCAACTTTAAGAGGAAATAAGGCCTAAGAGGGAACAGGTAAATTGGGCACATGCCTCTTCTTTGTTAAGATTTCTATGTGCCTTATCAAAGCTGATTATTCAATCAGTTACAGAGACTCAGCAAAAACCCAGAAATAATCTGAGGAAATGCTAACAAGGTATAAAGCAAAACCAAGGAGTACCAAATGAAATAAGCAAGAACAGATGTACTTAATTAAGGAGTATGAGACTTGGAAAAGGGTAAACTAACTTAACTTATAAACCACCTTATCTTATGCAATGTAAACTGAGCTCCATGTGTAACTGCAGAGTTGCTGTTCAGGTAGGAGGGCAGAAAAAAATCCAAAGCACAAGAGAAATCTGGCCTCAGAACCTGGAAGGTAGAAAAAGAAAGCTAAAAACATAAAGCCTAACTCAATGAGAGAGATAAGGAAGAAGATTCTGGGAAGGGGAGGAAAGGAAACTAAGCACCAGGAGGAAATCTGGAATCTTGGAACGGTTTGTTAATAACACTGCAAAGAAATCATGGTTAGTGCTAGATTACTGCAAAGGAGGACGTTCACAACCAAGCCCAAGCCACACCAAGTCATGAGGCAATAATGCAAGGACCCAGAATGAGAAAGGACATGTAAAAGAAAGTAATGTCAAATAGCAGTGCTCTGGAATGGAAATGGGATCCCCGGCCAGGTACTCAGTGGTCCCTTTTATTAATGAGTGGGGATGGAAAATCATACCAGGATAAAGGATCCCCCAGAAACTGAGATAACAGCAAGTTATTCAAGAACTTCTAGGAGCCAGAATTCTCCAAAGAATATTGATGTTCACAGTATACACAACAGGTCCCAGATGTATCGCCTATGGTCTAAACCCAAAACACTATTCTGTGGCTGAGGCAGTTTGTTTCTTTTTACAACAGCTGGGACTATTTGTGAAAAATCTTAACACATGACTGCTGGTTGCCAGTACAGGATAAGTAAGCACACATTTAAGGGTTCACAAACGTTAGACTAGGAAAGTCCTGTGAACGAAGACTTGACCACATCATACCACATATGTAATCTTTTTTTGTTGTTGTTATATGTCCAGCCTACTAAGAGAAGAAATTTAAGAAACCAGAAATTCTGCCTTTTGAGGATATTCAAGACAATTAATGTTGTACCTAGGAAACAGCAAAACTCTCAGGAATTCAGTTCTAAAGATAACTTACTAGGCTGAGACTGGCATTAAAATTCTCCACCTTTCGCTACTTTGTTGTAAGACCTAGTGAGAAAGTTTTATATGTTGTACTTATTATTGTTAGGTGCTGTCAAGTTGGTTCCGGCTCATTTTCAACCCTATGTACAACAGAACAAAACACTCCCTGGTCCTGAGCCATCCTCACAATCATTGCTATGTTTGAGACCATTGTTGCAGCCACTGTGTCAATCCACCTTGTTGAGGGTCTTCTTTTTCGCTGACCCTCTACCAAGCAAGATATCTTTCTCCAGGGACATGTCCAAACTATGTGGACATCATCCTTGCTTCTAAGGAGCATTCTTCTTCAGTCTTCTTTATTCACCGTCCAGCTTTCAACGCAAATACCATGGATTGAGCCAGGCACACCTTAGTCCTCAAGGTGTCTGCTTTGCTTTTTAACACCTTAAAATGGTCTTTTGCAGCATATTTGCCCAATGCAATGTGTCGTTTGATTTCTTGACTCCTCCTTCCATGGGCATTGATTGTGGATCCAAGTAAAATGAAATTCTTGACAACATAAGAGTAGCTAATTCTGGATTCACTGATCCTGCGTGTTAAAGACTGTTTCAAGCATGTTCATCATCTCAAGAAAGTCAGCAATCTTCACCAAAATTAAAAGTACCTAACGGTAGGTAAAAGCCCTGGTGGTGTAGTGGTTAAGAGCTGAGCTGCTGACCAAGAGGTTGGCAGTTCGAATCCACCAACCGTTCCTTGGAAACCAGAGGGGCTAGTTCTACTCTGTTCTACAGGGTCGCTATGAGTTGGAATCTACTCGACAGCAACAAGTTTGGTTTTTTGGTTTAATGTTAGGTAGGAGCCCTGGTGGTACAGTGGTTAAGAGTTCAGCTGCTAACCAAAAGGTCAGCAGTTTGAATTCTCCAGCGGCTCCTCGGAAACTCTATGGGGCAGCTATACTGTGTCCTAGAAGGTCACTATGAGTCAGAATCAACCCGATAGCAACGGTTTTTCTTTCTTTCTTCCTTTTTTTTTTGGTTTTAATGTTAGGTAAACGGACTTTAAGAAGTTTCTCATTCTGAAAATGCCTATCTGCAAGTCCTTTCTTTTTACTCTCACTTTCTACAGATTAGTTGAGCCGGTATTAAGTGTTTTTATGAAGCCATACATACCAGAAACAATATTCATACCCCTTCCCCCAACTGTATATTATTTGTCTCCTCTATACTTTTGGTAACTGATTCCCATAAGTAGGAACCAAGGGTCTTAATCTTTCAGTCCTATGCAAGTTATACCTTTTTTTTGGGAAAAAAACAGAATTAAAATTGTTAAATAACAACTTCAAAATTGTTTTTAAAAAAAAATCTAAAGTTTCCTTGAAGCCTAACAATTTCTAAATTCTGGCTTAAATTCTCAATTAAAAATTTGAGAGTTCAAGATTTTAAAACTGGATTTTGTTCTAAGAACAACAACACATGGGCTTCTCACCAAATATTACAGAAAATAAACAATACCCTCATGCAATAGGTAAGAGTGACCATCTAGTCCCATCTTCCCTAAAAGAAAGATATGGTTCTTAAACAAAAATTTTCTATACAAAGGGTTCCTATAAATGAAGAAAAAAACACAAATTCCCCCATAGGAAAATGGATAAAAGACATGGATAAATAACTGAAAAGAAAAAATGGTCAATAAATACAATATTCAACTTTACTAATCATTTTTATATATAAAATTGGCAAAGATTTTAAAAATTATAAGGCTAACAAGGATATAGTTAGATAAATACTCTAATATACGATTGGTACAAATAAAAATTGGTATAAAATGGAAAGTAATTTGAAATATTAATGAATCATAATACAATAATTTCATTTCAAGGATATATACACAGAGAGAGAAAGAGGAAAAAGGGGAAATAAATTGTTTATTAAGTTAGTTCTAAGTAGTAGGTTCCTAGGTAATTTTTATTTTATTTTATGCTTCAAAGCTTTTCTGTATTTTCTACAATGAAGAAGTACTGCATTTATAATGTAGGGGGAAAAATACTCATACCTTAAAAGATTACCTGTATCAGTAAAGTCTGAGAAAATAAATTCACTCAAACTATATCTTTGTACCTTAAAATAAAAGGTATTTAAGTCTGAATTTCTTGTTTTCTAAGTACAATGTTTCAAGAATTCCCTTAAAAAATGAGACCTTTAAATGTTAATGGTAATGGCAATAGTGCTTTTTCAATGAGGCAAAGTTCCTTCTTTTGCATCCACAGTTCTGTGACAGGCTTTTTGCCATGCGGTTTCTCAACTTCATGTCTTTTTACTTGTTGTGTCCTTACCCATAGTATTTTATTAACATACTTGGGCTCTGAACACACACTTCCCCAGTGAAAGTGCAACAAGAATATATAATGATGGGGTTAACTGCAATGATGGGGTTAACTGCAATGATGGGGTTAACTGCAATGATGGGGTTAACTGCAATGATGGGGTTAACTGCAATGATGGGGTTAACTGCAGTTGAAAGACACGGTTGGAACAGACTCCAAATAGTTGGTGAAGGTCATATGTTTATGGCCACCACTGACTACAGGCAGAATTCTTTCAAACATTCATGGCCACGTCTCTCTTTTTCTTTGGCAATGGTTTTCAAAATAAGTGGAAATAAGAACAATCCTGGCTGTGGGGGGTATACTGCTCTTTCTTGAAAGAATTCTCCGATGTCCCCCCAAGCAAAGACATTTAGAAAAGCAGTATTTACATACCATTCTCAGGATGTGATTAAGTCACCCATTAATGTAAGTAAATAGCCTCAAGGGACAGTGCCCTCATAACAACTAGTTCACCAGGAATACATCTAACAAGATCCTTTATTTGCCTTTTCAGTAGAGAACTCCAAGTCTTGAAAATGGTAGCAGACATTGCACTAGTGATGCTCCATTTGCCCCACCCCCAGCTCCATTCTATGCCTTCTCTCTGCTCTGATTTCATGCCCAAGAAGCTGAACCAGAGTCTCTGGCAGTAGCCACATGGCTCCATGACTATAATCTCTGCTGGGCAGTCCCTTGCTACAGTTCCCTTTTTCATAGAACTCCCATAATACCTTGTGCTCTTCTTGTTCCTTCAGTCGTAGGGTGATAATGCTTCCAGCTGTTGCTAAATTTTATGCCTCACGATCTACTAATAAGCATTTGTCCCCTTAGCCATATATACACTGTACATAGCCCTTTTGTTACAACTTTCTTATTTAAATTGTTTGGAGTTAATTCTCTGTTCTGTTAGACCATGACCTTTCTTCTCTCAATGAGAAAATGTGCAGGGGCCTGGAGGTTGTAAAGTAGAGAACCCCACATTCAATATTTGTGCTAGTCTCTTTTCTCTAGAAAAGCAGAAACTTTTAGGGGGTGGACTCCATGCCTCATATAGATTAGAAATAATATTCCATAGATCTTTTTGAAAGAATTTATTTCTTCTAAGCTATTAATCAGTACAAATCGATTTCACAAATATAGTAGAAAACCACTACTGTAGTTTTTCTCTTTATTTTCTTTAGTTTTGCACAAAGGATATGCAAATACATTTTCATCACATGATCACATCTATTCTAGAACATTACTGGAAGTATCTTGGCACCTTCAGATGCTCTGTGATAGATGTCCGTTGAAATGTTTATAGGGCCTTTGAGAAATATGCATGTATTCAGCAGCATTTTTTGAATTTCTTTAATGTAATATTTTTCCTCGATTTTATACAAGCTTTTACCTCTAAAGGCATTTGTTTGTGTGTTCACCAACAAAAAATATTTTTATAATACATATAATATATATTTTTGCCAACTCCGAATCTATGGAAGTAAGATTACTGTAACCACTAAATCATTCTAAAGTCAGAGCATCTTACTGGAAGGAGATGCCCATGATCTCTGTGGAGTCTGTGAATCTGCCCACAATTGCATTCAAAGACTGCATCAGTAAATTTTTCCGAGTGGATCTACAGATTGTCAAAAAAGACTGATGTCACCTCTCACCCCAAAAGCTAAGAATTCTTGGTCTAAGACAGCATATTTTAAGATATCTGAAGGATTCAACTCTGGTTTGGCATTATTGAAAGCTGGGACATTTATCTTTTATAAAATCTATTCACAAATTTTCAACAATTATGTATATTTTTAACGAGAAATTTAGAAATTATATTTTAACAAGCATTTATTGGTATGAGGCACCGGGCCAGTCCTTGAGGGAATAAACAAGGACTATACATCCCAGAGGAAACCCTGGTGGCATAGTGGTTAAGTGTTACGGCTGCTAACCAGAGGGTTGGCAGTTTGAATCTGCCAGGCGCTCCTTGGAAACTCTATGGGGCAGTTCTACTCTGTCCTATAGGGTCGCTATAAGTCGGAATTGACTCGACAGCACTGGGTTTGGTTTGGGTTTTGGATACATCCCAGATGCTTGGTCAGTTTTTTTAAAAATGATTCTTGGTCAGTTTTTTTTTTTTTTTTTAAGTGAAATTGCATTCCCATCACTAAAAGTACTTTGTTCCATGTAAACTAGTTATTCCTTTTATTTTTCAACAATCAGATTTTTAGTATAATTTCAGCAATTACATTTAAAACCTGAACGCTTACCAATAAAGATGACACCAAATTTTATTCATCATTACTTTCAGTCATTGTAAGAGACAAAGGAGAAGACATTAACAAACAAAAGAATAGAAGGTTTGTGAAAGATGTCACAACTGGAACAAGTTGCTGATTAATTCCCTCTCTCTCTTTTAAAAAATTCTACCTACTTTATCAGAGGGAAAAATGCTACAACTTTTTATCCTTCTGCTACGGAAATAAATCTTTAGTCAAAAGATGAAATCTTTTCTCAGAATCTATGTCAGCTCCTTGAATTATATCAAAGAACTTCAGGCCTGGAATGGAACATTAAGTTGTAGTCTTCCCTCACTCCCTTCATCAAGGCTCAGAGTGCCCACCCTGGGCCAGGGCACATCTTCCTAACTGGAGTCACGGTGAAGATCATAAATGGTCCATGCCAGGTAAGTGACCATAGATTTAAGGAGTTCCAACTCTGGGCATGCTCTCTTCTATAAAAAATTCTTCCCAAACTGTCACCTAGATTGCCAACACATTTTAATGACAGAAAGTAAACTGTTTTGCCAATAAGCAAAGGAAGCAAAGGTTAGCTGTTAAAAATCATTAACCTTCAGTGACTATCCAACATTATAGACTGTGGGCTTCAAAACTCTCATGTTCAGCTCTCTCTTCCATTATCTCCCTTTACACAATCTGCACTATAACCAAATCAAAGCACTCACTGTTACACCAAAATGTCCTATAGTTTCCTATCTTCATGCCTCTGTGCATTATTATCTGAACCTCAGGCCATAATACCCTGCCCTGCCATTCAATCCTCACCATCGTAAGATCAACCCAAATGCCATATTTTGGCAGATCCTTCTAAGCATGAAGTACATCTCTACCTCTGCTGGCTTCCCATAATACCCCTCAGTCCTCTAATAACCCCTATCGTGTGCTACTCTATTATCCACAGATAGTTCATCTTCTCTTTAGTCTGTAGGAGTCTTGATCTGATGATGGGAGACACTGTGACTACTGTATTCTCTACAGAACCTGATATTTACTGAATCTTACAATACAGGCACTAGATAACTATCTGTATTTCACAGGCATGACCAATATCTATTGCCCCATCGTTTTCACACACTTGTCCCTGTTCCTCCACACTCCCTTTGGCACATCTATGACAGCCCTTAAAACAGCCATCACTACTGTCTTGACCATTTTCTCTTTGGGCAAACACCCGGGCTTTCCTCAGTTGTTCCTTCTATGAATTGATTCTAAGTCAGAAAACCTTTTTTTTTTGAATCCTCAAGTGCCTTCTACAGGTTATGGAATAAAGTAGGTGCTCAATACATACAGATAGTTGTGAAGAGTAAACTATATTCAGAGGGATAGCATAATAAGCTTAGCACAGTGTCTCTGACATAGTGAGTACTCCACAAATGTCAGCTATGAGTTTCTGGGTATGCAAACGTTTGAGCACTTGACTACTAGCTGAAAGGATGGCTATCTGAACTCACCCAGAGGCACCCTTGGAAGACAGGTGATCAGCTTGTGAAAAATCAGCCATTGAAAACCCATGGAACAGTTCTACTCTGCACACATGGGGTTGCCATAAGCCGGAATTGACTCTGTAGCAGCAAAAAACAACAACACTTTTAAATTTACAATTACTACAACAGTTACCACCCTAGATCTGCTATGGACATATTCTTGTTTGCTCTTATCTCTTTTGGGCATGTGCTCAGATTAGCAGAGTCTAACAGGTCTAATGACTTCTTTAAAGTGAAAAACAAAGATGTCACCTTGAGGACTAAGGTAACCCTGACCCAAGCCATGGTGTTTTTGATAACCTCCTATGCATGCAAAAGCTTGAAAATTAATAAAGAAGACCGAAGAAAAATTGACACCTTTGAACTGTGGTGCTGGCGAAGCATATTGAATACACCATGGACTGCCAAAAGAATGAACAAATCTGTCTTGGAAGAAGTACAACCAAAATGTTCCTTAGAAGCAAGGATAGTGAGACTACATCTCACATACTTTGGACATGTTATCAGGAGGGACCAGTCCCTGAAGAAGGACGCCATGCTTGGTAAAGTAGAGGGTCAGCGAAGAAGAGGAAGACCCTCGATGAGATGGACTGTCAGTGGCTGCAACAATGGGCTCAAGCATAGCAACAATGTGGAGGATGGCGCAGGACGGGGCAGTGTTTCATTCTATTGTGCGCAGGGCCACTATTAGTCTGAACAGACTCCACGGCACCTAACAAAAACAACAGGTCTCTATAACCTCCTAGTCCCTCTGTTAATGGTGTCTGGGATGGCGTTTATCACAGCATTTCCGCCACAACACATGCTGGCCCAGAGTGACTCTGAACAACCAAAACCTCAGAGCTTTCTCATATCAACTGAGTTAAGCTCTGTATTTCCCCTCACTGGACCATCAAATCAACTGCAAAAACTTTTCTTTTTTTATTATGGTTTTGGTATAAGTTACATTAAAACATTTCATATTCACTTTATTATCTTAGTGTTTGCATTTTTTGTTTTGATTTGCCTTTTTAATGGGAAACTCCCATTTGACAGCATCATCCTCATAAAGTGAGATATGATAAACAAGAATTCAAAGATATAACTCTTATTCCTGCTTTTCAGAAAAATTTATACATGCTATTTGACATTTGATATGCTTATTTTTCCTCATTTTTAAGGAGTATTAAGAATGCACAGCCTATCAGCATGGCAACTCCTCAAAGATATGTTCCTTCTGCAGTTCACAGAAGGATAACATTTGAATAGAGTAAGACAAGAATAAAAATGAGATGTGTTCACTTTGCAATCACCTCACCATTCCCCACCTAAAGAAAAAAGAAAAGGCTGAAAGAGGAAAAAAGCAAAATATCAGATTAGGTCATTGTGACTGTAATGGGAATTCTAAAACCTGAAAATTAATAAAGGCTAACTTATTATTAATCTTTATTATCATTAGAGGTGCTCGTATAATTTATATAGTGCATGAAGGCAGTGGTGGTTCAGTGGCAGAGTGCTCGCCTTCCATATGGGAGACCAGGGTTTGATTCCCAGCCAATGCACCTCATGCACAGCCAACACCTGACTGTCAGTGGAGGTTTGCATGTTGCTCTGATGCTGCATAGTTTTCAGTGGAGCTTCTACAGTAAGATGGACCGGGAAGAAGGCATGCACGATGGTTAAGGTTGTGTGTCAACTTGGCTGGGCCATGATTCTCAGTGGTTTGGCAGTTATGTAATGATGTAGTCATCCTTCATGATGTGATCTGATCAGTTGTAAGAGGAGTGTCCTCAGGGGTGTGGCCTGCATCCAATATATATCTGGATGTTCTGGAAAAGCTTGCTTGCTTGCTCTGGATCCTGTATCCATCTCGTCATCATCTGACCTCCAGTTCTTAGAAGAGCCAGTGGTCTGCCATATATCGTGCCGATCTTGGCATTTATCAGCCTCCACAGCCTGTGAGCCAGCAGCCTGCCGTCTTACCTGTTGATTTTGGGATTCGTCAGCTTCTGCAGCCTATGAGCAAGCGGCCTGCTACCTGATCTGCTAATCTTGGATTCATCAGTCCCTGCAGCTATGTGAGTCAGGAGAAGCCTCCAGCCTGATGCCTAACCCATGGACTTGGGACTGCCAGCTTCTAAAACTGCATGAGCCATTTTTTCTTGAGATAAATCTCTCTCTCTATATATACATATGTATGCGTGTGTACATATATATATATACACATACATACATATATACATATGCTTCACTGGTTTTGCTTCTCTAGAGAACCCACCCTAAAACAGCAGGGTAATCTATTTCTGAAAATCCTATGGCTCACCACAGTTCAATCTGCAATCACTGGGATGATGCAGGATCAGGTGTTATGGCGATGATGTAGGACTGGGCAGTGTTTTGTTCCATTGTGCATGGGGTCACCATGAGTTGAAACTTGACTCAACAGCAGCCAACAGCAATAATAAATATAGTACATAGTACACTATATAATACAGCACATTATACTATATCTCTAATTTTAGAGATGCTAGTATGAATTCCTGCTATATCTGCAATATCCATTTTTAACAATAGACCCTCTCAATGATATTTAACCCACTAAAAAGCCCACTGCAATGATATTTATGTTTTAAAAAATACAGCAGAAGAGTTTTAAGCAAAACTTAAAAAATTAAACTAGGTCATATCTACTATAGATTATAAAAGATCACTTAGAAAATTTTAATGGAATTTTTGAATAATAATTTTGCAGTAATAATTAAAGAACTGGTTTAAACAGCTTTAAATGAACATAAAGACATGTAAACTTGAAACATCTTACAGTCGTACTTCCAAAGCTTTTGAAATGTTCATACTAATAAGTACAAAAGTCCTCAATGCACAATACTTTAACACTTCCTATTTCACAGTCCACATTTGGGAACTTAAGCTCCAAACCTGAAATGTTTTGCACTGCCCTCACTCCCTACCTGCCAAAAAATAATTATCGTACAGTTAGTGAAGTACAGGGTTAAAGTAAAAGCCCCCAAATAAAGCCATCGATAGTCACATAACATTTTCCAAATAAAAATAACAACTATTGAGTTTCTGAGTTCAGAACTGTTTAGGTAAATACAGTAAGGTCAATAGAAGTTCAGAGAGTACTCATTAAAATATAGAGGTAAACAGAATTTTTTTAATTGAAGAATATATGCGACATGGTATTTACATTCAAAATGGTATAAAATTCTTCCTTAATTAAATATTTCTGGGTTTTTAATTAAATATGCACAGAAAAAGAGGGACTGTTTTGAAAAGAAATCTTACTAACTCCTTCAGTTGCTGACTCTGGAATGATACAAATTTTATTATGTTTTACATCACTAAAGAAATAGAAACGCGTACGTTAAGAAATAAAGCATTTTCCTGCTCCTCCACCAATAATTCCCCCCATTGCAAGGGGAACAACAAAGCAGAAAATGTACCCTCATGGGATTATTCTTTTAATATATTATTGCATCGAACTCCAGCTTTCCTGCCAGCCAGTGCCCCTGCCATTCCCCCTGTATATATCCAAGGCTAGAGCTGGCCTTAATCTGGTTCGCAGATTGTGTTTTCTTGGAACATTATGTAGCATGAACCACCTCTGCAACTACCAGACACCAAGCAGCAATATAATTGGAGAGCAGTACCATTGTCCTGCCAGAAACTATCAAGACTTTCAAACCAGCAGAAGGCAGCTTCAGGGGTGACTAAGAATGGAACTGAGCCAAAAGGGAATAATTTCTGTGTTGCTTCCAAAAACACAATGCATACTCTAATGCTCTAGCGCTATCGAGGACCGCAAAGATTTCCTATGTCCTTAGGGACTAACTTTATCCTGTGCCTGGAAAGAGAGGGTATTTGGATTCACTGGCATCTTGCAACAGGCCTACCCCTCCCTGTAACATCTGCTTTCGTTAATTAATTTTTTTCTTTTTCTTTTTCAAATACACTTTATTATTTTTTTTAGAACAGTTTAAGGTTTACAGAAAAATTGAGCAGAAAGCACAGAGTTTCCATACCCTCCCTCTGCTCCCTGCTCCGTTTCCCCTTTTATGAATATGCTGCATTTGTATGGTGCATTTTTATAATTTATAAATGAATACTTAATACATTATTATTAACTGAAGTCCACTGTTGACATTAGGGTTCACTCTTTGTGTTGTACAGTTCTGTGGGCTTTGACAAATGCATAACGTCACACACCCACCATCATAATATCATACAGAATCGTTTCACTATAAACCTGAAAAAACCACCTGTTGCCATCAGGTCAATTCTGACTCACAGAGGCCCTATGGGACAGAGTAGAACTGCCTCACAGGGTTTTCCAGGAGCAGCTTGTAGACTTGAACTTCCTACTTTTTGGTTAGCAATAGAGCTTTTAACCACTGCGCCAGGCACCAGAGCTCCAGTTTCACTCTGCTTCACCTAAAAATCCCCTGTGCCCCCTATTCATCCCTTTCTCCTTCCCCTGATATTGACGAAATTTTATCAGGACTTTTTTCTTTTAATGAGGTGAGTCAGAGGAAGAAATGGAACTGGTATCAGGTTTTCTGACGTGAATATTAATAAGTGCAGACGCATTAGAGGAATCCTTTTTGAGCAAGAGGAAAAGATTAAAAAAAATTAAAATTAAAAAAAAAAAGTTTTCCCCTCTGAGTCCTTGCCTCACGAACCAAAAGTTTAGTTCTAGGGCTCCAAAGAAATGTTCGACTGCCTCATCCGTGCTCTAGCCTATTCGGAATTATTTTTCAGGTAAATTTTCAAATCTTAGATATTAATGAGATTCGCCTGTTCTTGAGAGAGTGCACGTGTCAGGATTCACACTGGGAATTCTGTATTATGGTCAAGTTCACTAACGTGAACTTCACTAATTCAGACTATGAAGAGCTTTGAGCTAGGCTGGGCTTTACCTTTACTTTGGATGTGAAGAAAGTGCTTGATAAGTAAATGAACGTGAATAAAGTGTTTGGACAAGAGAGAGACTTTTCAAACACTAGCAGATCCTTTAGAAGAACAACTTACATACATTTAATCTACATGCTGCCTATAAAACCATAATAACTATTCATTAAACTGGTCTCCCAGGGGCTATTAGGCCATACTCTGGTTATGTAATCCAAAGGAGGTAAAGAAAACTCTCTTCTAATAAAAAGTATGTAGACATCACCTTGATTTTTCCAGATGAGTAATGACTCACTGAAATGTTTGATCTCATGTAATCAGTTGATTAGTCCCAGAGGGGCTGATGAGTTTGTGCAGGTTTATTCCTCCATCTTGATTCCTTCAGTGTCCCTGAATTTCAGCCCACTGATTTTATATGTTTACCTCTACTCTACTAGGCAAGGATAAAGAAAATGAGAGGCATAAAACTTGAACCAACTTGTTTTCCTGTTTTAGAAGGAAGAAAGTCAGAAACATCCAGGAAAGAACTAAAAAATGGAAATTATTCATCAATTTCAAGGCTGTATGTTTCTCTTCCCTTGACTCCAGAGTGGGTTTTATGCTTCCTTAGAACTTCTGCCTTTCTGCTACAACAGCACATATATAGGTATCACCTTCTTCACTTTCTGTATGTTTTTATTGCCTTAAGCATTTAGTTCTTTCATTTTTTCTTCCACAAGTGAATTTTAGCTCCTTTTTTTTTTTTCCCTTTGCACACTTTCTATATTAATAGATGTCTCTGCCAATAAGGAGTTCAGAACAAGCCATAGCATTCCAAGTACAGAATTTTCTCCATAGTCATATAAACTAGATTTTTTCCACTGCTGCTCAGTCTAAGGCTCTGGGTATGTAACCTGAATTCTGAGAGATCCCTGATGAGCTGTGTTTCTGGCGATTCACTGTCATTTCTAGCTCTCTCTTTGTCTTATGATTTGTCTAAATATTCAAAAGCCAATATAGGCAGCTACTTATTATCAGGTATGAGTCCTGGTTCTACCCATGTGGACTCAGTGGACTCAGTTCACTTGTCAAATGGTTTTTATAATAGTGCCTGATTCGTAGTAAGTGCTCAGTAAATCTTAGTACACGTGACTGCACCTGCACTTTCTGGGGGCCCCAAGACAGCTAAACCTGCGGCAATTTCACAACTGTGAGCCTTTACTTGGTATTTCTTCTTGGTTGCTTTTGTGCCTCTACCTTTAGAGGTGTGGTTCCCAAGGCACCCCCTTTGGCAGTCTTCTTTTCCTCCATGTTTTTTGTCTGGGGAGTTCACATACACTTGTAGTTTTCACTACTACCTAATATCCTGACGCTTTCCGATTCCAGTTCCCCAGCTTTAGTCTCTCTTCTGAGCTTCCCAGCTATAGTTCCAGCTGCCTAGTGAACAATTCCTATGTCCTCATGCTCTTAATCTCAATATGCCAGCTCCACAATTAATTACTGTTCTCTCTCATCTTAGGAGAAATGGGGATCTCCACAGCTGAGGAACATGCTTGTGCAAAAGCAATTTAAAGGTTAACAGATCAGCAACATGTGATTGGCCTACGTTGTTACAAACACTGGTCTGTACTCTGCTAAATGCTTCCTGGATCACTCCCACATGGGAGTACTGGCTAGTGTGGTAATGTCTATTATTAAGAATCGCTGTATTTAGTTTTTTCTTTGCATAATTCCAAAAGGTTTTGAGTCTATTTACTGTGGTAGCTTGTATGTTGCTGTGATGCTGGGAGCTATGTTGCTGGTCTTTCAGATACCAGCAGGGTCACCCATGGTTTACCAGTTTCAGCACAGCTATACTGATAGGTGTATATCAAACATTTTCTTTCTTCACCTAAACCACGTTGAACTATTCATTTATGATACTGTCTTGGGAAAAGCTCAGGATCATACTCTCATAGTTTTTAATTCGCCTTCAATGATTTACCAACCCAAGCTATCAACTACAGTGGCTAGTAGTACCTTAACAGCATTTAAAATAAAGGATAAAAATATGTTAAACAATAATTTTCTCCCACAGTCTCTGATATTTTAAAAAGTTACTACCATATCTTTTAAGATATTCATTATCTGAAGACTCTACTCTTGGTATCCCTGGTAGAGATGGAAAAAATTGTGCAAATTTGAGGATCTAACAGAACCACATCCGGGTATTAGGAGGCAAATCATGTCATGTTAACTATTCAAAGCTCAATCACTTCCCCTATCTACCACCCTCCCCAATCACAAAAGTAAAAGTCACAGGGCCTGGAAACAAAGATATCAGAGTTAGTTCCATTTTACATTTAGAGCCTACAAAATTCAGCCTACTTGGTCGAGTCTGACCAATATGGCAATTTGATACAGCAACAAAGAATGTACTGTCTATTCAAAGAAGAAATCACTTAAGTATGTGATGTAAGAATGATCTGGAAAGAGATGCTTTTTGTTTTTTAAAGTTCCCAAAAGAAACTTACAAATTTGGCCAATGCCTTTTCACTTCCATCTTACAATAAAAACTGACATCAAATGCCATATTAAAAAAAAAAAAAAAAACGCAAAGAGTGTGTACAGAAGTATAATACCATGTATACCACCTGGCATGGAAATAAACCATCACAACAAGCAATCTACTTGTTTAACCGGACTGACAGTGCCTTACCTGAAGCAGGGCTGACCCCCAGGCCAGGAGTCTGTAAAGACTAGTGTCCGGGACACTGTAACCTATTCTCTTTTGCGATATAGTGTGGAAACAAAGGAACGCATAAAGCTGACTACATTTTTGGCTAAATGCTACTATAAAATATATCCTGTAAACCTTATGGATCTTGATTTTGGCACATCCACTGTATGCTTTAAATATTTTTTATTGTTGTTGTAGTGAGAAAAGCTGACAACTACATTCTCCAATATTTCACAGACATTCCCATCAAGCTTAGTTCAACTGGATCTCAATGTCTGACTGTATTTCCTCACTTTTGCAGTACCTATTACATTCTCTTGTTTTGTTCTCTTCAAGTATCCATCATTTTTGCTTTTGTATGTCTGCACATTCTTCAGCTTTTATTTACTTAACCTTGGATTTGATCAGGCCTGAGTCTCAAGACCACAAGTTTCTTTAAGAATGGAATGACCTGGCCCATACCAGGCAGGTGGAGGACATATGCAGACTCTCTTCATTGTGAATCAACCATAAAAACCCATGGGGAAACTACCGCTGCGTGGGCAATCAGTGCAAAGTTAAAAACAAACATTTAAAAAGGGGTTTGGTTTCAAACTGAATCCTGGACTCATACCTACCAAACAAAGCTAATTTCTATCATTTGACCTATCTTTTATCTGACTTTAGGCTGCCAGTTTTTTCTTGATGGAAGTGTTTCATAAGAATTTTTTTCTTGAAAAATCTTATGGAAATGGTTGAGTTCATTACAGACTGATAGCAGCTTTAAAACTCATCAGCTCTTGACATGTGTTCATGGAAGGATCATGTAGGCACTTTTTCTAGACTTCTGAAGATCAAGACATACCCGAAGAACCAGACTCCCATGTGAATATTTGCTCTGCAGTCTAGAAGAGTAATCCCAAATCATCCCTTTTATTATTATTTTTTTCTTACCCAGAATCAGTGGCCTGACCTTCTGTTTGCTAGTTATCCATTCTGAACAAACTTCATCCATAAAAGCACAATCTTTTCCTCACTATAGTATAATATTTGAGTATACAAACATTTCTATATTTTTCTAAGGGATTTTATCCAAAGACAAAAAGTGAGGCAGATGGAGCTAATTAACACACAAGGGAAATCAAAAGAAACCAGCTCTAACAATCTACAGTGAGCCCTGCTGGCACGGTGGTTAAGTGCTCAGCTGCTAATCAAAGGGTCAGCAGTTCGAATCCACTAGACACTCCTCAGAAACCCTGTGGGGCAGTTCTACTCTGTCCCACAGGGTCGCTATGAGTCACAATCAACTTGAGAGCAATGAATTTGGTTTGTTTGTTTTTAACAATCTACATTGGTAGGTATCTCTGACTTTTTCTTTAAATAAATTGATTTAGGTCCCATGGAGCTTAGTCTTAGCCTCAAGTAATTCTTTGGTGTTTCTTTCAAATAGATGTTAAACCTCCACTGTCTTCTCCCCCAAGATTTGTATACCTTCTTTTTGGTTTTTTAGTTTTCTTTCAATTAGAAAAGAATTGACTTTCTCCCCAGCCCCCTCCTCCTCCTTCTGTTGATAGCTATTTTTGTTGATAGATATTGTAGAGATGATTTAAACTCACAGCAATCTCATATGAGAGTAGAACTGCTCCACAGGGTTTTCTAGGCTGTAATCTTTGCAGGAGGACATTGCCAGGTCTTTCTCCCATGGAGCCACAGGTGTGTTCAAACCATCAATCTTTTGGTAAGCAGCTGAGCACTTAACCACTGCATCATCAGGGCTCCTTATAGTACAGTTAGAGTGGTCTCCATCTGTATCTCACTCAACATGGTCTAGTTGCATATAAATATATTTTGTTCATAAATTCTTAGTCTCTGACTTTATAGAATCTGAAATCACATCCTTAAAGAATAAACCCTGACCTGATACTTTTTTTTTTTAAATATATGTAACAGTGAGTGAAGGAATTTCTTTGACCATGAAATGCTCATTTCTACCATGCATAACTAATATAAGGAAATGATAAGCAAAAGAGATTACTGGGTGTCTCCAACAGAAAACTATGTATGCACTGTCTAGAGCACATCCTTCTGGGATCTCTGATTCTAGCCTTCCATTGCCTTTGAACTATTTTACAACTCTGTAAGCTTCAGATAACTGAAAGCAAGCAAAATAATTCTAGTCTAGCCCAAACCCAGTGCCGTCGAATTGATTCCATTCTAGTCTATGGACACGAA
The DNA here is from genome assembly GCF_030014295.1 of Loxodonta africana. NCBI lineage: Eukaryota > Metazoa > Chordata > Mammalia > Proboscidea > Elephantidae > Loxodonta > Loxodonta africana. The sequence continues at coordinate 56,321,222 of NC_087357.1, read as the reverse complement.
AATAAATTCTGTTCCCTGGAACTTAAACCGACTTCTCTATCCAATTAGAAAAAGCCAGTTTTTAGATCCATTTTGTAAATTCATTTCATATTCTTTTATTCTATTTGTGCTTTTCCTTTGAAGTTTTGTAACATCTTCCTGTTCTTTCATTGATAATGACATAAACAAAATCTCTAACAGGTGTTCATTTTATATCTGTATGACAGTCATGACTTTGTTTTTTTAGGAAAGTATCCTTTAAGACTAAAATAAATAATTTCTTAAGCCATTAATAAGGACAATTTAAATCTTATTACAGCAGACTAAAAAATGCATTTGTGGCTGGGAGAAACTTCTCTGCATTGAATATTAGTTTTTAAATAAATGGCTCATAAAGTTTATTCTATAGTATTTGGCGGTGATGTATTTATTGTGGTACAATTTCACCTGGAACTTATCTGTGAGCTCCTCTTTGAAAGAGGACATATTATATGAGTTCTACGGTTTAACATGAAGCAAAACTATCAAGTACAGATACAGTAAGGAGCTGGAAAATAGTGGAAATTGTCATTTGGGGACTCACTAATTTCCTGCTTGAATGTAATTTATAGTAATAATTTACAGTAATTTAAGACTCTTGACGGAATAGTTCCTTGGGAAAACCATTGCAATTCTCAGACTTGGCAACAACCAGATCCCTTTTAACACCACTTTTCTTTCTACAATATACATATTCACAGTGGACTTACTATTAAAACCAAAAACAGGACCATAAACACGTTTGCTTAATTGTTTATGGAAAACAGCTAACAATATGTCACACTTCAAATTATCACAACTCCCTCGAAAAGTGAACACTCTTTCTCATTCCCTTGCCCTCCTTCTTAACATAATTCTATTTTTAGGTTTCACAAAACAGAAGGTCAACACTGCACTTCTTTCACACTACAGGAAAGAGTAAACAGAAAGTATTGCTTTAACAACAGAACAACTTAGCCAGTTTTCATTCCTTCCTTCCTTTGATTTGTACTGTAACTTAGCAAGGAACATTTTATGGTACTTACACAAATATATAAGGTAAATATCTAAAACTGCTCTTTTATCAATTCTTTCCTGTGCCAGCAAAAGGGCTTAGAAGTGTCTCCTTCTCCTTTGCAGATATTTAGCCTGGTGTTCTTTCTCTAAAGAAGTTTATAAAGTGTGATGGTTAATTTTATGTGTCCACTAGGTTAGGCTATGCTTCTCAGTTGTTTAGTCAAACATTAGTTACTGTTCTATAATGTAATCTAATGTAAATCATAATGTAATTACCTTCCGTAATGTAATGTAAACGATCAGTTGAAAGTAGTTTCCTAGGGTGTGTTCTGCCTCTCAAATATAAATAAACAGACATTTTTAACAAACTTTAGACTTTGCTCTTCCTGTTGCCTCATCTCCTGGTTTTAGGATGAAAGCCTGCAGGATTTTCCAGCCTGTGGCCTGACCTATGGATTTTGGGCTTGCCAGCTTCCACAATCACATGAGTTAATTCCTTGAAATCAATCAATCATCTATCACTGCTTGTTTCTCTAGAGAACCCTAAGGAACAAAGAGTTTAGGTTTTAGAGTTTCTAAATTTTTAATTATAGTATGTTTGTAGTTCTCTAATTTAAGTATTTTATGACTGAGCTATTGTCCTTGGAATCTAAAGCTCAGTTTTAAGCAAGTGGCCAGTTTTTCTTTTTCTTTTTAATATTATTGGAACAAATGCTCAGTTTTTGTTAATTTCAATTTTCATTTCTTTTCTCTGATCACACTTTACAGAACTTAATAGCTTTTATTCTCAAGAGCAACAGAAATTTTTAACAAGGAAGAAACAAAAGAATCTAGTCCAATTTTTTTCAGTATCTTGGACCTTACAGATGGAGAGAAAAAGTGACAAAATATTTCTGGCTCTTGAGAGTTACTGGTAATGATCAACAAGGTTGAAATGGAGTTACTACTTGGTTTACAGTTAGACTACTAGAACTAACCATGTCTTTGCTCTTTTTTGCAGGTGGGAGACAAAAAAACAAATGGTGAGTGCCTTTTTTTTTTTTTTTTTTGCCACAGCCCACACTGGCGGGGGGCGGGGGGGCTCTAGACGCCCCATACCATGAATTGTGCTAGTTACTTTATCATCAAGTATCACGCTCTTCACAGCAATATGATTTCCTCTACCAGGACGCAACACAAATGCCCTTTTTTTAACTCAGTATAATTAACAGAATTATCAATTTGGCATTAGACATCATCTAGCAAACATTACGCAGCTACCATTAGAGGCTCATATATAATCTCATTACCTATGAGTATACGTGGCACAAGCTGAACACATATTTGGAAATAAACTTATGAACAGGTTACATTCCATAAATCTCTTTATGAATTGGTTGTTTGAAATACACATTTTTTTATTTAATGGATCTGGTCCTAGGTTTAGCTCCAATGGCCTAATAATCCTCAGGATGACTGAAAACTAAATATACAATTTTTTAAGATAAAAAAAAGTTTAAATTTTTTTTTTTTTTTTTTTACAATTTTTTAAGATAGTAGAGGAAAATTAATTACAAATGCATAACTGTCATCACATTATATCTTCTACAGAATGGCTCTGGAAACCAACCACCATTTCTAAGGTTGTTTCCTGTGGGTTGTTTCTGCAATATGGAGTGCAGCTTCCCCTTGGGTTCTTCACAGTGTTGCTGACTTCCATGAACTTCAAACTTTAACAGCAAGAAGGGATGTCTTTGATGCGAAGGTCACCTTCACACAGCTGATCTGAACTAGAAGTTTCAAGCATAACAATGGACTATATTTTATGGCATCTCTAGTTCTAACAAACTTTACTGAAGAGCAAGATAGTTGTACAAATAATCATTAAAGGACATCATGTCTTAGGTTCCAGTCCTGCCATGTCCTTTATTCTTCAACTCAGAAGACCCAGAGAGTAACTGGTTCTAGCCTTTCTGAAGGCACAGAAAGAAGGTCACGGGTGTAGCAAGTTAACAAAGGGTCTGTCCGTCTTGCCCCTTTTATGGAGTCACTACCTCTTGAAGCAGCTGTCAGAGAAATCTCTTATAATATCCATTTATTGAACGTGAGATCACAAGGTCCATAATGGCATGGATCCTCTGATATTCATTTTTGCATCTTTGATGCATAATCCAATGCTAGTCACATGGAAGGCACTTTAATGTTTGTTGTACTTTTTAACTCCCACATCTCAATTAGATGTGAATTTTCCAATAGAAACACAGAAACATGACTTGGGCAGATGAACTGGTATTGTACTTAAATGTAATGTCAAGCACTCTTCCTATAAAAAATGTGTTATGATTTTCAAAGAACTTATTGAAAACTATATTTCACATTTGAGAAATGTCCTCATGCTCATGAGCAAATATATTTATATACAGAAAATATAATATACATGTGATGTTAACATCGAACAATGAGGCCAATTTCATGTCTGGGCCACAGAACTGATCTCATTATTTTACATACATCCCCTGTATATTCTAAAGTGATGTGTCTGGTTATATGCATAAGTCATGTCCAACATCATGTGTTTTAATTATGTATGGTTATTTCTAATCATCATAAAAAGACTTTCTTAAATGACAGCAAATAAATTAAAACATATGAAAATACACTGAATTTTTTTTAACATTAAGACCTATGAAAATTCTTTGCGTACAAGCATTCCTCAGTATCCAAATCTATGATATTGTGATATTGCTGAAATCTGACTACAAAGAGGTATCATGTGATCTGAATCTACTAGGTTCCTGAGTATCAGATAGTAAAAATTTTGACAGCAAGGTTTGCGCAGCAAGGTACAGAGATGAGAAAATCACTTCATTTATTTTGTCAGTAAGATGGACCTTTCTAAAAAGGCAACTCAATGTTGTAAATCAAAGTGCTAACATCAGAAATATTTGCTCAAATTTAATCCTGTTTAATATTAAATTCCTCCTTTTTCTCACAGACGAATTAAACTGTTCACTTAAGATGCTGTCATTACAGTTACTATGGAGAACATTCTGGCACAAACACTACTAGGTGTTAAAGAGTCCTGAAGACCAGTAACCTCAGTGAGGAAAGAGATCAAACGGGAAACTTCTGGGGTGGGGCCGGGGCAGAAGAAGGAGGTAAACAGAGCCCCTGTGCATCCTGCTGGGAAGGGAAGGGAAGGGAAGGGAAGGCAAGCTAAGCTCAGTACACTAGTCCTGAATATAGGAACATGCTTTAAAGTAACAAAATGTCAACAAAAAACCTATGGGAAGTTACCCCCGACACACTCACACACACAAATCACTAAGGGCAAGTTTAAATTCACCCAGGAATGCTTGTGGTTTTTCAGGTAAATGGCAATCCAGTCTACTCAGGGAAAGCAACAAGGCAGGAGAGTAAAAAGGGACCTTTCCAATGGGTCTTTCAGTGAGAAGAGTTATTGGTTTCTTAGATAAGAAAGAGAATAAAAAGTTTTCCGTTTTGATGGCACTAGAACTGGTCAACATTAGAAAAAAGGAAAAGTTTTTCTGAAGGAAAACATGCAAACCTTCAAGACACTGGTGAAAATGGAACAAGCAGAAGTGTGAGATTCAAAGGGTGCTAAGAGGCAACGGCATAAGAGAAACGTGAGAGGAATAAATTTAAAAATATGGAAAAAGCAAAGGTAGGTGAGAATAGACCAGAGGGTTCATGTGCACCGACGGGGCAAGTGAAATTATCTCACAGCTAAAACAGGAGAACCGTGAGGTGACGAATCACTAAGCAGTGGAAAACGTCCACATGCAGCATCTCTCAAGTTGCTCAAGAGAGCAGGTGCGGCCAGTTACAGAGAAGCTTTGGCAGTAAACTATGTGGCATCTAATCCAGGCTCCGCACTGCTGGAAATGTTTTCCCAAAACCAAACTTAAATGCACCTTCCAGAATGACATTCAATACTCGTGCCAAAAATAAAAGAAAATACAATCCAGGAATGTATTTTAAACCTGAGGTGTTTTTCATTTGTCCATTTAGAGTTTAGGGTTTCCATGCACACTGTCAAGCTGAAGTTTCAGAGCCCAGGAATTCTTGTTCAGAAAATAATTCACCAAATGTAATGTGAAACCCAACAAAATATAAACTGAAAACACACGAACAACCCTAGTCTTCCACCAGTGAACCAGCTTCTCTTGGTTTATAATTTGTCAGACCCCCTGACTTTGGAACCATGGTGTGTGGATGCCGTAAGCCTGAGTGGAATTTGAGGATAAATGGTCTCATCACCATCTTTCCCCAAGGTGACAAGAAGCAAAGCAAAACAACAGAGCAGGGAATAGAAAGCAGTGTAGATACTAAAGTGTGCCCTGGCAGTTAAACAAAGGAATCAAACAAACCAAAGATCATAAGGCTAAAACAAGGGTGTCTGTTTATCTTCTTGCATTTGTACTTTGTTTAAATAAAACAGTCCCCCAAGCCCAAAACAACTCCTCCATAAAAAACAAAAACAAAGAAAGTTTTGTGATCTGGACACAGTGGCGTTTCAAAATTCTTAGACTCAGGCTTCCACTCACCAACAGTTTCGGTTTACCAAGTAACTTTGAGAGAAAGCAGATGTAACCCAAAAAACAATTACTGCAATATATACGGTAATTTGTCTGGTATTGCAAGCAATGAACCTCAGGTCTGTAGGGAACGCACTTGCAATCTTGATCTGCTCCAGGCTACGTCCCGATAGCATTAAGGATGCTACAAGAAAAGCGTTTTCACATTCGCTGTCCTTTTTTAGGCTGCTGCTTTTTTCTCTCGAAGTTATTTGGAAGGTAAATAATTTAAGCTTGGAAATTGGAACTCACATAGAATGTTCCACACACACACGCACAGGCACACAAACACACCCTCTCACACGTTTCTTCCTAAAGCCAGTAGAGTACAGATGGCCACAGAAGGAAAATTTCCCAGCCACGCCTCAGGAATCCCTTTGCTCCCCTGGGGTGGACCACCCAGTCCAGACAGATGAGATGTTCCTTCTGTTCCCTGTAGTGCGGGACATGTACTGAGCAGAGGTTGCCAACCTTTGGCGAGTTACGAAGAAATCAGAATACGACTGCAAGAGACTTTGGACTTCTCTCAAAGAGGAAACACCCACTTTAAAACAGCTGTGGTTTTTCTTAACAAAGTGTGACCAAAGGTGCTTTAATCCTCTGTGACTGGTTTTTGCAGAACCCCATGTTGTCAGTGTCGGGATTATCCAGTTTGGTGATGGAATCTTCTAGATTTATTCAGAGTATTGGAAGTACTATCCAATGCAATCGAAAAGTCTCTTTCTACTTCCAATTGAAGAAAATAAAAACTTCTTAAAGTTATTCACTCTAAATTCCCAGTACACTAATTATTCTTAGATAAGGGGTGTGAGGAGATAAAAGTAGCCACACTACAGAGATATGTCATAATGTCAGATGAATAATTTGATCCATTCAGCAACGAAAAAAATTCTTTAGGGGTCAATACACAGTGATTTTCATTATTGAAGCTAGGCTTCTTATGTATCTAAAGCCTCAAAATTGGTTTTAAAATTGGTGATCTGTGAAAGAGAAACACAGAAATGAAGCACTATAACATAGTGGATATGCAAATACCATCTACCACTGCACCGTCAACTTTAAGAAGTGACAAAGAGAAAAAAGAAAAGGACAAGGAAAAGAAATAATTTGGAGAGAGGAGAATGTAAGATAAAAGAAGATAAGAGAAAGGAAATTAAAAAGGAACTCTGACTACCAGATATTAAGACATATTACAAAGATTAAGAGACAAATGAAAGAGAACAGAAATTCCATTAAAATATGAGGAAGGGCAGAGAGAAAAGTGTGTGTGTGTGTGCATGTGTGTGTGTGTACACTAATTTGGTTAACAAGAGAAATGGCATCACAAGTCAGTGGGAAAGGACAGATTATCTAGAAGGAGGTGCTGGGAAAATTGTGTTATGGAGATAATTGGATCCCTAACTATCATCATATACAAAAATACATGCCAGAGAGATCAAAGATCTACCTGTGGAAGATAAAATCAAACGGAAAAAGAAAATTAAGATAACTTTGAGATACTGGGGTGGTGGGAGACCCTCAGGGACAGTCTAAATATCTATCACCAGAGGAATGAGTGATAGGACCGCCCTGTAGCTTTTCACCCTCCCCCTTTCTTTCTGCTTGGGGACACATCTATCATCTTGTGACCACCTATGACAAGCATAAAGCAAGCCAGCACCTAGTTGCTGACCATGTACATCATTAGTCTGTGGAACCAGCCCTGAACTGCTGACCTCTTGTGATATGAGAAAAGCTGACCTCTGACTGGGTCTTAGGTTTGTAGCCATGAAAGTGCAGATCAAGTAAATATTGTGCATTAAGGTCACAAAGCAATGTTCCTCATTATGCTTTCTGAATGTGTCTCAGCATACAGAGCACATATGTTCTTGAAAATGATCAAAACTAATTCTAGGGTTGCACAACATGATTGATGCAATTGGTGTCATTGACTGCGCACAGGAAAAATGCTGAACTGGCAAAAAAAAAAAAAAAAAAAAACTATGATATCCCTAACACAGACAGAGGAGGAAGAGACATGAGAAAAGAGAAAGACAATGGTCCAGTAGCCAATCAGACAGTTGCTGGCCTGGGCCAACTGCTCCTAACCCAGGGGCAGATAAGTTGCAGGGAGGAACCAGCCTCAGACTGATAGGAGGCAGCCAAAAGGGCCTGAATCTTACAACTGTGCCAGATAATCAGGCCGACCTCCTGAGACCTGCTGGCACACAGATATGCAAACTCTAGCCCTGGGCAACTCTGACATCTGGAAAACGCCACACCAGTGCACTCAAAATGCCATCAATACATGCTGAGTAACAAAAACTGAGGTTCAGGTGTTTAACTCAACAACTGCACAACTGCACCAACACCACACCTTGGACCAACTGTACTTCAGATAACCTCTTTCACACTTTCTGTCACTGACAAAGGCTTAGACTCAGAGCTGTAATTATACCAAAGTGGTTTCTTTGTTTGTTTATGTTTTGCCATTTTTCTCTTCTTAGCTTAAAAGATAGAAAAGAAAAGGTGTAAGTATGTATTCCGACAAGCAGGAAGCAGCAGTTATATTTTAGGTTGCATTATTTCCTGGGCATTCAGTTATTCTTCTCCAGCTATACTGATCTGTTTGCTGTAAGAATAAAATATTTTGCACCATGATTAATAAGCACTGCATCCCTGAACATATGCAGCCATACGCACACATGCACACATATACTCAAACATACACAGAAACAGAATAAATAGTTTCCAACAGGCACATTACTGGTAGTCCCTGACTTACAACATATTGGAATTACAGTGAATTGCACTTACGGCCATATGTTTTTGTTTTATTGTATTTCTTATCATTAGTTCACCTTCCTGGGAGGAAGTTACAGGATAATGCATGCAAGGGATATGGAAAAAACTGCTGAGTTACATGAACAGGCTCCAAGCATTTTGATCAGGATAAAATGATGGTAGAGATCGGTAGAGAAACTGTCCACATGGCAAGAATGCTGAATTCAGAACTTGGTATCACCAATATGGTACAACTCATAGATCATGAAAGGGAATTGACAGATCAGGACTTAATGGATTTTGAAAAGGAAAAAAATGCTGAAGAAGAAAGAAATGATGAGGAAAAGGAAGGAGAGAAGTTGTCAAAAAATTTTACAGTGAAAGGATTAGCTGGCATTTTTTCTAAACTAAATCAGGGGCTTCCGTTGCTTGAAAACATGGACCCAAACGCTGATTGCTTTGCTAAAGTCAATAGGCAGACTCAAGAAGCAGCGAGATGCTACTGTGAAACATATGACGAAAATAAGAAAAGGACCATACGGACAACTCTCGCTAATTTTCTGCCTAGAAATGCCATCCCCACTTCCAGGGATAATCCAGATGATACAGAACCTTCCGCCAAGTGGAGTTACAACCACAACTGACAAAATGCCAATGCTGTTTAACTCTCCTTCATTGTTGGAGTAAATTTTTATGATTTGTGTATTTTTTTATGTACGGATGTATGTATTAAAATATACCTGTAAGTTTGTACGTAATGTTTCCAACCCCCAAAGACAGAGACTGAATTTATAAAGATACTGATAATAAAAGGCAATAACAATGAAAACTTAAGAAAAAAATGAGGTATCTGACTCAACGTCAGAACTTACAATGGAGTCATTGGAATGGAACCTTGTCATAAGTCGGGAACTACCTATACTTTGTAAATATAAAACATAACCCAGATCTTGTTTAAACTTTAAGGGAATTTGTGGTTTATACTTTTTTGAAACCAATTATTTTTATGACAAATATTTATCAGTAACATCTCAAAACTGGTAATTCACTAAGATGCCCGAAACCAATCAGAAGCACATGAGGGACATTAAGAAATGGTTGTGATCAGTGTCTTAGCAACTGTACCATTTAATTTGAATCACTTTACATGTATAGAAACAAAAAAAGAGATTTCAGATAAGTTATGGGAATGGATGGTAAATAAATAATAAGGGCATTGTGAACAGTTTATTCCTAACAGGAGGACAGCATGAATAGTAGCTAGTGAAGAGAGAAGCTTGTAACTGTACTTAGGTTTCTATTGTATGGGGGCCATGGTGGCCAGTGGGAAAGTTTTGTATTTAGTTTGTTAGGCACTGGAATCACTAGTCAGGGATGATTAGTATTTACCTGAAATATATTTACGCCCAATTTCATTGAATCTAAAATGCCATTGATGATAAGAAACATACGTATCATTAAGGAAGAAAACATGCTGCCAATTAAACTGTGACACCATGCTTTCTTGTCATTTGGAATTATTATTTTATACTTATTATAATAGCTCTTTTAGATTGGTTTGGACACAAAAATGAATATATGAACCTTGGTATCCTGGTTTGTGCATATACAGGCAATGCAACTATGACAAGACCACCAGGACCAGAAACGGCTACTATTCATACTGTCCTCCTCTTAGGAATAAAACTGTTCACAATGCCCTTATTATTTATTTATTTATTTACCATCCATTCCCATAACTTAACTGAAATCTCTTTTTTTGTTTCTATACATGTAAAGCGATTCAAATTAAATGGTACAGTTGCTAAGACACTGATCACAACCGTTTCTTAACTAAGGGAGTGAGAAAAACAACCTTAATTAAGAGCCTTCTGTCCATCCTGGCTTTCCTAAATTAAGAATAGTTCCTGGGAACTTGGAGCCCTACTCTGGATGCTGACTTGGGTGTGTACATCTTCCATTTCAAACCTATCCAATCAGCTCTGTGATTAACAGTTTACTCTCTAGGGTTATTCTTCTATTTCATAAAGTCATAACTTTTTTTTTTTTTTTTTTTAGAGAGAGAAAAAAAACCTTGGGAAATGAAATACTTTTCCAATGAAGCACACAAATACCAAATAGGAATCAGCTGTGTTCAATGAGAACCCCTCATGTATGAAAATATTTGTGGCTTCAAAAGACTAAAAACTGATGCCAATTGAAACTCAGGTCTTCCTTAGATCTCTAGAACTTAGGTCTTTCTTAACAAAAATCTTCACTTGGAAGTGATAACAGTCAAATAGTAATGGTCTAGATTCGAAGACGTTTAGTTTCAACAATCTTTCAGTCAGTTCAGTTTATGGGCAGAAGCATAATATGTATTATCCAGTATGTAGACAATTTTATTAACCATACTTTATTGATTACAAGATAGACATTTCAATACCAATAAAGTGGTGATGCACGTTAAAATTTCTGGTCCTGGGTGGTCTTGTCATAGTTGCATTGCCTGTATATGCACAAACCAGGATACCAAGGTTCATATATTCATTTGTGTGTCCAAATCTGAAAGAGCTATTATAATAAGTATAAAATAATAATTCCAAATGACAAGAAAGCATGGTGTCACAGTTTAATTGGTAGCATGTTTTCTTCCTTAATGATACGTATGTTTCTTATCATCAATGGCATTTTAGATTCAATGAAATTGGGCGTAAATATATTTCAGATAAATACTAATTGTCCCTGACTAGTGATTCCAGTGCCTAACAAACTAAATACAAAACTTTCCCACTGGCCACCATGGACCCCATACAATAGAAACCTAAGTACAGTTACAAGCTTCTCTCTTCACTAGCTACTATTCATGCTGTCCTCCTGTTAGGAATAAACTGTTCACAATGCCCTAAACATGCATTTAGATGTGGTCTTGTCTCCCCACCCTGTGAAACACCCCAATACTATGGTCTATGCTCTTGTTAAGTGCAATTTTGTCAATTTCAGCTCATAAAGACCCCATATAGCAGAGAAGAACTGCCCCGTAGGGTCTTCTAAGCTATAACCTTTACAGGGAAACCTTGGTGGTATAGTGGTTAAGAGCTACAGCTGCTAACCAAAAGGTCAGTAGCTCAAATCCACCAGGTGCTACTTGGAAACCATATGGGGTCACTGTCCTACAGGGTCACTATGAGTTGGAATCAACAGGATGACAATGGGCTTTTTTTGTTTTGTTTTTTAACCTTTATGGGAACAAATCACCAGGTCTTTCTCTCAAAGGGCCACTCAGCAATGGAGCACTTAACTGTAGTGCCGCCAAGGCTCCTTACTATGTCTAAAAACCAAACCATACCATCCATATTTCAAAAGTTACAAACAAAAGGCCTGATGGCACATGTATCTTAACTGATGAACCTAGGTTTTAATGGCCCACACCACATTTATATTTTTGTTTACTTTTAACGTAAACCAACATTAAAAAAAAAAAAATTCAGGCTTTCAATTTTTACTTGCCTGGCTCCTAAGACACTGGAGTTTGTAATCCTTGTCTTATTCAACTAAAGGACTTGATGTCTTGTAATTGCAGGAATGTTATCTTACATATCTTTGTAGACCCACAGTGGGTATTTTATAAGCATAGGCTGAAACGAATACTTACTTTTTTTTTTAAAACCCATTCTAATAATGTTACTGCTTTGGGGATGCCCTGTAAAAGTCATATTGGAACAAAAATGCCTTGGATTACATTGAATTATGTACCTAAATTACTATATGTAATGGGAAATGTGAACTTTTGTTTCCTTTATTGATACTGATTGTTTTGTTTTGGCTTGTTTGTTTTGCTGTACATTCAGACTCAAGGAAGGAGGCTGAATATCTATGAAGGGTTTACCAGAATCTCTATAGAAATAATAAACCACACTTTGCAGAAATAGGCTAACGCATGTTACAAACAGTTTCGGAGTTGTGGAGCCAGTAGAGTTAATGCTTCTTAATTCTAAATAGAGTTTAACAGAAAATCAAAAGCAACTCAGGAAGATGTTCTCTATATTTAGGTCAATTAAAAAGATCACTAATCAGCACCTACTGCATATGTGAACTCACGGTACAAGGAGAAAGGACTTAGAAATAATCATGATCTCTGCCCTTTGAATTTAGCGTACCTTAATTTTCCCAGACAAAATCAATTCAATGGATATAATCCATGTGATCATAAGCAAGTGTTTACAAATTCTCAGGTTTTTTTTTTTTTTGGAAGCTACTGCTCTGAAAATTAAGTAGTCGCCTGGGCCAAACTCCTACTTAGTAGAACGTTTCTAGTCTAGCTCAAAGAGCTGCAAAGCTTTTTTCAGGGAGTTTAAAAATAATGGAGGAACTGGAAGGGCCTCCACAGAATGTAGTACAGCCATTCTCAAAGTGTGGTCCCTGAATTAGCAGCATCAGCGTCAACTGAGCCCTTGTTAGAAGTGAAAATTCTCAGGCCCCACCACAGACCTACTGAATCAGAAATTCAGAGGATAGGGTCCAGCAATCCGTGTTTTGATGATACATAGCTGAGTTTGAGAACCACTGATGTAGCACCCACCCACTGCCAATGAGTCGATTCCTACTCATAGTGACCCCACAGGACAGAGTAGAACTGCCCCATAGGGTTTCCAAGGCTGTAACCCTTACGAAAGCAGACTGCCACATCTTTCTTCCACTGATATAGTACAACCCCGTACGTATTGCCAAGAAGTTAAGACCCTTTACAAGGTGATTCAGCCAAACTGAAACTAAACTTCAAATAAGAAATACGTTTTTTGCTGCCCAAATATTTTTTTTTCCGTGCCTGGAGAGGTATACAATATTTGCCACCTTTTATCAATGTATAAATATAATGTTGAAACATGTATAAAAGCTCAGAGAAAGAATTATTGAAGTATTTTCATTCACCCATTTTTTATATTTGAATCTCACTGGAGATCAAATTATTTAGGAAAAGTAACAAATTTATTGCTCAAGACAATGCCATTAGTGTAACTTGGCTTTTATCTCAATATATATTGATTATAGCACATCCTGGGCATTGTGCTAAATGTCCATTTCTTTCTTATCCATCTGCTCCACTAGAATGTAAGCTCCACGAAAGCAGAAATTTTGTCTTCTTTGTTAATTTCTATGTCCCCTGTGCCTAGAACATTGCGCCTTACACCCAGGGAGCACTCAAAAGTCCCTCAATTTGAGTTAACGAATAAATGAATTTAAATTTGACCTTTACTATTATGTAAATTTTGAGGATTAAGGTGTGCCTGATCCAAGCCATGGCATTTTCAATTGTCTCATATGTGTGTGAAAACTGCACAATGAATAAGGAAAACTGAAGAAGAACTGATGACTGAATTATGGTGTTGGTGAGAACTACTGAATATACCGTGGACTGTCAGAAGAATGAACAAATCTGTCTTGAAGTATAGCCAGAATGCTCCTTAGAAGCAAGGATGGCGAGACTTTGTCTCACATACCTTGGACATGTTATCAGGAGGGACCAGTCCCTGGAGGAGGGCATCATGCTTGGAAAAGTAGAGGTTCAGCAAAAAAGAGGAAGACCTTTAATGAGGTGGACTGACACAGTGGCTACAACAATGCACACAAACATAGCAATGATTGTGAGGATGGCGCAGAACTGAGCAGTGTTTCATTCTGTTGTACATATGGTTCCTATGAGTCTGAACTGACTTGACAGCACCTAACAACGACAGCAGCATTATTTAAACTTGGGGATTTCTTTTCTTTAACTACATCATAAGCTAGTAGAGACTCTGCCTTAAATAATTTTTGAATCTGCAGTACCTAGTATGGAGTGATGTACGTTACATAGTAGGAGAAACTCAATAGGTAACAGCTGCATAAGAAAGGCAACCTGGTCTAACATATTTAAATTTAATTGGTTTGTAAAGATGATCATTAGGGAAACACCATGGCCAAAGATCCAACTGTAAAAGAAAATCCAGAGTTCATTTAAGCCAAAAGCAGTTGGATGATTTTTCAGGGAGATTTCAGTTTAGATTTCATGGGGGCAGGTGGGGGAGTTACATCTAAAGCACAGTCTGGAAAACTTTTTGTAAAAGCCAAATTGTAAATATTTTAAGCTTTGCAGGCCACAAAGTCTCTGTTACAACTATTCAACTGTCACTGTAGCACAAAAACAATCACAGACAATATATACATGATAACCAAGGGAAAAAAAAAAAAAAACCTTGGCCATCAAGTCAATTTTGACCCATAGTGACCCCATAGAACAGAGCAGAACTGCCCCAGGGGGTTTCCAAGGAGCGGCTGGTGGATTCCAACCACTGACTTTTTAGTTAGCAGCCGAGCTCTGAACCACTGAGCCACCAGGGCTATATTACAATAAAACTTTATTTACAAAAATAGATGGTAGGCCATAATCGGCCTGTGGAATGTAGCTTGCTGATTCCTGATCTAAAGCAAGAGTAACAATTATTATTAGTTTTATATTTTAAAAAAAGTTAATGGATAAAATGAAAGGCTATACAACAGCTTTCTAATAGCTATTTTTAAAGAGAACAAGTAAATATGTACATTATTTAAAATCTATACTCCTTAATACCTATTGCCATTGAGTCCATTCTGACTCATAGTGACCCTATAGGACAGAGCAGCACTGCACCATAGGGTTTCCAAGGAACAGCTGGTGGATCCAAACTACTGACCTTTTGGTCAGCAGCCAAACATTTAACCGTTCCATCTACCAGGGCTCCATACTCCCTAAGAAAACGAAAAAAGTGTGGACACTTACCATCTCATATCAATTATTTATTTGTTTACTAATTCTTTAAACTGGTCAACATAAAGTTCATCCTCGTATCTTTTTTTTAATACACAAATATAATCAAGGTGGACATTAAGGAAAGGTTGTCTTCTTCACTTATTTGCTCTTATAAGATTTGAGGGTAATGAAGACAGCAACGGAAATGACCATGACTTTATTAAATGCAACTTTACTGTGGAATCCCAGGGTTGACGTTAATCTTCCCCACAGCATCTAAAAAGTCTTTAAGAACAAACATACATTTCTCGTTTTCAAAAAGAATACTTCCTTTGTGATTATAGCCATGGGAGGATAGACCTGGCTCTCTAACTACACTGTGTGGTCCCCTGAACCTCAGCAGCCGACATGAGCAACAATAAATCACTTGGTTTCTGTTGCTGGGGAGAATGCCCTTTGGAACTGGAGGGAAAGGAGAGAGCCAAGAGCTGAAAGTCACCCTCTCCAGCACTACTCTGTTGCCAGAATTGGGCTATTGTTACTGGCATTCACTTTTCTACAAGAGCATGAATTATTTTGCTGCTGTTGACGTATCAGCTGACTTTTTTTTCTTTAGTGAGTTATGAACTCAGAACTGATTTTTCCCTCCATCCCGTTTTGTATTAAATATAATCATTGAGAAGGCTGGTAAATGTACCCGGCGCTAGAAAACAATAGCTTAACATATTAATGCCATAGTTTGGGAAAGGGAAAGAATGCCTATTTCTTCTAACCCAGTGCTGCAAACTGAGTCCAATCAAGGGACAAAGAGAACGAGGCTGGGATAGAAACACAATTACAACCAATGGACAGCCAAGTGGTTTCTCACCTTAGTTTCCTCACCTGCAAATCTAGAAACTCATCTAGTCATTCATTTCCCCCCTTCCCATCACCTATGCCAAGGAACAGGTAAGTGTTTTTCTTGCCCATTTTCTCTTTGGCAAAAGCAGTGAGCATGCAAATCTTGGGACTTCTTTGTTGTCTAAAGAAGCTGCTTTAGTCCTCAAAATGCCAATCAAAAAAAAAAAAAAAAACCAAACCCGCTGCTGTCAAGTCGATTCCGATTCATACCGACCCTACAGGACAGAGTAGAACTGCCTCATAGAGTTTCTAAGAAGCGCCTGGCGGATTCAAACTGCTTACCCTTTGGTAAGCAGCCACAGCACTTAACCACCATGCCACCAGGGTTTCCCAAAATGCCAATAGGCTACATAAAATAATTTTTATGAAAACACTTGTAAACTGTGAGACATCTCACAAATGGTAATCCATTTTATTATTTTTGGAATGCTGCCTACTCTAAACTGTAATATTTGAGGAAGTTAGGTCATATTTTATGGATGTGAGCAAAAAAGAAAATTTCAGTAGGGAAAAAACCTCACGAGGATAAATGGATTAAATACTGTCCATGTTTTCTTAACCACTTATAGCAAACCTTCAGAGGCACTAAGCAAACAGTACTGCTGATTTGGACTGCCACAAAAATATGACAAAGGAATCATCTCTAGTCTGTGCCACTGCAAACAACAGTGTCAGCATGTAATCCTCCTCACTCATCTCTCTCTCTTCAGCTCCTCTCATCTGCCTG